>NC_132862.1:9234231-9544480 GCF_048164855.1 Canis lupus baileyi | reverse complement strand
CAACAACAACAATAACAACAACAAAATTCAGATATGCTTTTCACAATAGATATGCTTTCATAAATCACTGGTGAGAGCATTATTTTCCCCTGCACTTTATTTAATCTTTACAGACAAGGAACCATCCCTTCTTTTGTATTTCCTCACGATCCTATGTTTTATAGAAATAAAAGAATGAAAGATCCCATCCAATATATTCAACAGGCTTTGTATCTCTTCCTTAATATTTAAAACACTAAATATTGGTGCACCTGGGTGGCTCAGTGGTTGAGCGTCTGCCTTTGGCTCAGGGAGTGATCCCAGGGGCCTGGGATCGACTCCTGCACCGGGCTTTCTGCAGGGAGCCTACTTTTTCCTCTGCCTCTCTCTCTGTGTGTCTCTCATGAATAAATAAATAAAATATTTAAAAAAAACACTATTACCCATGCAAAGGAATCAAATTTAAATAAATCACTGTTAGTATTATTAACACACATACCTATAACAGGGCTTTAAAAATATCATGTAAAAGACTGAATGTTGAGAAATACTTAGTTTCCAAGGTGCTATAATTAAATAAAACATACTTTGCTTATCGAATAGGATTAGAGACATCCAGGCAACTTTGGCTTATATAAACCAAATTCTTCAAACTTGGACAGTGAGAAAGCAATGCAAAGATCTATCCATTTACCAAATTAAAATGGTCAGAATTTAAGATCAGCTTTTGAAATTAAGTACTCAAACAATAAAGTCAAATGTCAAAGAGGGAAAAGTAAAAGCTAGCAAAGAGAGAGGAAGACACCAAAATAAATAAATAAATAAATAAATAAACAAACAAACAAATAAATAAATTAAAGTTAATATTACATAGTATAGGACTTGTATCATGGAAAATTTGCACATACTCATAAATAATTTAGACACTGTAAAAGGCAAAATGGTTCCGATAGAAACAGATATTTCAGTATTAAACTAATATCACTCATGCTATATTAATCTTGCATGACAAAATCAGTCCTCTCAACAAAAAGATGACTCCAAAAGGACTAACTGTAATATTTTATTAGCATTGGCGAGGGTTTATATCAAAGATTGACAGGTAATGAACCTCTGAAAGTTGCCTATTACTTTAGTTCAGTCTGTCCCAACGGTTTAGCTAAAGGCAAATTGCAAAAGAAATTTCTTTGGAGGATTCAGTGTAGCCAGAGCCACTGTAAAGGTGAGAAGATAAATAATGCATTATCAGCTCCTTTAAAAAATTATTTATTACACCTATTCAATATTGTTTCAATGTTATCTCTATTTCCTTCTATATTTCCTTATCTTTTCTCTCAAATATACTGAAATGCAGAAAAAAGGAATAATTTTTCTTCTTTCTTCTTTTTATTTCTGAGAGAAAGAGAGAGCATGTGAGGGGCAAGGGGCAGAGGGAGAAGGAGAGGGTGACTCTCAAGCATCCCAGATATGGGACTCAGTCTCACAACCCTGAGAGCATGTTTTGAGCTGAAACCAAGAGTCAGATACTTAACTGACTGAGCCACCCAGGAACCCCTCCTTTTTTAAGTAGGTTTTGTGCCCAAAGTGGGTCTTGAACTTCTGCCCAGGAGTTGCTTGGTCCCCCAAGAATATAAATTTCTGTCATCATCTCATTATTTTTCCTGATTCTATTCTAATGTATTTTGGACATTTATTTTTCCTTCTGGCTTTCCCTAGCCAGGACATATGCAGTACTCAAAAATTACTACAGCGTGAGAGTGCATCAGGTGACTCCTCTCCATATACACATACATCATTTCCTTTAATATTTCCATCCCCTGTAGAAGAAACTATTTAGTCACCTTCTCAGAAGAGAGAGTGAGAAAGAACTGTCTTTGGGATCATTACATGTGTTTCCAAGAGCCGTTATGCTTAGCCAACAAGAGTGAGGCGATGACCCCAGGGGAGCAGGAGAGGAGAGGGTAATAGTGAGGGCATTATTTGAACAAGTGCAGATGGTTCATGAAGGAAAAGGAGAGGTGACACCATCACTCAGAATGTAGTTATGCAAAAAGGGAAATTGATGCATAAAGGGGAAATGGCCACAAGGTAAGCACTGTCTTGCCTACTATGGAAAACCTGTCCTTTGGTGAGTGTACACGGCACTGGAATGGTAGGAAATATTCTCAAGCAACAAGACTATTACCACTCAAGTGAGAAAGCAATTGTGTAAACCATGAAAACCAGCAAGAAACTAGAAAGGAAGAGAAAATAAGAAAGCAGAGGAGATTATGAGTATATATACCAAACGCTCTGCGTAAAACACATTCCAAAAAAAGTCCTCTCCTGAACAAGGCATTGAAACCAGAGAGGTATCCTTCTTCAGAGGTAAAGAAAGCTACTCAAAGGAGAGTCTTTTTTTCCTTTTCTACCTTTTTCAAAAATAAAAGAGACAACAAATGTGTATTGCAAAAGATCAGGCGAAAAGGGGAGGTGTGTTTCTTTACGGCTCCTAGAGCGGATGGTGTTCAGGGTAGCACACGACTACCTGGGAGAATGGACAAGAAGCAGGAATTTTATTAATATTTCCTGTTAGGACACTCTATTTTGAGACTTTTATAAGGAGGTAGATAGTTTCTAATACGCTAATGCTGGAGGACTCACTGATAGGAAACACGGAGTTTGGGGAGCTATATAAAGCTTGTGTGCTTGCTTTCATGTGGCTCTACTGTATAACGCAAAATCAAGCAACTTCAAAATTCCATTTCTTCTATTTAGGCTAAACAGCACTAATGGAAGATAATTAGAAATGTGCATTACCAGAAAATTCACTACATTCAGACAAACATTACTCATGGAAAAGGACTCCTTCTCACTCTTTTCTCAGTGCCACTCTCTTCTGGTGTCAAGATGACAGCCAGAAGCAACATGGCTGACCAAAGCTTTCAGGAAAGCCTACTTCTTTCTATTATGCTTCTGTTTATCCAGGCTTGGCTATTCCACACACATCCGAGAGAGAGAAGGTTCGATGACGATCATTAAAATATGTTAAATGGAAAAATTAAGATAACAGGCTATGAATGCAATTATGTCAGATGACTTAATTGGAATTCGGTACTTCTAAAAACTGATCCAACATCAAAAGAAAATTATAGCAAGAGTAATTATAAAAGCAGAGTGGGCAATATTTGCGTTCTTCCCAAAATACTACTAAGAGGAGGAGAAATAAAAATCAGGATTTGGCAACAGCTTTCCAAGTTAGAGAATAGAACAAAGCTCCCAAAAGAACCTTGCAGAGCAGATTAAATTACCACAGAATTTCATAAAGAATTCATTGAATGCTTAAGCAGGCTTCTGTGCAGGTCAAAGAGGACCAATCAGAAAATTGAGGTCATTAAGGGATGAGAAATAGGGTAATAGGAAATAAAATATAATTATAGAGTAAGTGAAAGGGGGAAGGAAGGAATAGCAGATGTATTAATATTGTTTTGGTTTCGGATGAATCATTTTTTCTCTAAAGACTTTCAAACACCAACTTAGATTTTTTTCCCATTCAATTATATTTTATTCTTATTCTGTTTTAGATAAAGAGCCTGATGGCCTCAAGGGAGAGGCTCAGATGCTTCTAGCACCTGAGCCTCTGAAATAACTATATTTCATATATATTACATTGGAAATCTGAAGCACACTCTGTTTTCCTTCTTAAAATATTCATTAAAATTACTATTAGCTACACATATTTAATTTCAATTTTGTTTTTGAGAAACAAATTTGTAGAACACAAAATCAGAAACTACTGACAAGATTAAATATCTACATCTACGACCACGACATCATTTCATATTTTTCCTACGTTTATTTTTGAGTCTATAATTCTAGAGCTATATACATTACAAAAACATTATTTCTTCAACTTTAAAGAAAGTCTTCCTTAATTTACTGAAATTTAAGGTGAAAATAAGGAGTTCATCAAAATTTAAAATATGTATACTTTGTAATTTTAGTATAAACCTACAAAATTAAATTCTGAGCTTCAATTGGTGCTTTATCTAAGCTTTCAATTTGAAATATTTTGCAAAAAAAATACCATCATATTGCTTTATACACATCTCTATAAAAACAGACACTAAATAGTTCTCTAAAATTATAAAATTAGTATAGGAGTTACTACAGTTAGAAAGCAGTACAGAAAAGACTAGGAACTCAGTTTTATTATTAGTAACAACTCACACCTAGTTTTTTTCCCACAATCATAAGTTATTTCATATACATTATCTCAAATAATCACCAAGTACAGTATTTAACAATTATCAGAACAGTACCACTCAATAAGGGCTTATTTTGTTCCAGCAGGATAGTTGACATCCAGTATCTCACTTAAGCTCACAACAAGTAAACACAGAAACAGCCAAAGAAACAAAGAAATTAAGGTGAACGTCAATGACTTACCCAGGTTCACAATGCTCACAAGTGACAGACTAGACTCCAGATCTGACTTCATCTGCAGTTGAATTATCACCACGCTACAGCTTTTGCTTCTCAACAGATGTAAGGGCATTCTCAGGAGGCCAACAGATCTCAATGAGGAAAGTCCTGAAGAACGCCCCGTGAACTGGCCCAGCTCTCAGCTCTCCTACTTTCCCTCCCACCTCTCTAATTGTTCCTCATCTACTTCCCATTCCTGAAATAGTTGTTCTCCAACTTCCCACCTTCAGACTGCATCCCCTTCTCCTCAAAATTGTCTTTTCCCCTCTACACCACACCATCATTCTTAGTTAGTTACCTTAACTGAGCCTCGATGTGCCTCAATATGTTGGCATCACTGACTCCTCCTCCAAACTACTCTCAATTGCCAAGTCAGGCACTTCCACAATGGTGCCCTACTCACTGTCACTGCCCAGGCATTAAGTCCTCACTTCTTTTTTTTTTTTAATTTTATTTGTTTATTCATGAGAGACACAGAGAGAGAGAGAGAGAGAGACAGACAGACAGACAGACAGAGAGAGAGAGACAGAGAGATACAGGCAGAGGGAGAAGCAGGCTCCATGCAGGGACCCTGACATGGGACTTGATCCCTGGTCTCCGGGATCACACCTTTGACTGAAAGCTGCGCTAAACTGCCAAGCCACTCAGGCTACCCTAAGTCCTCACTTCTATCCCCTACATTACTAAGCAGGCTGAGATAAAACCCCAGGTCCTTAGCAAGGCTCATAAGATCCACCAGGTTCTTGTAAAACAGGGCTCCTGGCTCCCATCACCTCTCTCAGAACCCCCTCAACACACTGCCCTGGGCCTCTTGTAGTCTGTTAGACATGTGGGGCCAAGCAAAAGCTTGCCCTAGAGCCTCCTTGACAGACTACAGCACACCACCCCATCATGTTCCATACCTTCTTGACTGTTCCTCATGATACTTTCAACCTCACATCGTTATAATTTTTGTGTTTATTGTCCTCTCCCCACAGAAAGTAAGCTCTATTCAGGCCACAGGATTAATAATTTCAGTCTCTTTCTTATTCCCTACCTCATCCCCTGCCTTTATACCTCTGTCTGGAACATGGAGGCACGGAGTTATTTGTTCAAGGAATGGATGGATGGATGGACAGATGGATGGATGAATTCTGACTGGTTTTCTTTCTACTCTTTTTTCTGTCTCTAACTTTACCACTAACAGTGCTGTCAGTGTGACTCAAAACACATTAAAACAAAACATGGAGTTGGTAAAATATACCGAATTTTTAGGGAACAGTCAGTAGGTTGGCAAGAGGCCCTATGAATGGTGGCCAAGGACTTTGCTATGTGACTTGCATACATTATTTAACCTTTTAACACTTTGTTTCCTTATACATTATAATAATAATAATGCTTACCTCATAGGACTGTTTCAGGGATTTAATGAGGTAATGTATATAATACGTATATATAAAATGGTGGACATGAGGGCTGCTACACAGTTAAGCATTCAATAAACATTATCTAGTATTATAACAGCTCACTTGCTGCCAGTTTTCAATTGCTGGTTTAGGGCTTTAAATATCATAGTGAGGACTTTACATGCAAGATACTCCTAATGAATATTTTTGTTACATTTATTCCTAATGAATTAATATTTCTCATGAAGAAATTTTGGTTGAATGCTACTCCCTTCACATGGAGTTCCCAGGCCACATTTTTCGCTTTCAAAATGCTATCCACCTAGATTTAAAAACAAGTTCACTCTTTGCAAGGGAAAAGTCTTTGATATCTCATACTATATGCAAAGATAAACTCTAAATGTATTTAAATATTAAAATTATATAATAATTTGTATTATAATATTAAAATTATACCAGGAGAAAACTTAACAGCATATTTGTCAAACCTCAAGTTAGGGAAGGCCATTCATGAATGGCCATGAATCTAACAAAATTTTAAATGATGATACCTGGTGCTGGTGGAGGACTACGGTAATAGAGCTGGCATAACTGGATACTGCTTGGCAGTTTGTGTAAAAGTATTAAAATGATAAATAATCTTTGGCCCAGTTATTACCCTTCCAAATGTTTACAATAAGGAAATAATCCTATACTTAAAGGTGAACATAAGAGGCATTTCCCCCTAGTGTTTATCACCTAAATGAAGTTCTCTCTTCCCAGACTCTACATTTGGTCAAAAGCCAAGTTTTGGATTATGAAAGCTATTCTTTTTCTTTCATTTGCATTGCCACTGACTCTGGTTTAAGTTCCATTAATTTTTATTTACACTACTGCATATATTTTCTTTTTTTTTTTAATTTTTTTAATTATTTATGATAGTCACAGAGAGAGAGAGAGAGAGAGAGACAGAGACATAGGCAGAGGGAGAAGCAGGCTCCATGCACTGGGAGCCCGACGTGGGATTCGATCCCGGGTCTCCAGGATCGCGCCCTGGGCCAAAGGCAGGCGCTAAACCGCTGCGCCACCCAGGGTTCCCACACTACTGCATATATTTTCTAAGAATAAAATCCGCAGTCCTTACCATGGACCAATATATGACAAGGAGCTCCAGAGTCACCACTCTTATTAGAAATAATATGACAGACATAGAGACAAAATAATCACTATTTATGGAAGATATGAATGATGACTTGGACAAAGAGAATACCTGAAAAATGATTCAAACCAATAGGTGAGTTGTAAAATAAGTAGGCCAAAATCAATAGCTTCTCTTTATACAAATAATAACCTATTGAAAAGAATAAAGTAAAAAAATCCATCCACTTAGCAACAGAAAACAAATGTAGAAATACTGTGAAAAGCACTGTATACTCACTATTTCTGCATCAGAACTTACTATTGACAGTGCCATTAGTCAGCTAATTCAACAAAGAGTCATCTCTTCTCCTCCCCACTTTGTAGACCCACCAGGCTAACTTCATTCATTTATTCCTCCTTATTACCAATCTTCTTTCCTTTATGAACCTACTCACATCCTACAAAGCCCTTCATTACCACCCCTCCCCAACTACCCCCCCAAGGCCTCTGGAATTCCATCGCTTTTCTAGCTTCATCCTCTTGACCTTTGACCTTAACTGAATTCTGGCTTCCTTACAAGAATATCACTTGATCTTTCAAGGGATAGCTATATGTTGTTTTACTACCATGGAAACTTCATTATTACGTACTGAACTGTGTCCCCTCAAATTCACATGTTAGAAGTTTTAATCCCCAGTGTCTCAAAATGGTGCTGTATTTGGAGATAAGGCCTTTGAAGAGGTAACAAAGTTAAAATGAGGCCTTTAGTGTGGTCCTTAACCCAACTTGTCTAGTGTCCTTACATGAAGAGGAAGTTTGCATGCACAGTGACAAAAGGGAAGTGCAGGCACAGAGGAAAGGCCACATGAGGACACAATGAGGAGGTAGTCAGCTGCGGGATAAGGAGAGAGGCCTCAAGGGAAACTCAACCTGCTGACCACCTTAATCTCAGATTTCTAGCCTCCAGAACCGTGAGCAGATCAATTTCTATTGTTTAAGCCACCCAATCTGTGACGTGCAAAATAATGCATTCAAATACATCATGAGGTACACATTTTGTACTCCAGTGTCAGAGGTATAGTTGCCATCACCCTTCTGCTCTCACAAAAAAAAAAAAAAAAAAAAATCTGCTCCTTGAGGTTCTTGGCACCAACTTTCCTACCATTTATACACACACACACACACCATTCACATTCATTCACCCCTTCATTCATTGCTGACTTTGAAATCTGGGTCAGAGTTTCTTTCTCCATCCAAATGTCTGCCACCTTCCAGAAGACTCTGACATTTGTGTGATTGGCCATCCAGCACCCTGGCTTCTTGACTCCTCTGACCCCATACCCACTTAACCTACAGAATAACATTCTGCTCTTGGCTCAGTCAGATCTGCTCCAGCTCCAAATCAGTCGACTCTCCACCTCGAACTCGTGCACTTCCAACATGCTTCCTCAACTACTCTCACTGCATTTATTCTTCAACCTCATTGTGTTTCTTGTTCAATAGTAACTTTCCCCTACTTAACAGTCTTGAACTGTTCTTACCTTCTTTTCCAATCGATTTCAATATCTTGAGTCCCTCAGTGTGATCGATTTTTGGCCAAAACCATAAACTGCCTTATCCAGAAATAAAAATCCCAAGCACAGAAAAATCAATCCACTCTCTTCCCCCCCTATATTTGGTCGTCAAAAGGTTAGAGGGAAATTGTATAACCAAATGGATGAATAGAACAGCTTCCAGTTAGCAGCTTTATGTAGGTCCTCAAAATTTTCTGGCCACCTCATTACATTCTGTAGGCAGCTATTTTCAACCCATCTTAATTCTACGTCTGACTCTACTTCCTTCCTCCCAACAATTCACCTTGGGTCTCACTTCACAGAGAAAATAAAAGGTGTCAGATACAGACACCTTTGTTTCCACTAAAACTGTACAATTAGCTACGTCTATATCCATCCATTCTTCCCTCCTGTTTCCATATAGGAGATGTCTCTCCACCCAGCAAAAGGAAAGCCCTCCAATTATGCTCTGAACTCTACCCTTTCTGCTCAATTTGTACCATCAATTAATTCCTCCCTTCTATTTTCACTCTCAATCCCCCTCCACATCTTTCTCTCTCTCTCTCCCTGACCCTTTATGATGGATGCATACCATCAACATTTAAATATTTTCTATTCCTATTCCTTCCCAACTGAAAAAAAAAAAAAAAAAAAAAAACCTCTTTGAACCTTACATAGGCTTTCAGTAACTGCTCCATCTCTCTAACCATTCAGAGCAAAATTTATGGCAAAAAGTATCATCACTTTTCCTTTCTACTCCCCATAACTCTCATCTGGCCTCCTTTCTGGCTCACCAAAAATGGCCTCACTAAGACAATCACTTCCATATTTAGAATCTGATGGAATCAAATGTTAGGTATCACTGTTCCTGGCCTCTTAAGCACTTTTGGTTATCATGTATCATTCCTTCTTTTCTAAAACATTCTTCCCTTAGCCTCCATGGTATAAAAGTAGTTCTGATTTTCCACGTAAATCTCAGACGATTTAACAAGCTCCCCCATATCTTACAGATTTTTTTAAAAATTTATTTATTTATTTATTTATTTATTTATTTATTTATTTATTTGCAAGTAAATGAGGGTGAGTGAGTTGGGCGAGGGGCAAAGGGACAGAATCTTAAACCAGATTCCCCACTGAGTACAGACCCCAACAAGGGGTGACACAGGGCTCAATCTCACCACCCAGGAGATAATGACCTGAGCTGAAACCAAGAGGATGGAAGGCTTAACCAGCTGAGCCACCCAAGTGCCCCTTGCGGATTTTAAATCTTAGAATGCCTTAAGGATTGGTCTTTGTCCTCAGTTCCCCTCCCTATATTCTCTTCCATAGTGATGCTAACCATTCCCAGGGCTTCAATTATCATCTACATGCCAACAACTCTCATCTTTATATCTCCCATTCAGACCTTTCTTCTAAAATTTAGATTTATACATTAAACTTCAATATTTCCTCTTAAGCATCCATGGGTATCTCAAACTCAATGTGACCAACACTGAGCTAATAACCTTCTCCTAAGCCTGCCAGCCCTCTCTACTTCAGTAAGTACCATACCATCCACCACTTGCACAAGTCTGAAATACAAATGTGTCCATAATACATCTGTCCCCCTCATTCCCTGAAATCACTATAAGCAATCTATTTTACTTCCCAGGTATTCGGATTCATTCACTTTTTTTCCAATTCCTCAACCATCATCCTACTGCAGACTGCAACCTTTCTCAATTGGACTAGTTTTAATGTTTCCCAACTAATAGACCCACATCTCCTTCTGCTCCTTTCAATCTGATTCCCATACTCTGCAAAGTAATCTATCTAAAATATAATACTTCATCATATTTTACTGCTGTTTAAAACCCTTCAGATGTTTCCTAATGCTTTGGTGATGAATATCAAGGTCTTTCAAATCACCTGAAAGGCTCTGCATTATCTGGCCACTGTTTCCCTCTCCACTTTAATCCCTAAATACTCTACTTACATTCCCACATCCATTCACTACACTCAAGTCACATTGGACAATATATCACATACCATACATCATATTAAAAAATACATTCTCAAAAAATAATAAATAAATAAATGATACTTTCTCTTTAATGATGATACGCTATCTTGTGCTTGAGAAGCTGTATAAAAACAGGTGTATTTCCTCATATATACTGAAATGTAAATTGATAAAGCCTTTAAGAATGATTCAGCAATATGTGTCAAAATACTACAGATTTCGTATGTTTGACCTATAAATTCCTGTTTTTTAGATCCAACCTGATTTAATAATTATGGTGGAATTTTTAAAAATAGTGACACCTGAAAACAACACCTGAGCATTATGCTTTGTTTATCTGGTAGGATCTATTTTCTGTCATGTACAAAAAGGTCTCTTTTCGTAAAGAAGGAGAGAGAGAATAGAAAGAGAGACCTAACATTAATACTGCATATATGAAAACCGAACACTGTTTTTAGCACAAGCTAAAGAGATCATACCAGTTAAATGTCTTTCAGTTTCCTAACATGTTATCTGTGATAATTGGATTTTGGGGGAATTTTTTTTACCCTAAAGTATTCAGAATCAGAAAACAGTTTGAACTTGCCCCGAGTGAAACTTTACAACATTCATGAAAAAGTAAAGAACGTGGAAAAGATGATTCTTTCTATTCTTTTCAGGATGAATGCTTTTTCTAAATGCTACTAGCTTTGTCAATTGTTGCCACACACGATCCCTAGTTACTCCGCTCTGCTAAAGCTCCACTTCAAAATATAGAAAGAATAAACTTGACACAGTGAAGAAAAATACATTCAGTTATTGCTTTTGTAGATGAGGTATAGGCATATTAATCTAAATTTATAAATCATAATAATTTAAATTGAGTGTATATAGAAGAGATGGAGTACAATAAAAATTCTTAGACAGGTGGCCAAATATGGAACAACTTATTCAATAAGTAATGCAGCAAACATTTATTGAACATCTACGGTGCATTAAAGATTGTGCCAAGCAACGGAGATATAGACTTAAAGGACAAGTGAACCCTGCCTTGTGTGAAATACAATAACTGAATTCATTCTATACGACCCTGGGTTCGAATTTCTCTAGAAGCCTCAGTCCTTACTTGCCACTCACCTAGGACCCTGTTATTTCCACCTTGAGATTAGGATCCTGGGAGTTCACCATTTATGGTCCCTGCTTTTCTGGGCTAGTACTCTTTAAAGGCATCATACCACATTTCTATTCTGTTCTACTTGAACCACTGTCCAAAAAAGGAAAACTAAAACTGCATGCCATCTCACATGCCATCTGCTGTCTCCACTGGCGACGGCCTCAGACATGGCAGCTGACCACTTGTTTGACCAAGCTCTAGTTATCATCTTAGAATTTAGGCTGCACAAATGTTCAAAGGCAGTGCCAGATTAAGAATCAGGCCCTCAAGCTCAGTGAAGCTGACCATACTCTATATCCTGTCATTCTTGACCATAACTCCCCAGTTTGAAAGCAACAACTAGACACGTCTCTCCTGCTTTCATCCTCCTATCTCTCTGGATTTCCTTCCCCTTTAATCATCCTCCCCAAGGTGTTAAAGATTGTAGAAATGGCTTTAAGTTCTATATTCCCTACACCTATGCCACCTTTCAATGTGATCTTATAGGTCCTCCATCATTGTATTGGCCTCAAGACTTGACTTGGCTAACAGAACATGGTAAAAATAATAATGTCCAACTCAGTTCATAGCCTAGGTCTCAAGAAGCTTTGCAAGCTTAGATTTTCCTAGAAATCTACAACTATTATGTGAACAACCCTGGAGTAACCTGTTAGGTTGAAAGAAGACATGGAAAGATGCTCCAGGTATCCCAGCTATAAAAGTAAGTTAAGGCCGTCGTAAACGAACCAGCTAACTCTAGGTGCATAAGCAAGCTCAGCCAAGACAGATTAACCAGATCAAGCCCCTCAAAAAAATTTCCAAGTGAATCCAGATCAAATTTCCAACCAGCCAAATTATTGTTGTAGGCTACCATATTTGGGGGTATACAAAGCAAGAGCCAACTGATTCACAGGACTTCCAATCCTCTATCTCAAACACTGTCCATGTATATGCTCCATAATCTAGCACCTCACAAAATTCACTCTTTACTTCCCTGCTCTGATTGAAACTTGGATTTTCAGTGAGGATAATACTTCTTTCTCTGAAATCACCTCATTTAGATTTTAGATATTCCCCCACACACACAAGTATGCTTGCCAGGAGGAGAGAGCCACTCTTTCATCCTCATGTAAAAATCAATCCTCCTTTGGATATCTATGACATCCACCTCTTCCACCCACTACTACCTCTCTTCATTAATATCACCTCTACGAGAGGCCCTAACTTTGGAACCTGAAAAACAATCTTCCTCTCTAATCTGTCTTGAGAAACTGGCCTTTGGATACTTGTTCAACACCTAGAATCTAAGTTTGTTTGCCTCCTAATATAGAGTGAATTTCCTGCCTTCATCATTTAGGCATCCATTTCTATCGCCGTACCCTTGAACTTGTCAACAGCCAAAATTACTTCATCTCTGAAGTATTTCAAATCTTAAACCATGAGATTGATTTCACTAATACATACAACATAACAAATAAGAATAACTATAAAACCTTTTTCTGTGGTACTCATCAAAGAGTTATTTCAAAAAAGGTACCAGAATCAGATACACATATACCTGGGTTTTTAAAACCTTTTAGGAACAGGTAATTCTCATGATATGCAAAAATCATCTAGAAGCATAAACGAGCGGAAATAAACTTAGAATGTTAAAAAAAAAAGAATGGTAGAATGGTAGATGAGGATAGATTTGTTTTCCAAGATAATTACTCATACAAAAATTAAATATTGTAGAATAGGTACCACAAGAGACAGATTAATAGAGAATAGAAATCCTAGAAATGGGTTGTAAGAATGTAAATGTTTAATATAAGATAAAATAGGAAGTTAATCATTGAACAAAAGGATTATTCAACAAATACTACTGGAACTTGTTTGACAAAAAATAGTTAACCAGAATTATTATCTCATGTACACAAAAATAGATCTGTTTATTTAAACTTAAAATGAAAAAAGAAAAAAAGAATGAATCATAAAATCAAATGAAAAAAGAGGGGCCATTCAGAGGTTAGAAGGTCAATATTTTTATAAGTAGGAAGGCCTTTTTTAGCATGAGCAAAAGGTTTAATTGCATAAAACTTTAAATCTTTATATCGAGAAACACTAAATAAAAGAAGCAACATTATAAAAATAATATATTTGCAACATATATAATAGATGAGTTTAAAATGAGTTCTTGCAAATTAAGAAGAGAAAACACAAATCATTGAATTTTAAAGTGGATGATGTACATGAAAAATTAATTTAAAAAATAAAAATTTCCAATAAACATATGAAAAAAAATTTCAGCAATCCAAATTTTTACTTCTAATTCTTACCTTGGAAAAGGTAAGAAAAAGATTCAGATATACACCTGCTTGCTCTGCATTTCCATTTAGGTGGCTACTACACCTCTAAAACCGAACATATCCAAACTGAACTCTTGATTTTAGTCACTCTCCCACATCCAGCTCACTTAGCAGCCTTCCCCATCATAGTTAATAGCAATTTCATCCTTTTACTTCCTCAATGCAAAGCCCTTGGAGTCATGCTGACTCTTCTCTTTACTCATACCCATATCAAGCTATTGGGAAATCCTGTTGGCTCTACCTTCACAATATATCCAAGAAGCTAACTTGCTAGGACCACTACTATTGAAGTTACCACCATTTCTTCTCTGGATAACTACAAAAAAAATAGACCTGCCTTGCTTAAAATATGTAACTTGCACCCTATAGCTCTTAGGGTAAAACTAAAACTCCTGAATCTGGCTCCTTATCTCTCCAGCTGCATTTCACATCATGTTCTTGACTTTCCACGCATCGGCCACACCAACACACCGGCCTCCTTTCACAACATCCTATCTCCTGATATAGAGCCCTTACATATTATATTTGCTCAGCCTGACATTCTCTTCACTAGTGTAAGGCTACTGGTTCATCATATCTCAACTGCACCATCATTTTCTGAAGGATGCCTTCCCTGGCCTCCTTGCTAGATGAATTTCACTTATTGCACTTTATCAACAACGTACTGCTACAACCATTGCATTGCATATTTGATCATTATACGATTAGTGTCTATCTCCTGACTTGATTATTACATCTTTTTTTTTTAATTATTTATTTATTTATGATAGTCACAGAGAGAGAGAGAGAGAGGCAGAGACACAGGCAGAGGGAGAAGCAGGCTCCATGCACCGGGAGCCCGATGTGGGATTCGATCCTGGGTCTCCAGAATCACGCCCTGGGCCAAAGGCAGGCGCCAAACCACTGCGCCACCCAGGGATCCCGATTATTACATCTTTAAGGACAAAGAGCAATCTTATTTTGTTCACTACCATATCCCCCGTGTCTAGCAGAATTAATTCATAGAAGGTATTTACTATTACTTTTCAAATGAGTAAAAATTATAGAAAAGAGACTCGGTGGTAAGGTACAATTTCACCTTTATTCCACTTAAGTTCTATATGCATGGAACAATCATCCCCATACTACTATTTCTAGAATTATTCCAAGCTCTCTAGCTCCCAAGTTCATTCCTGGACATATGGCAGACTCAGCCAGGACAGTTAATCCAATTCTTACATTCCACTTCACATTGTACTGACCGTCTCCCCCAGTTCCAGGTCCTTGAGCACTTAGGAATCATAGTCTGAAGGGGCATTAACAGAGGAAATCAATCAGTGAACAAGCACAATGTCCATCTTGTTCTATACTAGCCCACCCCCTCCCTTCTTTTCAACCAACAAATAAAAGTGACCTTTTTGAGATTTGGGGCCTGAGAAATCCTGGAGGTAGGCTACACGCACAAACATTAATGGGAAATTTGTAATACTGCATGCTGTGTGATGACCTAATTTGTGATCAGAAAAGCTTGATTTTTTTATTGGTTTAAAAACATGATGCTTATCCATAAAATGATGTGAAAAGAATGTGTTACGTGCTGCATTTCTCCCCTTTCCTCCAAACATAGTAAAGAATTAGCTTATCAAGATAACAATAAAAACTCAGGCAAAAAAAAAAGTTCCTGTTTCATATCTTCTTACAAATAATGCTCATAAATTGTGGGGACCTGAAATTGGCCAAAAAGACTCAAAAAGGTTGAATTAAAGCTGAGATAATATCCAAGACTGTCCACACACACTGGGTTTCATCATTGCAAGGGACACTGGTGCAGGTTCACTACCTCCTCCCAGGTCACCATCTCTGAAATAGACTCAGGAATCAAGAGGCAGGGAGCACAATTCTAAAGACACAGATTAATGGGAGAATCTTTGCACAGGAGAAAAGGGAATTTAAGCTTGTGGAAAATGCATTGTCCTAAAGTTTTCTAGTACTGGGTTGCTTTTATTAATCTTCTTACTCTTACAAGACCTACAATAAAAAAACCAGACATCAATGTATGTGGGACATGCATAGTTACAAGTTGGATGAGAACAGTTTAATTTAACACCAAGACAGCACGATCCATCTAAGCATAGCCACCTGGCATAAACTAAAACTATATATCTTATGAGACAGAGCAGGCTTCTAGAAGCCTGGGAAAGCAGACTCATGTGAATTATTCCACCAAGCACATTTAGAAAGAGACCTCATCTAATGAAAATCCAAAGAAAACTTCAAAAGAAGAAAAAAAAAAAAGATTTTAGACCAAAGAGATCACTCCATGATCACTGACTTTTTTTTTTTTTTTTTTTTGATCACTGACTTTTAAGAATTCTGGTTATTTTTAAGTTTTAATTCAACAGGTTTGTCCTGTTCTTTTTCTTACCAAAATCAAATAAAAATCCGACCAGAAAGCACGCACTCTTGAGATTCCGTTTCCTAAATGATTAAAATCAACAATTTCTGTTCCAAATATGAAGTATTACAAAGTAATGAAAAATTGTGATTCCTATAATGGACACAGACACTTCACTTTAGTAATGAGTGCAAATTTATATTTTTTGTCTCCTTTCTTACAGCACATAGAAATAATACTTATAACCCTAAAATTATATTTCTTAAGAATTTATATATCCTTTGAATGCACAATTAGTGCTGTCTCCAGGACATCATAAATTGTTTTCGTGTCTGTTCAAACTGATTTTCTATTTCCACTAATGAAATATATTACACATCACATGACACAGTATCTGAAAACCACTGCATGTTTCAAAATGTAGTGCTGCCACTGGACTGGCTGTGTCACCTCAGGCAAGTGAAGGAAACTCACTTAGCTTTGGTTTCCTCATCTTCATAACAAGCAAGAAAATAACTCATGTTAAATCCTCACACTCAGAATATACTTAATTAACGTCAGCTTAAAACATAAACCCCAGAGCAGGTATTCTGAGACCCTACTACACACTGGAGACTCAAGAGAGGAAAAGAAAGCTCCGTGGAGAAACTGGGCAACAAGCACAGCACACCCACTACCTAAGTCATTGCTAATCACAATGTGTTCCATGTTCCAGCAGGATTGCCATCATCCAAGAGCTGGTTAGAAATGCAAATTCTCAGGCCCCACCCCAGAACCACTGAAACATGATTTTCATTTTAACAAGATCCTCAGGTGATTCATATTCATATTCCCATTAAAATTTGAGAAGCCCTGAGCTAAGAGATGTGCTCCTGCATGCAGCCTCATACTTTCTTGGACAGGTCTCAGCAACATTATCAGTGTATGGGTCACTTTCCAACAGCTAAAATCATAAATGTAAAATAAATAAATAAATAAATCATAAATGTTATGTGTGTGTGTGTCATCTATTATAGTAGGTAGACTTCAAATCCTATTTCCTGAGTCACTGAGTTTGTTGCACAAGTGTTGTGAGATATCTCTTTCCAACTTGAAATAACATGTATAAGTGAGGGCCATTCTAAAGCCAGCCAGTCCAGAGTTTTCTTTACACTATCAATGAAACTAAAGTATAAAACAAACAATAAGCTCGAGATCTGAATCTCAAGTCCTAAAAACCTAGTATGGCCGTATGGCCTTAGGTCCAAACTCCAGAGACCAAAGAGCCAGGTCCCCAGTAGAGACAACAGTTTCAGTAACTGGAGTGAAGAGGGTGTGAATATGGAAGCTGCTGCCTTTCAGAAGCAAAATCTAGGCAAAGGCTCTAGTGCATAATGTGGTCTAGAATATTCAAGGAGCAGCCATGGGATTACAGCAGCCATTCCAATGAATATTTTACAAACCTAACATTCCCGAGTTCCACTCTTCCCACCACTAACTCCAAGACAATTTTTTAAAGCAATTCCATGTCATTTGATGTGCATTTTTTATGGTTAAATAGTTTTGAATTGGGGGCCAGCTTTTGCATAAAAAGAAATGTGCCTGGATTATACTTTATCACAAAACCATCTCTACACTAAGAAAGAAAATTCCTTTCTGACCCTTCCTCATGCTGAACTCATGTATCATTGTGTTTTCGTCATTTAATTTTTAATCTAGGCTAATTTTACACAATCTGTAAATATATCCTGGAGAACACAGGCCACAGCAAAAGCATCAAGTAGGGAGCCCAGTGCTGCCAAGATGCTGTTTTATACATTTTGCTGGGGATCGAAGGTGTCGTAGCTTTATTCAGCAATGAGCACTATGATGTCCATTTACTTTTATTATGCAGTTGTTCTTCCTGAGTTACTCCTTTCTACATAATTGCCAAAATCAACTTGTAAGATGCTTTAAATTGCACATATCTTATTTTTCCTATTCTAATTTCAAAATGCCATTTTGTATGATCTCTATTGAGAAGAAAATATGCTCATTTTTAAAACAATTACCCAACAACACTTCAGATAAGAAGCTGCATCTTTCTGCCTAAGAGAAGTGTTTTTCTTCTCTTTTAAATGGAGTCTCATATGAATGATATCTAGATTATCACTCTTTTGCTAGGTTATAAATCTAAAATCCCTTCACTTGTTTCAAAACCTTACACCACTAAGGAAGACTAGTTTCCCGATCACCTAAAGAGTCCCATTTTCAGTCTCCTAGAATTGTGCTAGGCAGTATGATTTAATTATTATTACAGACAGATTTGCATAAAGCTTTCTTCTGAAGAGTTTTAGGCCATTTAAGCAATGTCATTAGATGGGCAGAGAAATTCTTTTGAGAAAATGTAATGGGGCATGAAAAATAATAAAAATCTACAAAATACATTTATTCAAGAATCTTAATAATGAAGAGAAATTACAATTCAGAGTGAAGAACTAGAGGCTGGATACTCTTTATTATTTTAAAATAAAACATGATTAAATAGGCACAGCATAATGCCTCAGAATCAGAGGGCAGTCCCCCGTGTTATATCTTCTGGAAAACTACTCTCATTTCAGAAAAAATAAATTCAGTATACTCTTATGCCATCTATGGAATTTACTGAAGACGCAGAATAGCAATTAACTTCAACAATAATTTCATATGAGCTCACTAGACTACATTGTGGTAAAACAAGAAAGTTCAGGCTGCCATAGACTGTCTCTCATTAAAGGCTCTTCCATGAATTGCTATTACCTTGTCAAGGTCGCTGGATTAAAAAAAAAAAAAAAAGCCATCCTGATGCTCTTTTAAAGACCTAGTGAAACAGCAGAGACAAGTGGTGTCTTCAGGTTTCCCTCAGAGCTGCCACCTAGTGCTCCTCGTCAAAGGGGAAAAACATCCAAGACCAGCTTTTTGTGGAGTAATTTGGCAAGATCTGGCAATATTTAAAAGTGCCAAAAACTTTGACCTAGCAATTCCATCATTAGTAATTTACCTGATAGATAGGTCCTATAGATAGGACCCTATAAAAATGCACCAAGACTGTTTATAAATGGCATCCTACAATATTATTTTTAATAAGAAAAACAACAAATCAGAAACAACTAAAATATCCTTCGATGGAGAAAAAATAAAAGTGATATGCAGCCATTTAAAAGTTAGCTGATAGGGAAAAATCTCCAAGATAAAGTCCAGGAAAATGTGTGATATCACTTACCATATATGAAAAGCCTACACATGCATATGTGAGTGGGTGCACTGAGAATCATCTGGAAGGATACACAAGAACTAAAAGTTTGGGAGGAGAGGGAGAATAAGGGAAATTTTTATGTTTTGTTCTATATCTTTTTGGATACATTGAATATTTATTGAATGCATGCATTATTTTAGTTAAAACGTTAAAAATTCTATACTAGGATTATGAAGAATGATGGAGTCAGACAACTTACTCTACTCTGGCCTCTGGAGTAGAAGAAACAGCAACTAGATCATTGCAACACTGTCATCCTCCTCTGATTTCACCCTGCTTTTTCCTGGCATCTCAGCTCTGCTACAAGCTGACTAATAACAGTAAATTTTTTGTTTTTCTAAAGAGCATTAAAATGTATCAGGTGCTGTCTCATAGAGTCATTAATCTGAAGGCTATATTGTTAATTATTCTTGCTTATTAATAAATTGCCAGTTCAGTATTTTTCCACTGATTTGACATTTATCAGTTTTTATAACATCTAAAAGATAGCATGACCAATGCCTTTTTGAAGAGTTTATGAAAAAGTATTAGCACAAAATTAATGATAGTGTTTAAGAAGCATATAGGATTATCTTGATGAACTCTCTCTTTAATAAAACCTGATTCATCTTTGGTGAAAATATTCCCTATCATAAGCTCAATTATCTTGAATAAATAAGGCACAAGTGGACTACTTTCTTGCCCTTTTTTCACATATACATATAGAATTAGAAAAGTGCATTAATTCTGACTTACCCAATATCATCTTAAATACCAAATTAAGCTAGTTTGGGGGAAAGACGGAATCAAACCAAGTGGTTAGGGAACTTCATCAAAAAAAACCATGACTACCTATTGACAGATGAGCTGGACCCAGGCACTCGGAGGCTCCTCCTCCCCTCCCCTGCCCTTGGAATGTGGGTTATGTCTACCTTTCTCACTCCCAAAGGCTACTCCAAAGGCTTAGTATTCAGATAATGATGTGATGCTGAAAACACGGGCACAGTGGTGGTGACTGAACCCAATTAGGGCATCTTTATAAACTGTGGATATCCAGAGAGCCGATGAGGGAATCTGTTACTCTTGCCACCCAAGACAGGCTTTGTCTGTAAGTTCCCTTTGCTATTATTATAATTGCCAACCTGGAGTGACCTACCTTTTTCTTCAGTCTCCTCTGCCCTCTGCTTATGGGGGCTAGCTCCTGGGCAGCTCCCAGGAGGGCTGGACACAGGATTTATAGCAACACCATTAGCTCTCAGCTCATTCAGTTTTTTGCTGTGACATTATATTCTCTAAGAAACTACAGACTTTCAGGGAGCTTTCTAAAAATACCACATCTGATAGTAAAACAACACATCTTCCTTTTGATTGCTATTTTTACATTTTTCATTATTGCATAGATCCCCTCAGCCCTGGTATTCTAGTCATGTAGCCCCTTGTGTCTCTATAAGGCCAACTCATTTATAACTGTGTTCAGGCAATGAGAACCTCAAACACATACTGCATATCTCCCATGCTTCTAGCATTACTGTAGAGACAGCTAAGTTTATTGCCTATGTTGCTCCAAAATGATTTTCTTTTTTAAAGTAAGCTACATATGTTATATAAATCATGTTCTTTATTTTTGAGAACAAAGAAACTTTCAGTGAATTATATCCCACTGATTTTTGTTCCTCATCCCTATATTTACATATTCAAAAGTCTCTGAATCAGTTTTATTCACTGTCATTCATTTAAAAAAAATCTCCAAATTACTTAAGTGGCAGTCATTTCATCTCTGTCCCCATTTTGCTATGCATTTTAAGTGACAGGGCTAGAATTATCCATATTTGCACACTAATGTGAACATAAAAGAGTTAAACAGCCCAAACTACCATTTCCTGCCCTTCTCCTTCAAGAAGAAGAAGAGGAAGAAGAAAAAAAAAAGAAGAAGAAAAAGAAAAAAAAAATCTCTTTGGAAAAGTGTACATATAGAATAATCTGCTTTTCTATTATTTAAAATCAATGAAATTACCCCATAAATATCTAAAAAGTTGCTCATCTTCATGAGTCATCAGGGAAATGCAAATTTAAACTACAAAATGATACCATGTACCAACATCATTTATCATAATACCTAAACTTAAAAAGATCAAAAATGCTAAGAATGGGCAAAGTTGTGTAGCAATTGGTATAACCACTTTAGAAAAATGGTTTAGCAAAAAATTTTACAAAAGGTTAAAAGAGTTTGTCATTAAATAAAACAGTTTTAACCCCTGAACAAAAAAATTCTACTCAGGTCTATACCCATCAGGCATGCATAACACCAAAAAGCATGAAAAGAATGTTTATGGAAGGAAGGACTCTTTATATAGGCCAAGACTAGACAATGCCCAGCTGTCCTTCAATAATTGACTGGATTGTGATACATTAACACAAATAGAATATATATAGCAATAAGCATGAATAATTGACATCTACATGCAAAAATATGGATGGATCTCACAAACAGGATTTTGAATGAAGGAAGTCAGACATAAAAGACTATCTAGTGCATGATAAATTGATCCTTACTGTCAACCTTGGTCAAGACTTATCCAAAATACTGAAGAAGAGAGTGGCCTTGAAGAAAGTAGTATCATAGATCAGAACACAATTTAGAAAAAAAATTACCTTGCATTACATACTAATTGTGTGAGCTCAGAAAGGTCATTTAACCTCCTTGGCCTCATCATTCCTTTGTAAAACTGAGATCATGAAGCCTTACGTCCCCAAAAGCAAATGGCTGTTCTGAAGATCTCTAAGGTCCTGTGTAGCTTTACATCTATGACCCAAGGAGAAAGTTTCACTACCCTCCACTTTCATGAATAAAAATACAAAGAATTCTTTTAACAAAAAACAATCATAATAGCCCACCTTGTTCTAAGCCACTTTACATGTATTACTCATCCAGTCCTCACATTAGCCCTATAAAATAGGTAAAACTGCTCTCTTCCTTTTACAGAGAAGATAACTAAGACTCGCGGAGAGCTTTGGTAACTCGGCCAAAGTTGCACAGCGAATAAGTGGCAGAGCCAGAATACAAATCCCCTAAAATTTAACTTTTTAAACCATACTTAACTACTCAGTATGCAAAGATATTATAATAACTTCATTTTATCAAAGCTGACAGGACTTTTTAAATTAAGTTTAATACAATCAGTTGTCCAATCACCACATAGTATATTAAAATGTAATCTGTATTATATATTGAAACTCTGATCTTGTTCAATCAGAAGAATGATGATTTTAATCTGTTCATATAAATCTGGCCTCCTTGGGACAGTACTAAGTAAAATAACTATTGCTATTAGACAAACCCCAACCAATTTTGGTGGTCATGTTCACATTTCCCATATTTGATGCCTCTCCAGAAAGGAGGAGAAATCTGCCTTCCTTGTTATTGTTGTTTTAAGCATAGCTTCTCAAGGGACATTATAGTATTAGTTCAGATTTGCTTCAGATTCCCTATTTTCATGAATCACCGTTTCAGTTCAAAACGGAATCTTTAATTTTTTATCTCAGTGACTTTCAGTAACTTTCTATTTGCTGGAATTTTTGTTGATTATTTTCTGACAATTGTCTTTTTCTTAGCCTGGGTTGAGTATTTTAATTAGCTGGATCTCATCCTATTTCATAGTTAAAAATCACCCAAGATATTTATGCTTTACACATTTTCTAGAGTTACCTTGAATTTGTGTCAATCTCATTTTTGGCTAGTGGAGAGCTTGTGACTAGGATAAAGGATGTGGTGATGGTAGCTGAACGCACAGAAGAAAGAGCAATAAGAGGCAAAGCCTACTTACTTTGCAACATGGCCTAGACTTAGGACTTCCAACGGTTTTTGCATGGTAAGTGTAGTTACCAGTGGATAAAAGTAGATCACTTAGATTAATTATAGCAGATTTTTAAAAAGATTTTATTTTTTTATTTAGTTTATTTATTTAGTTAATTTGAGAGAGAGGAGAGGAGCAGAGGGAGAGAGACAAGCCGACTCTGTGCTGAGCATGGAGCCCAAGGGAGGGCTCAACCTCACAACCCCAACATCATGAACTGAGCCGAAATCAAAAGTTGAATGCTTAACCAACTGAGCAACCCAGGCACCCCTGGAGCAGATGATTTTAAAGAAAGAGGTAAACTTGAAAAGCAAAGCAATGCCAGATGGAACTTCTCTGGGACTTCCAACCAATTGTGTTTTTGGACAAGTCATGTACTTGCTTTTATTAGGAAGACAGAAGCAAATTCTGCCTTATAGAATTGTTGTAAAGCTCATATCAGGAGCAAAGTCACCTGCCTTCTAACCAATAGAAATAATATGACTTCATTATTGTTGTAATTATTATTACCTAAATTATTTGGGTTGGCATTCCAGCCTTTGGATCTTCAGTCTCTGTTTAACTCCACCACAACAGCTCAAGGGTGAGGGGCAGAGAGAGGCTTAGCCTCTTCTTCCAACACTTTGCTTATGTAGATTCAAATAAAGAAAAGTGACAGGCTAGGTTCTCTTTGACTTCTTTCCCAGAACAACAACCTTACTATTCACCAGTATTTATATTTGGATAAATAGCTGGAGCTGAAGTTACGGAGGGAAAATATAAAGCAGACTACAAAATAGGGCTTCTCAGAGTTGCACAAACAACTCTGTTGAAGCAAGCCTGAAAGCATTCAATAAAAAAACACCAAAAAACGACGGGCCACATGCACTTCTTTTGTTAAATATTGGCAGAATAAAATTCAGCGGTTACATTATAGGTTTTCTCTTCCACGGGCTTTAGAAACAAGTAATTAATCTCTTTAAACAGGTCTCAGGAAAAAAATATTTTGTTGATTTTATGCTATTAAAAAGGCCTTAGAGCAACAGAGTTGCAAAGACAGGACGAGTGCAGGGTGTAAGAGGAAGGCTTATGGTTCTCTTTTAAAGAGTAAAAAAAAAAATGCAGTTTAATTCATACTCCACCAAAATTAAGTTCTCATAAAGTATAACAAGGATGTTACTGGGAAAACTCACATAAAAAAATGAGATTATTTGCTTCCCCTCATATGTAATAGTGAGACAC
The DNA here is from genome assembly GCF_048164855.1 of Canis lupus baileyi. Lineage (NCBI taxonomy): Eukaryota > Metazoa > Chordata > Mammalia > Carnivora > Canidae > Canis > Canis lupus. The sequence continues at coordinate 9,519,817 of NC_132862.1, read as the reverse complement.
ACACACACACGTCTCTCTCTCTTGTAACTATTTGCTTCTCTCAGCACATATGAAAATCTCAACAATTGAAGCAAGTTAGTAAATGGTTATTAAATTTAGTTTAAATATTACTTTTTCTTTTATAAAATTAGTTTTTACAAACCTTTCAGAAGCATATTTCCTAAAATATTTTTACTGACTGGTTTTTAAACTGTGCATGTGGAAACACATTCCCAAATAATTTTTAAGAATATTTACCATATGAACTAAATGTTTATTAGGAAAAAAAAAATCTGTGGGTATTTACAGAAAATTTCTTGCTAGCTCTTGTAAAATGCTGAATTCATCAGAATTAGAAGTACTTTGAATACTCAAAATACAAACAAATACAGGCATAAATCCTCTCCATTCCACAGCATTCATTCACTGACTATAACCGAGGAGACAAAGTCACTTTATCGTTAATACTTTTAACCACAGAAAATGAAAGACTCAAATAAATTATTTTGGCATTTCTTCAGTGATGTTGTAATCCTCTCACTGATTACTTACTTGCAGCTTTCTCTATGATACATGAGACAAACAGAGCTGATTTTCAATCATTAACACCAAAGTCTGCCAGAAGCACTTTGCATTAATAAATCTCAAAATATTTTACCATTTCATTAAGTCTAACTGCATGTTGTTGGGAAGATTTCAAGCCTTGTCTGATTTAGTAGGCAGCTTACTGTTGGTAACAGAGACAAATGGTAAAATCAGAATTGAAATTCACTACTTCTGACTAATGCATCTATCATGATGGTCCATTATTTCAATCAGCCTGTCTCTAATAAAATTGACATCACTTAATGCAAATCTAGTATATTCAGGGGTAACAGTGTAGAAGTACACGTGCAAAAAGGATAAAAGAAGTTAAAGCAAAAAGTCTGATTCTTGCTATTGTCATGTGATAAATACAAAGCCTTATAAAGGGTCCTCCTTCCTCCTCCCTGCAACTGTCTGCTTAGAAAACTATAGAACATCCCCACCAGCTTTCAGATACTAAGACAAGTTCAAGGAAAAACTCAGATGACTCCTCACTGAGGAAATTAGCTAGTGACACGTGTAAGGAAAACTGCATCCAGTCCTTCCTGGTTCAGCCGAATCTACTTGACTAGGCTAATATGCCTTCATGAAATGGATTGGCTTCAACGTAAAATCTAATAAAATTAAATATAAATGAGCTCCTGAGGGAATTAAATCAATGGACTACAAAGCGACTTCCTGATTTTTCCCTGATAACTCGTCACTTCCACCAGCAGTGGCACACTGCACACTGTGTGAGCAAGAGGAGAGTATGGCAGTGGTGATGGTAGCAGAGTGAACAAAAGCCCCAACTCAAGCAACCCTTCATTCTCCCCCCTTCTTCCCCCCTCCCCTCCTCCCCTCCCCCATGGCTCTGTCTTACTGTGTGCCTGTATGACCACACTGCACTCACACAGCCCTGGACATTCTACAAACTACCACAACTCACTTTATATAGGTTCCTATTCCTTCGTATGAAAATAGCTAAATTTTAAACGCTCCTTTAACAAGAATTTAAGGACAATCTTTTAAAGTGTAAGGAACACAAATGCAACAATTTGTTATTGAATGAATGATAGAGAACTCATCAGGACAGCTATGAATTTGGAGAGCATTTCCTGACAGAAGTGAACCACAGGGCTACTAAAAGGCAAAAGAGCTTCCTCACTCAGGAGCGTGAGCTTTTTTTTTATGAATTAACACCACGTCCCTGTCCCCACTGGACGATCCTATGATAACGTGCTATCGAAGGCCACTTGTATCATGGATTTCCTTGGTCACCGTGGCTGAGTGCGGACCATTCTTAACCTATTTTGGAGGTATTTGTATCTAGTATTGGAATAAGAGAAATGCCTATGACCAAGTTTCTTACATATCTTTCCTACTACTGTCACTTTGCAGAACAGATTCCGCCAAGAAAAAATTTTCTTGTTAAGTATAGCATTTTTAAATGGAAAAGAACTGATTAAACAAAGTACAGAAAGCATTCTTCCTATTTGCATTAGTTCTAAAAAGCTTTTGTCGGTTTGCCCAGATCAAACCAATGATGGGTGAATATTTATTAATACAAAGCTTTACTTTTGCCAAAACAAAGTATTCATCATAAAAGTTGTGCTCACATTTGCATTCCTTACAGCACTTGCCATCCACATATGCAAGAGCCGACTTAAGTGGGCAGTCAGGAACCGGGCAGATCAGAGTTTCACACTGGATGGTTCCGTTCTGAGAAGAAAGCAATATTTAAAGAATTTCCAAGTTGCAGTTTAATAGCCTAGAAGTATTTTTTAATCTGTTTCTTAAGTTTCAAACTCATCACATACAATGTCATAAACACCACTATTCTCCGTGGTTATTAGACAGTAAAACCCGTAATATAGAGACCCACAGGAATAGAATTGGGTCCTAACACAGTTGGTCAATGAATGGCTCCCCTCTCTGTCCAGTGATGACCCTACATCCCCCTACGGTTCTCTCCCTTCTGTGGTGAGGTGGATGAGAACGTGGGGGAATGAGGAGCACACATGGACAGTGAAACAGCAGGCTAGGGGTAAGCCTCATGCCTGCCCAGATTACTCACAAAATAAGTACCTACAAACCAGGAGATTTCTGGAATAGCTACTGCCACCCTGCAGATGCAGTCTCAGGATCCAGAATCTTCTCATGGATATTTAAGCACCACCATGAGGCAGTGCTGACAGTCACCACAAGAAGCACCAGACTGCAAACAGGATGGCAGGGAATTTACTTCCTGAACGTCATCCAGAACTCCTAGGCAGTCAGCTGCTCTCTAGTCACCTGGTTGACCTCAGTATACACATCCTGCATGTTACTCAATTCGATTTTTGTTCCCCGGTTGACCAGGTGGGAAGGCCTTAGTGTTAAAGTGCCATAATTTTGGTAGGGAACAGAAATCATATGATGGATGCACACAAACATATGACTATTTCAGAGGTATCTTTAACATTTAAAATGCAAGATATTCTGGTTTTGAAAAAAAATTGATAAACTTGGGGAAATTATTTTTAAATGCTAATTCACATAGATCTCTGGCTTCTTTCCAATAAATTAGTTTAAACCAATGAATTCGTGTGAAATTTAAAATCTAAAAACCAAATTAGTCTGGAAATCTTTGAAAATGAACCTATTTTTGAAATAATGATGCATTAAATATTTTACTTTATTAGTGTGCAATTAGAGAAATCATATTTATTTAAATCCTCTAATTCTTATTCCACCGTATTAGCAAACTTTTAAAGATTGCTAATTTAAACTCTGTTATTTATTCATATGGCCCAATGTGATCACAATATTTCATGCCGCATATAACTTAGTTTTATTAAACTGTGTTAATAAACACATGAGGGGAAAATCCCTCAAAATGTTAAGGATAACACATAGAATCCTTTGGGAATCACCTTCACTAACCCAATTTAAATGGCTAACTTCATGTGTGCACCAATAAACTTAGACTTTATAGCATTCCTAAGCCAGAATCATCTTTACAGGCTAGCAAGCGTCTTTAATAATGCAATACTCAGTTCTTTAGATTTCACTGGGTTGGCTGGCACTTTAGTGTTGTATCTTGAGGAAGTGGGTCTTGAAATTTTCATGATTACATTGTTTTAATAAATTTTTAAAGAGTGGGGGCATCTGAGTTCCCTTAGCTTGAACTCTCAGCGGAAGCCGTACCAGGCATGTGCAGTTCTTACAGCCGTCTGTCCAGGACTCAAATTCTCGGTAGGTGGTTCCCTTCATGGTGCAGGTCCTCTCACAATAGCACTGATCCAACCTATTCATTCGCTGCTCAGCTCGAGACAGCTGTGGCACAAAGGAAGGGGTTCACAGTGTTCATCATGCCAGCAGCACAGAAATGCAAAATACTTAAGTAGGCACTGGATTTATTTTTCAGCACGTAGTAGTAATGATAGCTGCACCCATCTATTGTGGTCATCAATATATTTAAGCCTATAATTTTATTTTATTTATTTATTTATTTATTTTTATTTTTTTAAGCCTATAATTTTAAAGAAAATCCCCCCTCTCTTCTTCTTGAGGTAAATTTGGTTCTCACGTTTGAAGAAAAAGAGAGCGTGATTTAGAAGATATACATGGGGGCTAAGTAAAAATGGCATCACTCACAGTGCTGAAAAGCAATTTCCATTTTTAAAAATGTTCAATTTCCAAAAAAAATAAAAAATAAAAATAAAAATAAAAATGTTTAATTTCAGGCACATGTTTACTTAAGTGAAGAAACAAATTTCAGAATTTCGGTAGTATCAGAAACAAACCCTTGATGTACGATACAACTGCAGGTTCTCAGTAACTACTATTCAAGATGACAACAGTTTAGTGGAATTGATAAACTTGATACATGCTTAGGACAGTGAATAACTCTACAACAGCAGTACGTGGTAGAAAGCATCCATGGGACCAGTCCCTTGACATTATTCTAGTGTCCCTATTCTTTTTACAATGCCCTCTCACCTCCATCCTTACAAAGAAAAGCTAAATATTAATAAATGATAATAAAAACTAAAATAAACAATAAATCCTACTGTAAGAAGTAGTGTGAAAATCAGGTAATCTGCCTAATTTCTGATTTACCGAATCATGAGCAGAGATTTAGATTCAATTCCAGCAAACACTATAGTATGAGAAAAGTCTCAAAGGTGAACATTTGTGGTTATATAAGAAAAAAAAAAACTATAAAGAACCTCAAGGATTTCTGAGTTCTCCACACAATATTTCTAAGTAGCTTTTACCTTAGCTGATGTTTTGGCTAAAATGTCCTGCAGCTCCATGATTTTCTGCACGAGTCCATGGAAGTCATTGCAAGTTGGACAAGCTGGAATTACAAACACTACATTGGTCAAGTTGTATTTATAAGGAGGTCAATCTAGTTAAGTCCATGCTGACAACTAATATATGGGACTTCCAATTTCAAACTGACATTCTGGACAAAATTAAGCAAGAAGCACACTTTCCATCACACAGTGCAAGAACTAATGGACTTACTGCGATTAAGATCTGGGCACTGAGCAATAAATCCTTGGGGCATGACAAGTAATTGCACATCTTGCATTATACCCTGTGTGTGAAAAATTTTTAAAAAGATATATTACTTCCATCTACCCAAATTATGTTCAATAGTCAAGCTCATGAAGGAAAACATTACAAGATAGACTCACCAAGAACTCTGAACAACATCTTTTTGAATACATTACTTTTACTTCAAACCAAAGGGAAAGAAATACATCAGGCAAAATGGATGATTACCCATGTACTCTCCTATTGATAATATTTTTAAAGCCTTAAGATTAAATGTCAAGATATAATTAAGAGCGAATAGTCATGTTGTTTTGAGAAGTTATTTTTAGTTAGCCACTAGAGAAAGGCTTGAAAATGACCTTTAAAAATCAACCCAAAAATCACTTCTGGTTTCGGCAACAGTGAAACTGATACCAACTTTAAATTAACTGCAATCATCAAAAAGAAAGGGATAGAAAAAGCTGAGTCATAAGAGAAATACTTATTTGAGCATTTCTCATTTTTCAGTTGGATCTTTTAGAACTAATTTCTCAATTTATAAAGGCCAATAGATTCATTAAACAGCTGCCACAAGACTTAGTGACAAGTCCTTAGGAGGACAGAAAGTTTAGAGTGAAATTTTTAAACATTCCAGCTGGAAATGACCCCTTTTACACAGAAAGACACATCACATGTTTATAGGTAAAATTCACATGTATCTTTAGTCACTAAGGCTTAATTAGCTTCCACCTTCCTGGGCTCTTAAAGCAAAGGCCAATGGTAGTCAAAAATGACCTCATCAGACACTTCAGCTGTCCTTTTCATCTACCACCCCCCTTTCTTCCGGCATCGACTATATATACATTTTTAATTAATATTTCACTTCCTTCCTTTGAAAAATGCAAAAAGAATGTCTAATGACAGGGTGACAGTGCCAACATATTATCAAGACAATTTTGAATGCACCTACAAAATATACCAGTCAAATATTGGTCTATATCTCTACATGTTTAATCTAATTAATAGCACAGTGTAAGTAGACTGTCAATATGGATGATAAATATTTTAGCATACTGTGTGGAACTGCTGGATCTGTTGTTTGCTTGGAGTTTAGATTAAAAAACAGCTTCTATACAAGCTCCTATCACTTGGAAGCAGCAACATGAAAATACTGTTACCATGTACAGTTATAGAGTTTGTGTACTGTACAACTCTACTGGACACCACTCACAGCCTACAGTAAAAATTACAACCCCTAGAGTAGTACACATAAATGATGTATGAGAAGGATTCTAAGGCCACATCCGGGTTCCATGGGAAAGGCTGCTGTGGTTAAATAGAGGAGAGACTTGACATCTACAAATTTGCCATCCCTTACATGGCAAATAAGGGCTGATTATTTAGGATTTGTGAGCACTGAATCAATTCCTCATGGCTGGCCTTGGGCAAGTCACTTAACTCTTCTGAGTAGGTTTATGCGCAGGTAAAAGAGAAAAAAAAAATGAGCCTCCATCAAGGCTAGTAAAACTAAGATTCAAGAATAACACATATAAAGTACCTCGTTTCCCCAGGTAACAGTTTAATTAAGTTTGGAAAACATCTTCTCAGGATTACTGAGCTTACTTAGAACACAATTTCAAAATCACTGGTACCTACTCTACCAAGAAATCCATGAGTTGGACATAGTACCTATTATTCTTCAGTTAACAACCATTCACTGAGCCACTTCTACATTATGGGCACTGTCTTAGTCCCTGGGGGAAAATGATTACACTATGGGCTTGTAGTCAAGCAGTTTTCTGGACTTTATTTCTTCATCCTTAAGATACAGAAATTTAAATGAGATGTCTTTTAGATCATCTACAATGATGAAGTTCTATGGAGTGTGTCTCTAAGTAGGCACTAAAAAAAAAAGATACAAATTATGACTGCTTTCTAGTTTTGACAGATTCGTGCATATATATGTATTCCCTTTTCACTATGTGAAGTACAAAAAGACCATGAATAATGAATATTGAAAAGTTCTCAATCCTCTATTATTAACATCCCTGTAAAAGTATCATCAAGGGTTATGTTTAAGTGGTGGATGGTATATTAACAGCTTAGATATTTATTACTTTGAATGCCTAATCTCAACAGTGATGTGTTAGTTCCCCTCCCAACTGCCACTTTGTGATCATCTCTGTCATGTCTAGAGATCAAATTTATTCAGGAAGAAAAGAAAACACTGTAGGCCAGCTAAATAAACCACCAGTGTAAAAAAAAAAAAAAAAAAAAGATGAAATAGAAAAAAATACAAATCAAATATTTTGTTTCACATCACAAAAAGCAAAACATAATTTTCCATTAGAAAGCATTTATATTTATATGTTTATATATTTATGTTTTTATGTTTAGATTTATATGACCTTAGCCAAAAAAATACCTTAAAATATCCATGGGCATTATTTCTTTGTCCCAGCCAAAATGTTGTGCCCAGAGGCAAATCTGTGGAGGGCTTTTCCACCACTCTTTCATATATTCTGCAAAAAAGAAATATTGGGTAAGCAATGTGAGTTAAGAGTCATTTCTTGGAATCTTCCACTTCCTAAACTGAGCACATTTCACTTACTTATTGCAGTCAACGTGTAAAATCAAATGGGAGGCACTGATGGCTAAGGAGAGCTTGTGCCACTTGTCATCAGCCAAAATGTAAGGAAATACTTCCGTGTGCGGGTGGTGACTGCCTGAGCGATAATGCAGTCTGACTTCATTCCGATGGCCACTGCTTTCCAGTTCTAGGTACCTGCACAGAGAAGAGCCATATGGGGCCCATTGAAAATAAAGTTCAAAAATTACTGACATAACCTCCATCCCCGAAAAGATGGAGAATAGTGTTTTTCCTATTGCTCTCACTGAGTACAACTAAACATTATTTTGTAAAACAAACATAGGAAGAGTCTAAAAGATGGAGCAAAGAAAGAAAATCAGTGAGGGATCTTATGACCCAAGGTGCTGGTTTCTGAGGTTTTCTTTTGGCCTCATATATCCCAGACTTGACTGAAGAAGCGAGTAACCTGGAATACTAGTGAATGCAGACTTTCTCCTTTTATATATATGTATATATATATATATATATCCCAACAAAAGTTTGCTTTCTCTATCTAAGGTCTAGGAAAGGGGAAGTCTCATAGAAGAAAAACTTCCAGAAAATAATCACTCTATTCCAGCCAAACATCACAGAAAAAAACTGGCCCCATCCACAAACAGACTAGTAAAGCTCACAGGGAGCTTAGATTTCCATCATCTTGAGATATCCAACACCTTCACTCAGGTGGTAACAAAAAAAGCCGAGTAGAGAACCAAGACTTTAAACCTAGCCAGCTAATAATGAGGCCCCTGATGGCATCAGTGGAAAACATGGGGAGGAACCTGGACTACTACCCTTATCCAGCAATAACAAAGTATACTGCCCCCTCTCCACTGAGACGGTGTCAGAGAAGGTGCAGTGGAGAGTCAAGACTTTCACCATCACCCAGAAGTATGAGACCACCCGGGCTGCAGTGCCAGTAGAGACCATGTAGGGAACTGGAACTTCCACCCCCATCCAAAAATAATACAAGCTCCTCCTCAGTTCTCAATAAAAGGCCAAGTGACGAACCTCCTCACCTGAAAGTAACAAGATGATACTTTCCCATCTCCTACCGGATCAATATCACAGAAAATAGCTAAAACAGGGAGTTTAAATAAGACACAAGTCTCAGAACATTATACAAAGATGTTCAGGTTTCAAGTGAAAATCATATGCCATACCAGAACCAAGATCTCAGATTTAATGAAAAAAGACGATCAAAAGATATCAACACTGGAATGACAGAGTTGTTAGAATCATCTGCCAAAGATTTTGAAGACACACTGATAAAAACAAGCAATTACAAACATATTTGAACACACTTGAAACAAATGAATAAACAGAAAGACTACGCAAACAAATAGAAGAACAAAATAAATATATAAAGAAGAACCAAATGGAAGTTTTAGAACTGAAAAATACAATAACTGGAATAAAGAGCTCAAACGACGGGGTAAACAACAGAAGGGAGGGGATCATGAAAAGAATCAGTTTCTAATTAAAGACAGAACAAAAATAATCCAATCTGAAGAGAGAGAAAATAGAATGAAAAACAATGAACAGTCTCAGAGACCTAAATGATTACAACAAAAGATCTAACATTCCTATAAACAGAATCCATAAAAAATAAAAAAGAGAGTGGCCTGAAAAAGTACTTGACAAAATAATGGTTGAAAACATCCCAAACATGGGAAGAGACATAAGTTCACAGGTTTAAGAATCTAAGCAAATCCCAAACAGGAAAAATTAAAATAAATACTCATCATAATTAAACTTCTGAAAACTAAAAACAGAGAAGAAAATATTGAAAGCAGACATTAAAAGACAGCACATTGTGAATAGGGAAAGACAAAGTGGTAGTGGCTTATGCAGCAGAAACAATGGAAGCCAGAAGAAAATGGCACAGTGTTGTTCACATGATGAAAGAAAAAGCTGTCAGCTCAGAATCTTATACCCACCAAAAATATCCATTAGAAGTGAAGAAGAAATTAAGACATTCTCAAATGAAGGAAAATTACAATAATTTGAATCAAGTTTTAAACTTAGATGTTATATGTAAGGTTCTTAGTGAATATTGAAGATGACATGTAGAACACCTACCTCTACAGCAACTGAGGTGGAAAGAAGAATTTGGAAATTATAGGCATACAGATTACATTGAAAGCCATGAAGGCATAGCCATGAAGAAAGCTTGGACATTTTGAGGAGAAATGTGCAAAGCAAACCAGTAAGTGTGGCCAGTAAGATTAAAGGAGATAAAAATGAGAGTGGTGTCTCAAAGGGATGAAGAAGCCACTTCAAGAAAGAGGAAATAATCAACTGTATCAAATGCTGCTGACAGATCAAGTAAGATGAGAACTTAACCACTGGGTTTAGAAAAACAGAGGCATGTGATAACCCTAAAACTGTTCCAGCAAACTCTAGGGAAGAAAGTCTGCCCGAGAGAGAATGGGCAGAGAGAAATACGAGACAAATATAGACATTTTGAAGAGATGGGAAGATAGCTGTGGAAAAACACTTAGTCAAAGGATATCTGTCTTTAATTGGTAAGAAATACTACAAATGCTTGTATGCTGCTGAGAATAATCTTGTAGAAGAAGAAAATTAGCTATAATTGAAAGAGAAAATGAGAGTAAAATGGAAACCATAAAATGAAAAACAGATTAACTATACTTTAATTACATAAAAATCAAAATTTCCTCGACAAAAAGGATAGCATAAATGAAATTTTATAACCAATGGCAGTCTGTAAGACAAGCGGTGGAAGTCTACAAAACATGAAGAACACCTACAAATCAATAAGAAAAAAGCGACTCAATTGATTCACCAGTCAGAGTTGTCAGCAATCAAAATCACTACTAATATCCACTGTAAACAAGGATGTGGAGAAATAAGCATTTTGATACACTATTTATGGCAAAATAAATTGACCCAGACTTCTTGAAAGGCATTTTGGTAAAACGATCAACACATTAAATGTGCATACTCTTTACATCAGTATGATTAAAATTGATCCTACAAAATAACAGCACAAACTGGTAATGATATATGCAGAAGGTACTCACTGCAGATTTATTTAAAATAGTAAAAATCCTGAAATGTCAACTATCCTCTCATAGAGGAGTTATGACACTATCATATCCTGGAACATTCTATTGAAGAATAAAGTTCAGACATGAACCAATGCATAGTTTACTATTAATAAATGAATCAAAAACTATAGAAACTCATTTGATTTTTTAAAGATTTCATTTATTTATTCATGAGAGAGAGAGAGTAAGAGACACAGGCAGAGGGAGAAGCAGGCTCCATGCAGGAACTCAATCCTGGGACGGCAGGATCATGTCCTGAGCCAAAGGCAGATGCTCAACCGCTGAGCGACCCAGGCATCCCAAAACTCATTTGATTTGATAAAATTCTGTCTGTGTTGGTGTTTTATATGAAAAAAAAAAAAAAGATGAAGAAGCATATACACCAAAATGTTAACAGTAGTTAGTACAGGAGAATATAATCAATTAGGGGGAGAGAATGTGAAGAACCTTCTCACATATTCTTATATCCCTGAATTGGGTTTTCACTAATTATGTATCACTTCTTTAATGTTTATATATATGATAAAAAGTTAAGTAGTCAAGAATATAAACCATGTTTAGAACTTATCAAAAATAAATAAAACTCCAACTTACATATTTTTTATCCAGAAGAAACCAACCAAAGAATCCCTTCTATATTATGTGATAATAAGTACTCATTATTTAATCAATTCAATTAGTAAATTCTATGATAGAGAGGTGTTTGTATTTAAAAAAAGAAATCAGCAAACACACTGCCCTGTTGCTATAGGTCTGTCAGTTCTTAACACACGGAGGCAAGAACCCTATTGCTGCTGTCAAGTAGCCTCCTCTAGATACTATTAGAAACGTGACACTATTCCTAAACTTGAGACACTAGAAGTAGCATGAATAACAATGAGGCTGACACACTAAGCCCTTCAAACAGGAACAACCCTTTAGAAGTTAAATATTTTACCAAAAGCTACATTTTCATTAGCATCACTCAATTTTTTAAAAAAACAAAATAGATACACAATACACAAAAAACCATGTAGTGAAGAGAAAAATAAATAACTTACAAGTGTGCCTAGTACATGGATAGTCTCCAATAAATATTAGCACTCATTAAGAGAAGGGAAAACAGGTTGAAAGAAGTTAATCCAAATCTTCAAAACCTTAAGAGATACAAAACTGCAGGAAGATGTGAAGTTGTATGAACATATGATGATTGTCTAATTATAAGTTACACAGTATCTTAATGAACACTGGGTCTGTTTTAACGAATCATTTTTCTTTTTTTTTTAATCATTTTTCTAATAACAGGCATATTCATTTCCAGAAGTCCACTGTCCCCCACTGGGTGACGTTTCAGTGGGAGGCAGGCCTGGCTCACCCCTTCTCCCCTCCCATCCAGTCCCCTCCCCAAGGCTCAGCAGAACAGAGTGTTTAAACACCCCAGCCCTAAAGCCTCAGGATTCATATCCCAATACTCCTCCCAAGAGTGGAAAGTTACTTCTCCTCTCTGAACCTCATCTGGTTACCCCATCTGGTTACTTAACAAAATGGGGACATGAACTATACTTCAGCAGACATTGTAAGGATTTGACTGTGTTAATTTAAGAAAGCACTCAGAATATTACTCAGTACACACACAATACTCAATAAAGATAGTACATGTTAGTTATCTTTTTTAATTCAAAAAGTAAAGGTGTCAAATCCTCCCTCTTCTTTCCCATGGTACAGTCAGGGATGGGCTGATGACACACCTATGCAATCAGACTCTTTCCTGAGATTCTTGAAGGAGCACAGCAAGGAGAGAACAGGGAGGCACCCACATGTGCTAGGGCAGCAGCATCCTGTTAAGGTCACTCTGCATCCTGCTTCCTGTTTCCTGGCCCACAAGGGTGCCTTTGGTTATTAGTTGTTCCAAATTCTGATGCTCAGGGATCCCATCAATTCTGTAAGCTGCCCCCTACCCCACCGCCTCCAAGGTCACCTTACAGCTAAGAACTATGACTGATATATTACAATCGTGACCACAGAAAAAAACATATAATTAGAAGAAAACATATCAACATTTTTAAAGCAATTATTGAGTGATAGAACTATGAGTGATGTTTTTAACCTTCTTTTTATTGTTCTTTTTTCACCTTTTATCTTTAATGAGCATTTATTACCTTAAATTGAAAATCACATTTTATATCCCAAGAAGATAATTTGTCACACCTGAATGTATCATGTCTTCCTGATTCATTATGTATAATTGTGAGAAGTAACTAAAATCATAAATAAAGCTCACTCTTTATAATAATTTATGCCCTTGTTATTCAAATATCCTTTGCATTGACAGAAATGTAAACTAATTTAAGATTAGGCTTCAGAGAAACAGGAGACAGTGCCAGGACATCGTTCATTTTAACAACCGCCTTCATAACTCAAGATCAAAGGATGAAAATAAGGTCACGTCTCATCTGACAAAAAGGTTGCACAGGACATGAAATGAGAATTTTTCCGCAGCCTTAAATTAAACCTAAATAGAAGAACGATCAGATCATCTCAGTACACTTCTTTTTCAACTTGCAGTAGGGTTACGTGTTGATAAAGTCATCATAAGTTAAAAATGCATTTAATACACATAACCTACTGAGTCACAGTTTAGCCTCGCCTCCTTTTTTTTTCTTTTAAAGATTTTATTTTATTTATTCATGACACAGAGAGAGAGACAGAGACACAGGCAGAGGGAGAAACAGGCTCCATGCAGGGAGCCTGACGTGGGACTCGATCTCCGGTCTCCAGGATTAGGCCCTGGGCTGAAGGTGGCACTAAACTGCTGAACCACCTGGGCTGCCCATTAGCCTCACCTCCTTAAATGTGCTCAGAACACTTATTTCAGCCTACAATTGGGCAAAATCACCTAACACAAAGCCTATTTTATAATCAAGTGTTGAATATCTCATGCAATTTATTGAATACTGAAAGTAAAAAACAGAACAGTTGTATGAGTGCAGAATAATTGTAAGGGTATGGGTTGTTTACCCTTGTGATTGCACGACAGACTGGAAGATGTGGCTCCCTGCCACCACCCAGCATCATGAGAGAGTATCATACCACATATCACTACCCCGAGAAAAGACCAAAATTAAACATTCGAAGTACAGTTTCTACTGAATGTATATCACTTTCTCACCACTGCAAAAATTGTAAAAAAAAATGTCAGGTGAACCATCCTAAGTATAAAACTGTATATTAAGCTAGAAGCCAGTTGTTAGTCACTTGTGGTTAGCTACGTGCACGTCTCCTGCCAGATACACCATTGCAGTAGCTCATGGAAGGCACAGTTGCAAAGGAGTCATACGCACAGGCTCTGGAACTGAAAACCCAGCTCATCTTCTCACTACCACCTATGACCCAACTTCCGGCTACTTCAGTGTCCTCATCTCTAAAAGGAGTCGTCAGTGTGATAATCCATATAAAGCAAGGTATCTGCAACACCTTAATCACCCAATAAATGGTAACTATTTTATCATGTCAATACATAATCCCAATCATAAAGCCCAGCTTCTTACAGCCAATTCTGTGAATCACAAGCAATTTGAACATACTTTAGTTAAGGGAAAGAAGGCAGAGAGCAGGAGACAGAAGTTCCAGACAAAAACAGAAGATTAGCCAACTCACAGAAACTAGTTGACAGCACTGGTATCATACGGGCTCTTGCATAACCAACAAAATATGAGAAACAGATTTCAGTGGGAGGGCCAAAATTATCATCAGTTCACCAGCTTGCCCATTCATTATACAAAACTGTTCACCTTGCCACTTCCAGTGATTTCCTTAGATGCTGAGGGAGATAGAAGAGTGGGGAAAAAGTGTATTTGGGGGCATCCTTCATTAGAACCGTGTTGATACCATTTTTGTTAGTTTGCTTGTTTTTAACAGTAGTTAGGTATCAAAGCCAGCTGGTATAATGTTGTAATCGAAGAGGCCTCAGAGTCTTCCTCCTGTCCGCACTCCTCACTAACTGTGATAATGGGCAAGTGAAAAACCCTCTCTAAGCCTCAGTTTCCTCTCCTATCGAATAGAATAAGAGTTGTAACCTTATATGGTCATTGTAGGAATTGAACAAAATAAGAGATGTCAGCGCTTACTCTACACAGTTCTGGACAAAGAGTGACCACTCATGTCATGATTATGATTTATATTTCTTGAGACACACTATTTTTTTTTCAAGTTTTTTGGAGTTTTATTTTTTTAAATAATAAATTTATTTTTTATTGGTGTTCAATTTGCCAACATACTGAATAACACCCAGTGCTCATCCCGTCAAGTGCCCTCCTCAGTGCCCGTCACCCACTTACCCCCACCCCCCGCCCTCCTCCCCTTCCACCACCCCTAGTTCGTTTCCCAGAGTTAGGAGTCTTTATGTTCTGTCTCCTTTTCTGATATTTCCTACCCATTTCTTCTCCCTTCCCTTCTATTCCCTTTCACTATTATTTATATTCCCCAAATGAATGAGAACATATAATGTTTGTCCTTCTCCTATTGACTCATTTCACTAAGCATAATACCCTCCAGGTCCATCCATGTTGAAGCAAATGGTGGGTATTTGTCTTTTCTAATGGCTGAGTAATATTCCATTGTATACATAAACCACATCTTCTTTATCCATTCATCTTTCGATGGACACCGAGGCTCCTTCCACAGTTTGGCTATTGTGGATATTGCTGCTATAAACATCAGCATGCAGGAGACACACTATTTAAATATTACTAAATTATCAGGGTGGATTTGACCTTAAACAAGCATGAATCTCAGACAGAAAGTATTGTAATGAGAATGCATGCATAGAATGCTCATCTATGATACTCCATTAAATGGTCACCCAGTCTGTTTGAATGTATCCAATGACCAATGATTCATGATTCACTGAGGCCTGTCATTTAATTTTTATAAGACAAGGACCTTCCTTATAGTAAAGCAGAAAGGCAAGATGTTTTTTTTTTTTTTAAAAACTAAGATATTTTAGTGCATTTATTCCAGCAAATATTTACTACAGAGAATATGGCAGTGACCTAGGCCAAATACACTGAAGCTTAGATATCCTCAATAATAAACATATTATTAAGTGAAAATTAAGCTTAGCCATTTCAAAACTAATAGTAACTTCACTGTAAAAACCTTTCTGTAAGAAGAATGTAGTCATATCAGTGAGAAAAACAAAGCTGCTTCATGAATAATATAGCCAGAAGCCAAAATCACATCACCAAGGGGAAAGATCAGTGGAAAATGGAATTAATTCATGACTGAAGCCCTGGCATCCAACACGATGGCTTGAATAAAAACCTCTCCATCTTTCCATACTCGATATAACTGAGTTTATCATAAAATAAAAGGGAAATATAGTCATTTTTTAAAAATTGAGATAATTTATTACTATTGCTGATGAAGCAGCAAGAAACAAAGAAAATCTCTGAGAAACAACACTCTGAGCTGTGATCCTGGAAGGCAGGAGGATTTAGTGGCACTGGGTGCATTTTTAAACTATCAATTTGAGGAAGGCCTTATACAAGGATGGAGAAAGTACAGATACAATAAAGCACTAATAATAAGTGGGTATTCCACAGCACAATGGTATCCACAAGAGTCACAGAGTTTGAAAGAAGCCATGTAATAAAAGGTAGTGCCTATTTAATGCTAGGCTCTCATTATCTCAACTCTCTTGGTTGTGACCAAGGTCACACAGGTAGAAATTAGACAAAGACTGAAAAGAAAGGGTTCACGGAAGTAGAAGAGTCAGAGGAAATGAACCTTCCCTCTTTTATCAAGAATGAACACAAGAGCACATGATCCTAAGGCAGAGGAAGAACCTTTGGGGAATAGACTTCTCTGATGATCTGAAAATGCATACATGCAAATGTGTACAAAATTTGGTTGGCAAATTCTACAAGGGATTCATAAATCCCAAGAAGTCCGTTCAAGGACTCCAAGCTAAGTATTTCTTCACTTTAGGAAGGCCAAGCAGAATATGACTACTTGAACAAGTCTGACAATATGGTTTTACATATATATATATATATATATATATATATATAATGTTTCTGATATAAAAATAATAGGGTATAATTAGACAAAAAATCAGAAGATACACAAAAACATGAAAAAGAAAACTAAGATCACTAATGGTCCTGCTGGAAAGAGATGATTAATATTATCAGTTTTGCATGTATCCTTTGTAATCTTTTTCACTTAACCATACACTCAGAATTTCTTTCCATGTCAGTAAAGCCACATCCTTTTTATTGGAAGCATGGTATTTCATATTATAACTATGCCTAGTTTATTTAACATCCAATTTCTCATTACTATTTCCACTTTTTAAATTGTTAATAAAAATGTTTTAATACTTGCCAACTATACTTCAAAAAAATATGTCAACACATATTTCTTTGTGCACCCGCACAATTAGCTTCTTGGAATAAATAACTACAAATGAAATTCCTGGTTCAAATGCTATATACATTTCAAAGAGATTTGTTATATTCATACCTTCACTTATTTATTCATTCAACAAATATTTCTTGAACAGCAAACAAAGTCTAAAAGCTAGCAAAAGGAACGAAATATTGAAGATTAGAGCAGAAATAAGTGACATAGAAGCTAAGAAAACAACGGAATAGATCAATGAAACTGGGAGCTGGTTCTTTGAAAAAATTAGTAAATTGATAAACCTCTAGCCAGACTTATCAAAAAGAGAAGAGAAAGGACTCAAATAAATAAAATAAAAAGTGAGGAAGGAGAAATAAACAACAATACAGAAATACAAACAATTATAAGGAAAAACTATATATGCCAACAAGTTGGACCACCTAGAAGAAATGGATAAATTCCTAGAAATGTAAATTACCAAAATTGAAATAGGAAGGAATATAAAACTTGAATGGGCTGATAGCCAGCAAAGAAATTGAGGAAGTAATTTTAAAAACTCCCAACAAAGTCCAGGACCAAATTCTACCAAACATTTAGAGAAGAGTTAATATCTATTCTTCTCAAACTATTCCACAGAATAGAAAAGGAAGGAAAACTTCCAAGTTTTCCAGCATTACTCTGCTAATGGCCTCTGTGAGGCCAGCATTACTCTGAGACCAAAACCAGATAAAGATACCACTAAAAAAAAAAAAAGAGAACTCTAAGCCAATATCCCTGATAGCAATTATCAAAAAAATACTAGGCAACTGAATCTAACAATACATTAAAAAAAAGTCATTCACCATGATCAAGTGGGATTTATTCCTGGAATGCAAGGGTGGTTTAATATTTGCAAATAATCAACATGATGCATCACATTAATAGAAGAAAAATAAGAACCATATGATCGTTTATATATATATATATATATATATATATATATATAAGAATTTGACAAAGTATAACATCCATTCAAGATAAAAATCCTCAACAAAGTAGGTTTAGAGAGAACACACCTCAACATAATAAAAGCCATGTATGAAAACCCACAGCTAGTATCATCCTAAATGGGGAAAACCTGAAAACTCTTTCTCTATGGTCAAGAACAAGACACAGATGTCCACTCTCACCACTTTTATTCAACATAGTACTGGAAATCCTAGTCACAGAGATGAGAAAGCAAAAAGAAATAAAAAGCATCCAAATTGGCAAGAAAGAAGCAAAACTTTCAGCATATGCAGATGAGATGATACTCTATATATAAAACTTAAAGATTCCATCAAAAACCCGCTGGAACTGATGAATAAATTCAATAAAGTCACAGGATACAAAGTCAACATACAGAAATCCATTGCATATTTATAAACCAATAATGAAGCAGCAGAAAAAGAAATTAAGGAATCAATCTCATTTGCAACTGCACCAAAAACAATAAGATATGTAGGAATAAAATTAACCAAAGAGGTGAAAGACCTGTACTCCAGAAACTATAAAACACTAAAGATGACACGAAGAAATGGAAAGACATTCCATACTCAGGGATTGAAGAACAAATATTGAACAATATGTCTATACTATCCAAAGCAATTTGCACATTTAATGCAATCTCTTTCAAAATACCAATTGCATTTTTCACAGAGGTAGAACAAACAATCCTAAAATTTGCATGGAACCACAAAAGACTCTGAATAGCCAAAGCAATCTTAAAAAAGAAAAAAACAAAGCCGAAGGCATCACAATTCCAGACTTCAAGTTATATTACAAAGCTGTAGTGATCAAAACAGTATGATACTGACACAGAAACAGACACATAGATTAATGGAATAGAATAGAAAACCCAGAAACGACCCACAATTTTATGGTCAATTAATCTTCGACAAGGCAGGAAAGAATATCGAATGGGAAAATAAATGTTTCTTCAACAAATGGTGTTGGGAAAACTGGTCAGCTACATGCAGAAGAATGACACTGGACCACTTACTTACACCACACACAAAAATAAAATCAAAATAGATTAAAGACCTAAACGTGAGACCTGAAGCCATAGAAAAACAAGGAGAGAACACAAGCAGGAAGTTCTTCGACTGACTCTAGCAACTTCTTTCTAGATATGTCTCCTCAGGAAAGCAAAATAAAAGCAAAAATAAACTATTGGGACATCAAAGTAAAAAGCTTCTACACAGCAAAGGAAACAGTCAACACAACTAAAATGCAACCTACAGAATGGGAGAAGATATCTGCAAATGACTTATCTGATAAAGGGTTAGTGTTCAAAATATATAAAGAACTTCTAAACCGGGACACCTGGGTGGCTCAGCAGTTGAGCGTCTGCCTTCAGCTCAGGGAGTGATCCCAGGCTCTGGGATCGAATCCCAAATCAGACTCCCTGCAAAGAGCCTGCTTCTCCCTCTGCCTATGGCTCTGCCTGCGCCCACCCCCCCATGAATAAATCTTTAAAAAAAAAAAAAAAAAAGAACTTCTAAACCTCAACACTCAAAAAATAAAAAAATGAACAATCCAATTAAAAAATGGGCAAAAGACATGAATAGACATTTTTCCAAAGAAGACATACATAGCCAACACCATATGAAAAGATGCTCACCATCACTTACCACCAGGGAAATGCAAATCAAAACCAAAATGAGATATTCACTGACACCTGTCAGAATGGCTAAAATCAACAACACAAAACAACAGGTATTGGTGAGGAGGACATGGAGAAAAAGGAAACCTCTTGCTCTGTTGGTGGGAATGCAAACTAGTGCAGCCGCTCTGGAAAATAGTATGGAGGATCCTCGAAAAATTAAAAATAGGGGTGTCTGGATGGCTTAGTCAGTTAAGCACCACCTTTGGCTCAGGTCATGATCCCATAGTCCTGGGATGGAGCCCCACATTAGGCTCCCTACTTAGAGGGGAGCCTGTTTCTCCTCCCCGCTGCTCGTGCGTGCCCTATGTTTCCTGTAGCACTATTTACAATAGCCAAATTATGGAAGCAGCCCAAGTGTCCACAGATAGATGAATAGATAAGGAAGTGGTATATGTACACTGGAATATTACACAGCCATAAAAGAATAAGTTCTTGCTATTTGAGACAACATTATAGAGGGTATAATGCTAAGTGAAATAAATTAGACCAATAAAAAATACGATTTCACTTATTCATGGAGTCTGAAAAACACCAAAGGAATAAACAAACAAAAAGCTGAAATAGACCCATAATTACAGAGAACAAACTGATGGTTGGTGGAGGGAAAGGGGTAAGGGGATGGGCAAAATGGATGAAAGGGAATGGGAGGTACAGACATCTAGTTAGAGAATGAATAAGACACAGACACAGGAATGAAAGACCCAGCAAAGGGAAAGGAGTCAGCAGCACTGTAGTAGTATTGTATGGTGTCAGATGGTAGCTACACTTGTGGTGAGTGTAACATATAGACCCGTGGGATCACCATGTAGTATACCTCAAACTAATGTAATTTGTGTGTCAACTCAAATTAAAAATGGGCATATTAAGCATAACTACTATTTTTCACTGAGTTATTCCACTTCTCTACAGAGAGAAAGTGGAGTGAATTATCCCTGAATCTGTGAAACCATCGTGATAGATGTTATTGGTCAAACAGAGTTCAAAAAATAAATTAGTTTTTACACCCAATTCTCATAACACCTTCAATCTGATATGAAAGGATCAAAACATAGACATAGGTTGAGCACAGTTCATAAGCCTCATTGAGGAATCATGAAATTAATTAATTAATCATTTAGTACGTAAGATAACGTACTTAATTTTACTTTAAAATATGGTTAATATGTCACTTTTTAATTTCTGATTTGATTGTTCAAATCAAGCTCTTCTATGAAATAAATAAAATAAAACTCACTCTTTCTGGCTCTAGTTTCACCTGCTAAAGTGGTTTAAGTCAGCTCTATGTTAAAGGAAAGAACATGGTGATCTCTTAAAATCCAGTTTCTACATAAATTAAATATTATAGAGGTTTTAGATTAATTGAGATTGTGTGTGTGTGTGTGAGCATCTACTACTCAAGAGAACATACCAAAGTTCCCCTCAATTTGTAGATACTGTGGCTTAACAAGTATAGTGAGGTGTACAAGCAATTTCACTATTTCAAAGAACAAACAACAAACAATATTTCTGGAAGAAAATTATACTCCCAAATTGGCAACTTTTCATCTTCACCTTCACCTAAAAAATGATTCATGATGCTTTTAGGGATATATCCATCTGGGGTGACTAAGTGGCTTCCAAAGCCCCTCGATGCCCTATGATTTCATGCATTTTATCTGGTTTCAAACCCTTCCCTTAAGTTCACAATTTACCTTCCTAAGGTCCTAAAAATCAATAGGAATTCTTAGGCCGAAAGAGGTCAGACTGGGTAGAAATTTGCAGCAGCTTTATATGTAACACGTTGTGAAACTATGGGCAGACAATAAAGGAAAAGCAGTGATGCATGTTAGACAGTTAGAAGTTCTAGGCAAGCTGTATTTGAAAGAAAGGAATTAGTCACAGGGGAGAGTAAGCTGTCAATGCTGCAGCATCTGTTTTCTGACATGCTTCATGGGTCATCATGTCTCCTCTATTGTGCAGAATAAATAAGAAGCAAGGAAGAAGGTAATAGGATTCATGGGTCACCCACTGAAGTGACATTTTGCTCTTCCTGAGCCTATTACCTCGAATTCTCAATTGAAATGGGTACAGGACACTCCTAACTGGAAGAAATAGAACCAACCTAGCCTCAAATTCTAGTGAAAGTGGAAATGCAGAAAAGGCAGGAATCTTATTTTTCAGTGTTAGGATACATTTTCTATGGCTAGGCCATTAGAAAAATTAAAAGACAAAATATTTTCCCAGCTATGCTGACTGGTTTTGTGCATACGGTATCAAGTTCCATAGACCACAATGATGTTGTTGAAAAAGAAGCCAATTTTAAGGAAGAAAATTTCTGGATAAAAATTTTTAGTCTAACAGAAAAGACCCAACAGTGGAAAAATAAATGACTGTTGTCTCCAAAAGCAAAAGAAAGCAAGACTGCTAATAAGCCTGTCAATAGAGTTCCAGGATTTTGAGTGAAGTAGAAAGACCATGGTGGGGCTCTACAACAAGCTGAGAATCGTCAAGTGTTTGGGAAAATGGGCTCTGGTGCCAGGTGGCCTAGTTCAGATATTGATTCTGTCCCTTACTGAGACCTTGGACATTAGCCTTAACCATTCAGGGCCCTTTCCTTATCTGTAAAATAGGGATAATAATGGGACAGGAATAATCTCCAAGACAGTGATGAGTACTTAATGAGATTAATCCATGCAAGGTGTTTAGAGGATGACCTGACACAGTGTAGGAATTTAATAAAGCATTAATGTTTACAATGCAAGGAAAATATTCGAAGGCACCCAAGAAACCAGCCAACTATTACAAAACCTGACATTAGCAGATGCTCTGCACGTCTCATTCTGTTATTCCACAAATATCTTTTAGCCATTTGTATGTCAGGCATTGTACCAGGCACGGCAGATACTGGGGAAAAGAAACAAAGACAAGCCCTCAAAGAGCGTCCTTTTTTATCATTTTCATCATTTTCCTGAATCGACACTCCCCAGGATAATAATTTGCTATCAATGTCGGTCTTTCTCATTCATGTCTAGATTCCTCTATTTCTGCCAAATCTGTCTTTTACATCTCCATTTTACTACTGTTTTCATATTTGTTAGCTCATATCATTCTACATTATTGAATCTATTTAGAAATGGTGAACTTAAAAATAAGCACAGTTTTTCTTAATGCAGCTTAACAAACTTCCTGCAACAGATCTTGAACCTGACAAGTTAGAGGTGGCAAAGTTTTTGTCATATATTTATTTCAGTTACTGGCTGATGAAAAACAGTCATTTTTATTTTTAAATGAAGAAAATATGCATTTTTAACCTGTTAGAAATGTCAAAAAATGAAAATCCATTAACTAGGTGAAATAAAATTTTTGAAAAACCATAATAAATGGGACAGCCATAGAAGGGTAGACGTAAAAGAGCCCATCAGCAAAGCCTACCTCTAACATATCCCATATACACTCTGATCTTATTTTTATGAAACTCTGTGATAATTTAGTCCAATAAATGCAATATGGTCTACCAAGTTATCAATAGAGTAGAAAAGCTAGGCAAATCACTGTTATGGAAGTAAGACATTATTTTCTCTGAATCCATTCAGTATAAATGAATAACTTGCTTTAAAGACAAATACAGTAGCTAATTTAAAGATGCCTTACACAGTGAATATTGATATGCACTTAAAATGAAATATAAAAAAGTTTAACTTACTACTTTTTGGGAATATATTTTTACATGATATATATCACTCATTTTTTATAATATTAGAAAATGAATTTAAAAGTTAATATGAGTTTCAATTTTCTTTTTTTTTTGAGTTTCAATTTTCAATGTTATCTTTTTATTCATGTTATTCAGAAGCAATATGATTCAGGCGGGTGTGGTCAAAGGATGTTAAGGATAGTGAGTAAAGGTCTTGATGAGCAACAGAACATTGAAAAAAAAAAAAAGGTGTATCTCCCCATAAAATACTAATCGAAATCAGAGGGCAGAGGGAAAAAATATTGAAGAGCATGACAGATCACCAACTTGACGAGGTGATCAAAGTTAACATCATCAGCAATACAAGTATACCTCTAGATGTGGTATACGGAGAAGAGTCAGCATCATTTCTGCAGTATTCCCAGCAGACTGCATGGCCTGAGCAATGAGGAAATGTCAGATAGACCCAGGTGGAGGGTGATCCAAAAGAATGAAATGCCTATACCTCTGAGACCATAATGGATACCAAAGAAAGAGAAAGGCTAGAATTGCTCCAGACCAAAGGAGATTATGAGATAGGACTCAAATGCAACGTGTACTCTTGGACAGAATCTTGGACCAAGAAGGAAAAAGTGACATTGTTTAGATGGTTGGTGAAATCTAAATGGGATCTGAAGACTAAAGTGGTGTCAATGTTGATTTCTGGATCGGAAGGGTGTATGTTGACTATATAGGAGAGTGTCTTTGTTTTGCTTCACCAAAGTGTTAAAGGTGATAGAGAATATTGTCAGTAAAAGGCACACTGGAATAAAAAATTGAGGGTGATGGAGAAAATGAGTTAAAATATTACCAATTAGGAATCTGGTAAGAGGAGATGTGGGAGTTCTTTGTACTGTTGTCATAATTTTTCTTGCAGGCTTGAAACTATTTCAAAAAACATCTTTAATTAAAAGCAAATATCAACCCAGGAAAACTCTTACATATGTGATTGACAGTAGGCTGACATTCTTTACATATAAAGAAATTCTTACAAATAAGCAAATAAAAAAAGGGCAAGATTCCCATATAAGAAAGGGATAAAATATTTACAAACCACTTATCAAATCAAAGATACCAACAGCTTAGTAATAAAAATATTACAAATTTACAAATTCACTAATATTCAAAGAAAGTAAATTTCAGAAATGACAGCCATTTTCAGATGTCATATAATCAAAAAAATACTTAAATACAATCCTCAAGTTTCAAAATGTGTAGTATAAAGTTTAAGTCATTTGCAAAGTGAATTTTTTCTTTGTAGTTCACTCAAGAAACAAATCTTCCCTTTTGGTGCTGTTTAGGACATGTTTTACTGGCTAAATTAAATGGCTTTAAGCTAGAGTATTCAGGAATTCACATATTCTGTGGCACATCTAATATCCTCAAGAATAATCAAACATAATTTTTACAATACCTAGAGTTTTTAAATAACCAAAGGTTGAAGTACAAAGGAAAGATGATAGCATGTCAATCATCTTCTTTCAAATGCTCAATACATAAAATCACTGAAAAGAAAAGGCAAAATATGAATGACTTTTATCCAGCTGTTACGAAATACATCAATACATGGTTTCAACCACAAAAATAAACTCCTCTCTAAGATCAATGGTATTCATAAGTATACAACAGCAAGGAAGGTAAGATTTCTTAGGTAATAGAGATAACATAAATGCCATTGTCAATAAGAACATCAAAATAATAATTAGCATGGACTTTTTGAAAAGGCACATGCTTCACCATAACTAAAGGAAATAACAAAACAAGTTATAAATAAGCTGAATTGTATTTCCTGTCACTTAATAAGAAACTGCAGAAGGATCATTATAATTTTTTAAATGAGCTCTTTGTAAAATAATTCTAAGTTATTGATCAAAGGCCTCTAAAGCATTTAGAGGAAACTTTATGTTGACATTGGGAGACAAAAAGGAGAAGCGTTTTAATGCTAAAGAATTAAAATCTATTACAATAATTCCTCAGTGTTCATCTTGGAAAAGATCATTGAAATGTCACTGCTATATCAATGTATGGCAGATTAAGGAAACAGAATTAAATGAACTTTGATGGTACCTCAAAAATTTTCTTGTTGCAGTCTGAGTCGGATTCAAGGAATCCAACTTTCTCCCAGAGACAAAAGAGAAAGAAACTTAAATGCTATAAAAGATGTTATTTTTGATACAAAACAGAATCCATTTTCCTGGTAATATTGTAACTTAAAATTCCTTTGAAAATTAGAAAACATAACAAAAAAAAAAAAAAAAAACAAAGATCCCACTTGACTAGCAACACAACCTATAAGGTTCATAGGAATAAATCTAACAAAATGTGTGTGTGTGCCCTTTATGAAGATAATGATAAAACAGACAAAAGAGATTATGGGAAAAAATAGAGAGGTAAATCATATCCCTGGATAAAAGAACTAACCATAATAAAAAATGTTAATATTTATCAACCTATAAATGTGATATGATTTTAATACAAATACCAATGGGATTTTTTTTCATAGAACTTTCCAAAATCAGTTCTAAAGTTTATACCAAAGAATGGAGCTTTAAACATAACCAAAATTCTCTTTTTAAAAAATTTGTTTATATATTTGAGAGAGTTGGGGAGGGGTAGAAGGTGAAGGAGAGAATCTCAAGCAGACTCCCAACTGAGCATGGGAGTCTGACCCAGGGCTTTATCTCATGACCCTGAGATCATGACCTGAGCTGAAACTAAGAATCTGATGCTCAGTTAATTGAACCACCCAAGTGCCCCATAAACAGCAAAAAAAATTCTTAAAAAGAACAGAAACCTGAACGATTAGAAGAGTTTCATAAAACTATAGTAATTGGACCAAGATGGCAATGTATGTTGTTACTGACTTTCCTCCTCCCATTAAAAAAAAAAAAAAAAAAAAAAAAATCACCTAACAACTATTCAAAAACAAGACACCAATGAGGGAATACTAAAATACATGGAGGAGGAGGCTGAAGCACCCCCTGTACCTCAGAGACCAAGACAGATTGCGTTAGAAGGGTAAGAGAAGTAGCTTCACATTGACAGTATTTGCCTCCACTCAGGCCAGCACAGTAACATGCAGTCTCCCCTGAGCTTCTAGTCCCTCCAGTGGGAAAAGAACTCATGGGTACAACCAGCATCCTGTCACCATTCAAATCATTTTGTGGGAGCCCCCACTCTGATCTCACACCATGGAGACTGCAGGAGAATCTACAGGGCTTGACCAGGAATCTCACTATGACAGAGAAGAGGGAGGGGCTTGAAGCAACAAGCACACAGACCTTAGCAGACTGGATTCATATATGTAGTGCCCAAGTAGAGATCCCAATCAACAGCTCTGTTCATCTGCAGAACCTGTTGAGGGTTCCCTCTGACAAGGAAACTCAGTAGGGTGCAGATCTCCCTGATTCAGATCCTCAAGGAGTTTTGCCAGCCATAGAGCCCAGTTTGCCCACCCCCAGGCAAGGAGCTGAATCACAACCCCGCTCACTTTGGAGAGTGTCTTCCCACCACACCTAACCAGAAGGGCTGATTACAACTCCTAGAAACAGTGCAGCCCCCATGGCACTTGAGCCAAGAGGTATGCAGGCAAAGCTGTAATGAGCATGAAGCATTTCCAATCTATGCTCAGGTGGGGGATTTAATTCATAGCCAAGGCTGAGAGTAGCTCCCAACCACTCCCAACGAGAAAGCCCATTGGGAAATTGAGAGTAGCTTGGAGTGGCCCCTTCCCTTCCCTCTCTGCCCCCCAAAAAGCTGATTCACAGCCCACCTGACAACAGCTCTGGGAAACTGTGAGGCCCAGCAGCACTCAAGGTGAGAGGAGGGAAGGCAGCGCCAACAGCTTATAGAGCAAAGCCAATGCTACTGTTCAGTCAGGAAACCTGGAGTGCAGGTTGGCTTCATTTAAGATGACAAAGAACTTTACCAGTTTTAGAGCTGTTTCTCCCACTGACCAAGATAGGGAATCTAATTCATAGCCTACTCATTACTGAATACAGCCTTCAGCCTATCCAACTAGGGAATCTGCAGAGCCCATTCAATAGCCCTATGTACTGGGTACTGGAGAGAGAAGACAGCCCATGGTTTCCTACATCTAGAGAGCAAAACTAGTGGCCTCACTTGACTCAAGGCACACTCAGACTTGATTTGAGTTCCCAAGCGAGGAGCTGTACAGGCCCTGGGTCCCATCCTGCTGCCCTACAGGATAGAGAAGCTAATTTATAGCCCATCTATAACTGGATATAGTGCCCAGTCCCAAACATCTAAAAAGCCTGACTGGAGAATTCAGGCAACCACAGAGACTATCCTACAGCTTCACTTTGTTAGGGAACAAAGTCATCAGTCCTATCCATCTGTTTTCTAGTCAGTGGCTTACCCCTCAACCCTGACCTCAGAGCTCAGCCAGTTGCCTTGTCTCAAAATGGACTATAATAGAGATGCCTGGGTGGCTCAGTGGTTGAGTGACTGCTTTTGGCTCAAGTCATGACCCCAGGGCCCTGGGATTGAGTCCCACATCAGGGTCCCTGCAGGAAGCCTGCCTCTCCCGACACCTATGTCTGTCTGTCTGTCTCTCTCTCTCCTTCTCTCTCTCTTATGAATAAATAAATAAAATATTTTTTAAATGGCCTATAATAACAGCCCCTACATACCCAAAGACACTACCAACAGACACCTCCAGAAACCCAAACTGAGCTGACTGGTAAAGAATTGTCTCTGCCAAGGCAAACCTGTAAAATCTGGAAGAGGGGCTTGATTACTCATATGCACAGATACCAACAAAGGAATCAAAGATCACAAAAATCAAGTAAATGGGATATCACCAAAAGAAACTAATGAAGCTCCAATAACTGACTCTAAAGAAATTGAGATCTATGAACTATCAGGCAAAGAATTCAGAATACTTCTTTTAAAGAATTTTGGGGACTACTAGAAAACAGAGACAATTAAATGAAATCAGAAGAACAATGCCTGAGAAAACAGAAGTCTGACAAGGAAATAGCAACCATAAAAAAAACTGGACTTGAAAAATACAATAGCTGAACTGAAAAATACAACAGAGAGTTTCCAAAGCAGACCCAATCATGCAAAAGAAGAGATCAGCTACCTGGAAGATAGGACACTGGAATTACCTAGTCAGGAGGGGGAAAAAAAAAAGTAAAGAAAGCCTATGGGAATTATGGAATACAATGAACAGATTATGGGAATTCCAGAAGAAGAGAAAGACAAGAACAGAAAATGTTTTTAAAGCAATAATAGCTGAAAGCTTCCCAAACTAGGGGAGAAAAATGGACATACAGATCCACAAAGATCGAAAGACTCCAAATAAACTAGACCTAAATAGAGCTACTCTAGACACATTATAATTAAATTGTCAAAAATCAAAGACAAAGAAAAACTTTTCTCAGCAAGAGAAAAGAGAAAAATTACATACAAAAGAATCTCCATAAGATTATCAGCAAATTTCTGAACAGAAACTTTTTCAGCCAGAGGAAAATATTCGAAGAAAATTACTGTCAGACAAGAATTCTATACTTGGCAAAACTGTTCTTCAGAAGTAAAGATGGGATAAAGACTTTCTCAAACAAATAAAAACTGAGGGAGTTCATTACCACCAGACCTATCTTATAAGAAATGCTAAAAAGAATGTAGTTTTTCGAGTGGAAGTAATTAAAATCATTGAAACATAAAAAAGATAGTGTCAATCACACCAATAATGGCAAATATATAGTCACAGATTCTCCAGTATGGTAATAATGGGTGTATAATCCATTTACAACTCTAATATAAAAGTTTAAAAATGAACGTAGTAAAAATAACCATAACTGTAATAATCTGTTATTAGTAATACAATATTAAAAACATGTAAACCATAACAGCAACAATCTAAAATGTGAGGAGGAGGAGAAGTAAAAGTGTAAAATTTAAAATTCTATTGAAGTTAATTTGTCAGTTTTGAATAGGGTATTATAAATGTAAGATATTTTACATAATCCTCATGATAATCACAGGGGAAAATCGTATAGTGATTACACAAAAGAACACAATAAAGAAATTAAAGCATGTTGATACCAAAAGACATCAAAACACAAGAAACGACAGTAGGATAAGAAACAGAAAACAGCTAACAAAATGGTAATAGTAAGTCCTTACCTGTCAATAATAGCTTCAAACATAAATTCACCAATTAAAAGATTTTAAATGACTAACTGGATTAAAAAAAAAAAAAACAAAGATCTGACAATATGCTGCCTACAAAAGACTCACATTAGTCTTAAAGACACATGTAGACTGAGCATGAAGGGAAGGAAAAAGACATTCCAGGCAAAAAGTGACCAACAAAATCAGGATTGCTATAATTATATCAGATAAAATAGACTTTAAACTAAAAAAATAAAATAAAATAAAAACAGACCAAGAAGATCATTATTATAATGATAAACGTGTTAATACATCAAGAAGAGGCTACTGTGAACAACTATACACCAACAAACTGGAAAATCTGGAAGAGACGGAAAAATTCTTTGAAACATACAACTTACCAAAACTGAATCAGGAAAAAAATTTGAAAATCCAAATAGACCAATTGTTAGTAATAAAATTGAATTAGTAATCAAAAACTTCAATGAAGAAAAGCCCAGGACCACATGTCTTCACTGGTGAATTTTATCAAACATTTAAAGGATCAACACCAATTCTTCTAAAACTGTTCCAAAAAATCAATGAGGAAACACTCTCAAACTCATTTTAGAAGGCGAGGATTATCCTGACACCAAAACCAAAAAAGGACACTACTAGAAAAGAACTACAAGCCAATATCCCTAATGAATAAGATCAAAGATTCTTGGTAAAAAACTAGCAAACCAACTTAGTAGCACATTGAAAGGATCATTCGTCAAGATAAAGTGGGATTTATTTGAGGGGATGCAATGATGTTTCAATATATGTAATCATTCAATGTGATATACCACATTAGTAGGATGAAGAATATGATAATCTCAAACAGACAAAGAAAAAACATTTGACAAAATTCTGTAACCATTCATGATAAAAAAAAAAAAACTTAGTAAATTAGGCATAAAAGGAACATATCTCAATAAAATAAAGGTAATAGGGAAAGCCCACAGCTAATATCAGTTAGCTGAAATTTTCTTCTTTTTCTTAAATTTTCTATTTGGCTTTCTCTTTTCTTTCTGGGAGGAGAAAATAACATATTCTTTTTTCACTATGTCATTAACAAAATCCCATCCTATAGAGTTGAAGTTATTGATTTGATTGAATATCAAATAAGAAAATTTAGCACATCAAAAATCACTATAAAGACTTTTAATGCAGATGAAAACTATAGATGATATTGAGTCAATATCCTTACTACATGGAGCTCACTTAGATCAAAAAGTGTTTATGGGAGCCCATTACAGGTACAAAAATAAGCAGCCTGACTAATGAAACAGAAGAGAGAGGGACGCTTGGGTGGCTCAGTGGTTGAGCATCTGCTTTCGTCCTGGGGCGTGATCCTAGAGTCCTGGGATCAAGTCCCACATCGGGCTCCCTGCATGGAGCCTGCTTCTCCCTCTGCCTGTGTCTCTGCCTCTCTGTGTGTCTCTCATGAATAAGTAAATAAAATTAAAAAAAAAAAAAAAAGAGAGAGAGCCAGGATTGATTTTTAGTACAAATATAAGATTGCATTTATAACCCAGGAAGGAGTTGCAGTTGAGGGGAAGGCAAAGAGTTAAATGATGTTGGAATAGTTATCTGTTAAAAAAAAAAAAAAAAAGGTTTAGAGGGATGCCTGGGTGACTCAGCGGTTGAGCGTCTGCCTTCAGCTCAGGTCGTGATCCCGG
Organism: Canis lupus baileyi; assembly: GCF_048164855.1. Taxonomy (NCBI): domain Eukaryota; kingdom Metazoa; phylum Chordata; class Mammalia; order Carnivora; family Canidae; genus Canis; species Canis lupus. The sequence continues at coordinate 9,488,418 of NC_132862.1, read as the reverse complement.
GGTCCTGGGATCAAGTCCTGCATCCGGCTCCCTGTATGGAGCCTGCTTCTCCCTCTGCCTGTGTCTCTGCCTCTCTCTGTGTCTCTCATGGAAAAATAAAATCTTTTTGAAAAAAATGTTTAGAGCTTCATTTTTTACCTAAACTAAAATAAATCTTAGATGACTTCAAGCATGAGATAAAAATGAAGCCAGAAAAAATACGTTTTAATAAAAAAGACTACCTGACTTAAAGGCAATCAGGGAAAGCTACTATGCCCTAAAACTTTGACATGACAACATCTTCAAAATTGAAATGAAGGGAAATAATGAAGTCACAAGGTTTGATCAAAGGAAAAAAAATTAAAATAATCCTCCAACTTTCCTGAGTGAGGAAATATTTAGAACATTTTTTTTAATCATTAGGAGTATTTTTTTTAATGCCAGAAAAATAAAAAACTTAAAAAAAAAAGAAGCAAACAACATTAATAGCTACATGGGCCAATTACTTCTAATGAACAATTAGCCTTTACTATGACATAAAAAGAAATAACATGATGAAGTAGAAATGGGAAGAAAGCATGAAAATATTCAAGCGGGAACACCAAGTTGATTTCCTCAAACATGGGAGGCTTGATCCTCAGTAAGAGTTGCCTACACAATAGCCAAGTCACTGGTAGCCCACTGTCTGGAGTAAAGAGTAGATGCATAGAAGCTACGAGATGGATATAGCAGAAGGATCTTGTTTTGGTACGATATTTGGTGCCTGATAACTGAACGTGGTCCAATAGGATGGTGGGCTACAACTACCCCTGGCCCCCTGCATCTCTTCTGAAGGAGGTTAATACTGGAGATGTGTGATGGGAGTGGATAGAGGTTGGTTAGTCCATGGTGGCAGCAGCGGCGGCAATGGAAGAAGGCAACTGATTCACTCCGTGGCTCTGTAGCAAGAGTGGCACGCTACCAGAAACAAGAACAGTGCCTCACTTCTTCAGCATGAAAGGGAGATTCGTGCCCCATGAAATAACCTCCATATATTAAAATGTGTACTTCTTCCCATCACCCCATCTATTGAATAAATTTGGTACACACAAGATACCAGAAACCTCATTTGCCTGCTGTCTTAACTTCAATGGTTTCTTTGATGAGTAACTCCCCATGCCTACTTGGCAATGACATGTGGATGCTTAACCACATTAGGATATACACTGCAACTTTCCTAATAATTATGGGGGTCTTAAAATACGCATTGAAGATGTGATTTTATCAGAGATAAATAACGATCTAGAAACAGACTTTAAGAGAATAAAACATAAAGTTTTTTTTTTAATTATGAAGAACTTGGGGTTTGAAAATTGAACTTATAAGTCCTGCTATCTTTAACATTATTTATTAAGTAATGTGCAATGAAAAAGTAAAGAGTCTAGTAGCTGTTATGTCAGTTTGTTAATTTTATCCATGATAAACAGTCATCTTTTAGTTCAGAACCATTAAGCCAAGCAAATATTGCCAGCAAGTTTAATTTTTACTTAGTAATGTCAAGAAAGAGAAATGGCTTAATACATGACAAGCACTCACAAATATGAAGATACATTTTATCAGCCTCATACACAAATACATTCTTACTCATCCAGAATGTATAATAATTAATACTAAGAGAGTAGGAAAAAAATCTCATTTATTTCACCTCAAGTTTATTAATACAGAAGATGATGGCAGGCTACAAGACAGTTTTGTATTTATTTGCAAAGCTATCACCACAAATTCTTCCCGCGTACGCTATTTGTAAAGCATTCAAAGTTAGAAGCACAAATAAATGTTTGGATATGAGAAAAATTCCTAATAATAACCCCAATTTATATATCTGAAGCCTAAGACTATCTTAAATAAAGAAGTATTATCAATTACAGGACACAATGTAGGTGAGTGCACCAAATCAATACCAGCGGATAATCAAAGAATTTTATTTATCCTGAAGAAATGACAGTTTTGTAAAACATGGAAGAGAAGAGTCCTTTCACAACTTGGGGAAATTTTCTCATTTATTTTAACTTATAAATATGCTTTGCTTTTCAGTGAGCCCTTACTGTTTTCCTATCTCTCTTCTCAATTTCCTGTATAAATAGATAAGCGAATCAATATCTTGGAATTTACTTCTCTATTTTATTTTTTCCCTTTCAAAACACAATGGCCAGAAAACCGTAACGATGAGACAATTCTCTGATCTCCCTGAATGTCTTCATTCTTTCATATATAATGTGCCATATATTATTGCCTGTTGTTTTAGATAATACTGGTGTTAACCAAATATACACAGAGATGGCTAAAGAGCCCATCAGCTTTTTACACTGTGCTTACATAAGGTTTGTGGTCTAATTTTTAATATGAGCCCCTACTTGAAAAACACTATGGGAAACACCATTGAAATCTCAGTTGGGAGGCCAAATCAGACTTTACTCACAGCACATCGGGACACCGCTGATGAGGTTCCCCACAGTTTCGTAATCATGCAACTTTGTTTGAAGCTGTGTTTCTGTACCAAAGTTTTGACATGTTGTGATGTCTGTCTTTCCTACCTCTGTCCTGCTGTTTGCTCACTTCAGATGCCTCAGAATCCAGAGTGTGTCTATCAGTCTCAGACGTCCAAACCAACAAAGTTATGTGATTAGGTTTCCAGCTTGAACACAGTGGCTGAGATGTTGCTATGTAGCTCATTACGGGTGTCGTTATTCTCTAAGAACTTGACTTATAGCTGCTTCAAGGCAGTGACTGCCAGTTAGTGCAATTCTCACACTAGGGCTAATGACATTTCAGAATAGATTAGGCACCCTGCATCAATAGAGCAATTTCAACATTCCCCAGATCGTCTGCCCTAGCCTGATTAAAATTTTGTGATGTAGCTGATGATTCCTGGTGCACTCATGATGATCTTTCTCTTGATCGTTCACTCATTACTTCATTCATCAAACATGTACTTAGCATGTAATGCTGTGTGACAGCATGGTACATGAATTGGGGTTTATAGGTACAATGCACAATCCTTAACAGCAAAAAGAAGACAAAGAAGACAACTTAAAATCTAATCGGGAATTGTTATCAACTATGTACAATTTTATACATGTACACCTGGGAAAAAGATCAGAGAGCTGCACCCCAAAGGTTATGGTGGTTATCTCTAGATGCCAGGACTACAGGTAGTGGTGCTCATAAATGTTTAACAATTGGCTCTCTGTTCTCTAGAGAAATAATTCTAAAATATTGGTTCATTTATCCACTTGTATAAGAAAGATGGAAGAAAAATATGAAAAAAATATTTATTTAAATAAAAATATATCCAAAAGAAGCCCCCATTTTGTAGCATTTGCTGATTTCCATGCCATAAATATTCACACCACAGCCCTCTTCAAGCTATCATAATAGTATCAGCTCAGTCACATAGTTTCAACTCCCATAAGCCAGTATGAACCCACTCTAGTACACCACTGATTGCCTGAGCTGCATTTTCTTCTTTTTATTTTTCTGCTTTTTAAAATGTTTTTAATGATAATAGTGGTTGCCCCCAGGGATAGATAGTAGGTGGTTAGGGCCAGGGATAGAGGTAGACTCTATAACCTGCTGTACCATTTAAATTTTGAACCATGGGATATATTATCAATTCAAAAACAAATTAAATTTAAATTTAAAAATTCTCAATAAATATCTGTTACAATTGTGATCAAAGGCAGCAAATGACATTTTTTATGCCTGATACACAATTAATATATATGTATATACATGAAACACATAAATAACAATATAAGACGTTATACATCAAAATGCCAAAAAGAGTGGCATAATTTAAAAACTGCATTGGGACATTGGGGCACCCAAGTGGCTCAGTTGGTTAACCGTCCACCTTGGGCTCAGGTCATGATTCCAGGGTCCTTGGGATTGAGCCCCACATGGGGCTCCCTGCTCAGCGGGGTGCCTGCTTCTCCCTCTCACTCTGTTTCTCCCCTCCCCCTGCCCATGCTTGTCCTCTCTCTCTCTCAAATAAATAAATGAAATCTGTAAAAATAAATATAAATAAATAAATAAAACCGCATTGGAAGCATATGCAAGAAGATACTATGGTAAATTAGAAAGGTCAGTAAAAGCTTTTATGGAGATATGAGCAGAGTTATGAAGCACAAGCAGGATTTGCATAAGAGGCAGAGCAATGGGGTGACATACAGATGATGAGCAGACTGGCTGCTGTGCCTGCCATTTACATTTCACTTTTTTTTTTTTCATTTCTGCCAGGGTGGGAGCTGAGGTTCCCCACAGTTTCTATTTCTTAGGGATGTCTCTCTACCTGGGTTGGCATCAGAGCAGGCTCCATGGTAGCTAGGCTCTTGCTGCAATCAGCCTGAATGGTGATAAGACTGGAGTCAGAAAGGAGAGAAATAGTTTTCCACCATCTCTGGTAAAAATATTAATGTTTATCTCGTAATTGGTCTGTAGCAGGCACCCTGTGGTCTAACTCACAAAGCTTAAGTCAGAGGAATGACTAAAAGTTCTTGCTTTTGTGCTTCTTACCTGGCACACAAGTACATGTGCTTGGATGAAGCACCACAACCTCCCCCTACCGATCTCAGATGTGACTAGGAAATGAGCATCCCCAGGGTACAGAAGAGCTCCTACATGAACTAGAAAAGACCCTATGGAGATCTGGACCTGCTCCTAAGCACTGCCAGTTAAAGGGTCAACTATTCACTGAGATTGGCAATTTTCAGCATTTAGCTGGTATATAATAGCTAACCAATCTGTGGAGCACATTAATTCATTCACTTTATCTGGACTCATATTTTGCAAACTAGTTCATCTTAGTGGCTACCTCAGGCACTTACATTGATCAAAATCAGACACTGTTTTGGACACTGTGGACTTTTTAATGGCATATGTAAGAATTTGATTATCTCTATTTTAATTTGTATCCAATGATGGAATTAACTCTTGGTCATATAAGAACCAGATTATAAATGAATATTTGTTGGCATGGGAAAAATATTCAAGATATTTTGCTAAATTTTAAAAAGTTGTAAAATACCATGTATCACATGATTCAAGTTTTTAATATTATGTCTATTCACTTAAGAAGACATTTATAACTGGAAGTATTAGTAGAAACTGTTCCCAGGTGGTAAAACTACAGATGATTTTGATTTCCTTCTTTGTAATTTTCCTAATTTGTAAAGTTTACTATAAATATCATTTATAATGTTTGAAATTTATTGCATAATTAACATTTCCACATTCTATGGGAACCGTTCATCACTATGTGAGAATAGAACCCATACAACTTCCTGAGCAAAAGCGTGGCCCTGCTGTTGAGAACCGCCTCCTTCAAGCAGAAATGGGCATCTTCTATTCAGCTGTGTCTTTGTTAGGCTCCCCAGGTTTACATAAAATGTCAGTATTCCCTCCAACTCAATTGCTTTTTCTGCTTAACACTTAACTCTCACTGAAGTGTCAATGGAGAATTGCTACAATGCATGTATCTATCAGGGAAGTCTAACTAGAATTCAATATTATTTTCATGAGAAAAGCAATTTATATGGAATATTGCCTTAAGGACATGGTCTTTTATGAGTTTCATGCTGGAGGCGCTACTAAATAGGAATGTTAGTAGGAAAATTTGGTTGTACAGAACTTTTGTGTACACTACCAAGGGCCTCCAAAGGTACAGCACTGTTCCAAAGACCCTCATGCCTTCACACAAGTTCCTTGACACAATCACTGTAGCTTTGCTTTTCCCAAAGTACATTACAGCATGATGCCACCAGCCGACGTGAGGCCCTCTGAACTCATTTCTCTATAGACATTCATATATCCTGCCATAAAAGGCCATAGAAGAAATACGTCTCAAAATAAATTTATTATTTAAAAAATAAATTTATTGTTAAAAACAAAAAAAGAAATAGGTCTCTGGTCTTAGAACCAAGAATAATTGCATTATCTTAATCATCCAATTGGGTTTCTATTTTTCCTTTGCCCTGATTTTCATATTTCATTTAATTCTTATCTTGTTGTCCTCCAGATATCTCTATAAACCACCATATATTTTTTGTATTTGTTTCTGCAAGAAAGCAGAAAACAAATAAATAAGTGTTCAGGAAGTGATGAAACTAAAAATACGAGTCAGAACAAGACGGAGGGAAGAAAGATAACTTCAGCAACAAGACCAGGAAAAGAAAAAAAAAAAAACAAAAACCCACACACCATAACGCAAGATCTGTCAGAGTGCTAGGAGGTTAGGATAAATCATGGTGTATTGGTAAAAACATCACACTTGAGAGTCAGAATAAGTGGGTTTGGGTCCCGGTTCTGTTACTAACTAGCTAAGTGGTTAGATGCTGTGAAGCAAGTGAGCAGAGGAGAACCAAATCGAAAAACCTCCCACAGACACTGAAAGGAGGCAGAGCACCTCTGCAGGCTGGCTCTGTAATCATATTGCCTGAGTTTAAACCCTACCTCCTTGGGAACCTCCAACAACTTAAGGTCTGTGGCCTTGTTTTTCTTATCTGTGAAATGGGAATGAGAAAAGGGACTTTGCATGATTATGGGACTTTTGCAGCATATAACATATAGCACTTTTTCTCTAGTGTTCTTCAGCACTTTATATGGACTTACAGATGAGGAACCTACAGAAGAGTTAAATAATTTGCACAAGGTCACAAAGCCAATTAAGTGGTAGAGCTATTCTGGAACGCATGTGGTGCACCTCTCAATCTGCATTCTTAACCACTAGTCAGTGCTGAGGATAAAATGAGCCCATGCACACTGCCTTAATAACTGCTAGCTTACTAAATAAAGGCAAAGTGCCCTACAAATCTAACCGATTTTTTATATTAGAGAAAAATATACCATACTTCAAATATGACATTTGTTTAGGCAAATGTTATCAAATTTATAGATGATATAAAGGAAGAATGAATAAGTGAAACAAGGAATTACAGAATTAATATTAAATTTAACAAGTATAACTAGAAAGAATGAGAGCTGGGCACTAAAATTTATGTATAAATATATTCATCATGGTGTTACTTGGTAAAGTTAAAAAAGGAAAATATCCAAAGTATGGGGCTGATTAAATAAAATATGGCATATCTACCCACACAGACAAAAGGACTAGGTCAAAATAGGACAGAATGTCAACACTGGTCTCCTTTTGGTATTATAATATTTGGTAAGAGTTTTTCTATTTCTTTACACTTGTCTGCTTTCCATTTTTTCTATAATGAAAATATATTACCATATTAATTTAAAAACCAAATATTATCTTTCATTGAAATAATTTAATATAAATTCTTACATGTTTTAACACATCTGCCTCACGGGAAGAGTAAGAAAAAAATCCTCCTGACAGCAAGTCATCCTTCCTCAGATCCTTCACCAAGAACCTACCTGATGACGGTCAGGTATTTCAGTGGTCCATATAATTACTGTTTAAGATGCTAAAAATAATTTTCAAACTATCTTAGTGTTAGATTGAAAGTGTGTGGATTATAAGAAGCCCATGCTGATTGAACATTTGTACAGTTATTCATTACATTCAACTCCCGAGACCAACAAAAACACTGCCCAACTGGGACGCAGTATAGATGAGGGCAGTAGACCTTGTGAAGTGCTGCCAATTAAGTCTCCAGAGGAGCAGATGTAGTACCCAGTGCTGGTTTGCTCAGAAATAAAAGGGGTAAGATGGGAGGCTGCAGTAGCCATCATGGATGTAAGGACATGCCATCTTGAAGGAGGCTGGATGAGTTCCATGTTTCTACAAATAGGGTATTAGGGAAAAGTTACAGGGTAGAAAAATCTAGTGCCCAAAACACAGGGGAAATTTTTTCACAAGCAGAAATAATCAGTAATTGGGGCGCCTGGTGACAGTCAATTGAGCATCCAACTCTTAATTTCAGCTCAGGTCATGATCTCAGGGTCTTGGGATCAAGCCTCACATCAGGCTCTGCCTTCAGTGGAGAGTTTGCTCAAGGATTCTGTACCTTTTCCTGTGTCCCTCCCCTTGCTCATGCTCTGTCTCTCTCTCAAATATATAAATCTTAAAAACAAATCAGTAATAAACCAGGCTGCTCTGTAAAGGAACAATATTGCTTTATTATATGTGAATCATGTTGCCTAAAGCCCAAGTGAGACAAGCAAAGTCACAGTACTGTAAGCCAGGAGCTCAGGTATCAATTACCTGAAGACAAGGTCTGTCTGTGGGACCAGAAACATACCAAAGGGAAAAGCCCTAGTGAACCCTTGGAGATGGAACCTCTCCCTTTCTTGCTCTGCCTTGAAGATCCTAATCCAATCACCATATGAACTCTAGCATGGCACCCTCCTCTCAAACACAGGCCAGATTCTGAGAGGAAAGAAACTCAAGTGAGGGGCCTAGGAAGCTATCCCAACCCTTTGGGGCTACAGATGGACTAAGGAAGGGCCTTGCTAGAATAACCCAGGTAGAGTGTGATCAGGAACCTTGCTCTCTATGTCAACTTGCTATACTACACATGTTTGTGCTCTCTGTTTGCTCTTCAGTATCTAACAAAGGTTTGCAAAGACCCAGGCTGCCTCATCTCTGATAAGGGAAACCAAAAAAAGAGGTTTCTGCCCACACCTGAACGGGATCATTAAAACTTCTTATACATGTTAACCACTTTTACATACATAAACTCTTTAATCTTCACCACAAGCTATGAAATAGGTACTATCATTATTCCCATTTCATAGGTGAGAAAACTGAAGCACAGAAAGGCTATGTGACTTGCTCAAGGTCCACAGTTGGTAAGTCATGGAGTGGGTATCCAAAATGTGAACATGAAGGAACTTTCATTATCAGAACTGTAGTTATTCTTCCAGGAAGGAACCATTTGGGGGAGGGGGAATCTCTCACTCTGCCCCTCCTCCATTCCCTCTCTCAAATAAATAAATACATCTTTAAAAAGAAGAGGAATTATTCAGACTGTTTGGTATTATTCAGCAATAACCTATGTTTATACCAAGGGTCATGAATGAATTTCTCCTCCTCCCACTTTCTCCCACCAGCTCTCCTGATCAAGCTTCCACACATGTGAGAAGCTGGGAAATACTAGACAGGATTTCGATTTAATACACATCTAAACAACACAGTTGTAACAGCTGCTAAGAGGTGCATTAAAAAAAGAAGTTATCTGTCAGTGACTAAAATTGTAAGACTATTGAGCTCTAAACCCAGACAATTTCCTAAAGAAACTGAATATAGTATTTTTGTGGCTAACTATTCACAAATTAAGAAGAAATATCCTTGCCTTTAACACTGAAGAAGGTATCTCATGAGGAATTTAGTCATTAATAAGTGTATCTTAGAAATGGTGATTTCTGTGTGCTTTCAGCAACATCAAAAGCACCAGCTCTTCCTACATCTAGGCTGATCTCAATTACTGGTGTTTGTGATTTTGCATAATGTGGCAAAATAATTATAGCTGTTTTATACCAATCTTGTATACGGTATTTCTTGCTTTTGTTTACTTCTTTTGAATGTGTTCATTTAATCATATATAATGAAAACATGAAAAGCCACACTCACCTGTGATCCAAGTGGTGAATGGAGAGAATAACTCCAGAATTTAAGTGGGTCTGTTTCAGAGTCACCAAAACAGTAAATTCATGTTTATTTCTCAGCTTCTGAAAAAACTGTTCAGCTGTAGCAGTGGATGCTTTTATACTTCTGGGAGTATCTAAGAAAAAGAAACATACACTAAATAGACTAGAAATTGGTTTTATAAAGTATCCTTTCCATGCAACATCTTTCTAAAAACAGTATCAAGTAATAAGTGATAAATACCAAGTTTCAGACTCTTTCATTGAGACTTCAGGCTACACAGAACACAGGACAGTAAACCAATTACTGAACTTTTGTTTCAAGAATCTTTTTTTTTAAAAAACTGTCCCCTTTGAGGCAAAGAATCAAAGAATCCTGTCTGAAGAAGTGCGCTCCCGAGTTTTATCCTTACATATTTTATCCTGGATACCAGAGCCATGTCAGTGTCAACCATGAGCAAAAGGATGTACTTCCTAGAATAGGACCTAAAAGACCATGATAGAGCCATTTAGCTTTTCTGACACCTCATGACAGAAAACTGGATTTAAATCTATGTGCCACCTTCCACATTGATGGCTTTAGCCAGAAGGCATGCTATAAATAGATTTTTTAAAAGATCATTGAAATTAGTCACTCTCAGCCTTCTGTGCAGTGGATGAAACATTAAGATCAAATTGTCTTACCATATTGTTGGAAGAAATACATGGAACTTTTTTTTTTTAAGATTGTATTTATTTATTCATCAGAGACACACACACAGAGAGGCAGAGACACAGGCAGAGGGAGAAGCAGGCTCCATGCAGGGAGCCCAATGTGGGATTCGATCCCGGGACTGTGGGATCACGTCCTGAGCCAAAGGTAGATGCTCAACTGCTGAGCCACCCAGGCATCCCAATGGAACTTAATTCCAATGTTCCTCTCTCCAGACTCAGACAAAGCCTAGTCAAGGAAGTATGCCTGGGAGAGCAGAAACGTTTACCCTACACTTCTACTGGAGTTAGTCTTCCACTACAACCCCAGGACCCAGAGGGTATGGGGGCAATACAGATAAAAATGGATTTAGTGGGTAGAAAAAAACTATCATTCAAGCTATCTGTTAACTGAGCATAAGGTCTCCTATTCATGGTATGTGCAAAGGGCTGATGGGAGCCAGAAACAGTTTCTGCTATTATCAAATCATCCTCCATATTTCTTTACTTTAGACTAGGGGGACTAAGTAACTAGACTTACTTACTTTAGATTAGGTAGTCTAGGTAACTACTAAGTAAATAGTTCTCAATGGAAAAACTACCAGCATTTAGAAAGAACAATCCCTCCTTGTGCAAAACTGTCCCATGCATTGCAGAACATTTAACACCCCTGGTCCTGGTCCAATGAATGCCAGTGACACCCGACCCCCAGTCATTATGACAACCCAAATTTCTTCCACAAATTTCCAAGCATTCTCTCAGTAGCCGTGTAGCAGAAATCTTGTTGAGAACTACAATCTCAATGACACAGATTATAGGATTAATGCAAAGTTCCATACCTTTCTAGCCCCACCAATTTATGGAATAAAAATGTAGCCGGCTGACCTATGTCCATCACTGGGAACGGACAGATATGGAGAAAGCACTTGAGATACCCATAAAATAGAGGAAGGGACAAATAATCTGAGTACAATGAAAGAAATGCTGTCATACAGGTAGGTATAAAGTGTGGATAGATCATAGAGGGAAAAGGATGTGGGGGAAAGGATCTCAGAAAGCAGATGGCATTCAATCAGTTCACCAGTAGAAAAGAGAGGGGAAAAGCAGTCTAGTCATAGGAAGAGCTTGTGAAAAAACAGAAAGGTGTCAAAGGACATGACATGGCTGAAATAATGAATAGCAGCCGTTGCAGGATGGGCCTGGATAGGAAAGCTGGACTGGAGAGGCAGGACCTTGTGTGCAAATGTCATGGACAAAAAGAAAAAAAAAAAAAACCCTCTTATTTACCACTGAAAAATGATTCCTTCCCATTCTTACCATGTGACTTCCTCTGCACCGATCAGAGCAACACGAAACCCTGTCCACACTGATTGTTTCAGGAATGAGCACCTAATCCAGGGCAATGAAGTCAGACCCAGGATATTTGTTCAAAGTTTTATGAAAAATAAATTTCTTGTTTCAAAAAGGAAACTTCCCCAGTTCCAATCAATATTCATAACTGAAAAGCATAACAATAAACTGCAATTTCTGCCACGGCCAACATAATAGTTTCCAAGCTCCATCAGGGATCAGACTGGCTGTGGAGAGGCTTCCATACAATTCTTCCTAGCTCCAAAATGTTCCGCTTCCCCAGGAAGGCTTACAAAATGTAATTGTGTGAAAATAATTCATCTAATGTTAACTTTTAATCCACTCTAATTTATACACAAGTAAATCATTCACAAACCTCATCACTTCATCTTAATTTGATAGATAAAAGCAAATTGAAATTAAATAATAAATATTTATTATGCCTCCCCACCCCCCCCACCCCCCCGCCCTTTTCAGGCAGGTAGAGCTTGAGAGGCATCCTTTATCTTGCTGAGCAGGATGATAGATGAGGATGTAAATGAGAGAAGCAGAGAAAGGACTACCCTGAATACAGAAATGAAGATCAGATCCACAGAGAGATCCAAAGATGTGGCCCAGAGAGCTTGAGTTCATCCAATGAGAGAAAAGGAGTTTAGAAGTGGACCATAGCTGTCTTACAAGTGAAACTTTGGAAAAGGGATGCTTAATGAGGGTTTTTAGCAAGTTTTGTCATTTGGTATGCATAGAAAACCTTCACTAATCTCTGCATTATTTTCCACTGTTTTGGAGTCAGGTTTGTGGAAAGAGTTGAGAGGTTGTAGTATTTGTGGGAGTTTTCTTTGTTTTGTTTTCAGATGAAATGATATGTTAAAGATTGACCTTAAAATGAAAGGAAACTTAAAAGAATGGATTACATTTGGGTGTCATTAATAAAAATGTAAGACACCATGGTTGAAAACATGATGAAGGAACCTGTAGATGAGGAGAAACATTAAAAAAAAAAAAAAAAAGATCAATCTGTATTTTGGAAACATTTCTCTGGTCACCATGTGGAAAGTTACTTGAAGAAAGAAAAAAGCCGAAAGTAGGGAGAACTCTCGGGAAACTCTCACAACTCAGATGATCATAGAGTTTTTTGTTAGATTTCACATATTTTAAACATCACATTTTGATATCCCTAAACTCTTTCCCAAACCAAATCATCCTGTCCAACCTCTCTTCCCAGCTCATTACCTTCCCTATTTTGCTTCCTCTATGAGTGTAGGATGACTTGTAGGAAGGAGGAACCCTCCAACAGAAACATGGCCAGCAGAAATCCCATTCAGCTCATGCTATGGTAACAGGAGAAATAATGTTGTTGGGTTTTTTTCCATCTTGATTAACCAAGTTCATGACACAGAGACTTAAAAACAGACTTGCATGGACTTCCCACCTGTGCTATGGGGAGGGACAATATGGAAGGCAGTGGGAGGGAGAAAACCTGGCCTGACTTACTATGGCCTCAGGATGGTCTCCTCACCTGGCACCCCCAGCCCAGGGGCCCAGTGACATGGGTGAAGATTACTTGACTGTGACAGAGAGAGAGTATGTACAGGAAATATAAATCATGCCTACATCATACTTTCAGCTGTCAATAGAGCACCATCTCTTACCAACCCTCACCTCACCCTACTATTTAAATCTATGGTTCTCCTTAAAAACATGCTCTTCATAAATTCATTATGCCTGAGTCCAGGAAGGACCTGACGGGGGCCTCAACTCTATGAGAAGCATCAGAATCAACAGGAGAGGTAGAAGTCAAGAGATTCTTAGAAAATAAAATCTAAAGAATTTGGTCACTGATAAAAACATATGCAAAAGGCAATAGAAAGAGAAAACTGAAGCTATTTGAATCTAAAGTTTCTAGCTTGAGAGACCAGATGAAAGGAAATGCAGTAGGAGCATGGTGGAATCCAGACAGGATATCAGCTTTAGCAAGGGTCATTCTAAGGTGTGATGCAACATGCATGTGAAGCGTCCAGTAGGAGGTGGGACTACAGAACTAGATCTCATGAGAGAGGTCAAGGTTGGCAAAACAGATTTAGAAGTCTTCAGAATATAGTATCTAAAAACATACAAATCAAAATAAAATAAATAAAATAAAATAAAAATAATTAAAATAATTAAAATTAAAAAATAAAATAAAAACATACAAATCACAAGAATGAGAGGACAAAAGGATGGGCCATAAAAAACTAAATCTGTCACAGTGTAGTAACAACTTATATAGCCTTATATATACACATATATAATGCTGCACACCTGCTACTATACAACATTTATTCTCCAAAAATGTATAATTACATATTTTCTCCTTTGAACCCACATCGCAATTTGTTCTCACAAAGCCTTGGAAACTTGACAGAGGCAATCATTACTACTTTCTTTTTCAATGAGTAAAACTAGCTAAGGAACAATCCTGTGATTCACCCAAAGGCACCTGGCATGCCAGAGGTTTGATGGGGATGACAACTTCTGGTCCAGTATTCTCTCCACTAAATCATACTGCCTTCTGAACATGGCATGCTTTATCCGAGCTTAACTGCCACTCAAAAACAGAAATGCAAATAAGAGAGCATCCAACATAGAAAATAATCCAGAAAAAAAGTAATTATATAAGACAACATTTTTAGTTCCTTAAGCGACTAGTTTAGTAGTGATTTTAAGAAAGGTCACTTTCCTCATTTGCATTTCTGTTTCTCAATTTGTAAAATCAACATTACTGCCTTCTATTTTCATCTCAAGGATTATACAGTGTTCAGAGTGACTTCTGAGTTCCCACAATTATTACTACAGATTTACCAGAAAAATCAAGCCGAAGAAACCATCATGTGAGAATTAATTTTGCTTTATTTTTATCATTTCAGTTTTCAGAATTAATAATTTAATAAAGATATGTATGAAGCCATTTCTCAACAAGAGCTCCTGTTAGGAACCAAACACAGAGAAATAAAGTGTGGTGGCTAGCAGAGCAAACTCTGAACCCAGAAGAATGAGGTTTCAATGCGGGCTATGCAGATGATTAGCTATCCTTGGCAAGTAGTAAACACCATGTGCTGGCTATTAAGATTATGATACTTCTTATTAGTTTTTCAAGCAGTGAGACTATGGAATCCGCTAAAACTACCAACAGCTGTATACCCTTGTGGTGATTTCTGAGCTTACTTTCATTCTAAGTATCCCAACCTCAGCCATAAAATAACAGTTTCCATATTTGGAAATTGGCATAAAAGTTTTTGGCAATCAAATTATTCTTCAGATAAAACCCTGCTTTCCACTCTCTATTTCTACAGAACTATGAATGATCACTCATTTATGGATAAAAATCAATGTAAACTGAATTTCATTTCAATGAAAGGCTGACAGAGATCATTTTGAATTGCCTCTTCAGAGAAAAACAGGCTGATAAAAGTGGCCTTTAAACACTGCTATGAAACCCCACAGAAAAACTTGTCAACACACCCATGCTGGAGTAGGTCTTAGAATCGCTTGAGTTTAAAACAAAACTTTGTTGCATCATTTTCCATTTTTCTCGTGTGCAGAGCCTAAGAAAACCCCACTATAAACACAACTTGGGGCATTTTAAAGCAGCTATCAATAAGTAATGAAGTGGTGCGGAAGCAATCACATCAAAATAATTCATTTTTAGTGGTGAGACTACTATGACGGAGTGATGAGTTCCCATGTGAATGTACTAACAATTTCTAGAGATTTACACAATGTGTTATGTATATTCCCCATATACATCATAGTTAAAGGGAGAAAGAACAGAGAGAGACTGGTTTATTTCAAAAATAGACTAGATTAATGAAGACTAGATTAATGAAATAGACTAGATTAATCTATGTGGCAGCAGACATGGGTGCTTACTGAAAAAGACAGTCAGACTGGAGCTTCTTTAAGTATTTTTGGTGTGTTATTAAAAGTAAAGAGAAGCGATTTGTCCATCAACCAATAACAAAGAAGAAATCAGCGAGAATTATTTTCTTCTTTTGCACTTCAATTGCATTACTACAATTGCCATCATGAATCAAATGAGTCTCTGCCACTGACAGGTCTCTATCCCATCCACACTGTGTAGAACCTAAATTGATTTTCCCCCACGTAACCAGACTAATACAAATACCACGTGCAAATTCAATTATAAAAACCGTCTAATCTCAGGCATAA
Organism: Canis lupus baileyi; assembly: GCF_048164855.1. Classification (NCBI taxonomy): domain Eukaryota; kingdom Metazoa; phylum Chordata; class Mammalia; order Carnivora; family Canidae; genus Canis; species Canis lupus. Next base: position 9,472,596 of record NC_132862.1, on the reverse strand, counting down.
GGTGGTTGACTTAGAATGTGCCAAAACTCACCAAATTAACTTCTTTTTTCAGTCTCTAACTATGAAAGGCTGTTATCTTCTAAATTCAGGTTAGAAATAGATGAAGTCAGAACTATTAGTATAGTTCCTGTCCATTGCTCTTACGCTCCCTTCAATACAGCCATGCCTTTACAGAGCGAACTTTCAAGGAGAGTAATAGTCACGATTTTAAAAGCCATTAAAATTTGATGAACGCTACATATGCAGTTTGCAAAGTCCTTAAACATGAACAATCTCATTTAAGGCTCAGAGCAACTCTGAGTAAATGAGATTATTGCTCCACAGTAATAGAAATTACAGATGAGGAAAGAGAGGCGCAGAGAAGCCAAGACTCCTGCAATCATCAACATCCATGGCTCAAGATCAGAGCCCATTTCTATGAATTTACTATATTAGAAACTTGTGGGTTTGAAACCTCAGGAATTTCCCCAGGGATCTCTGAAACAGGCCCTGGACAGGAGGGCAAGGAGAGGCAGGAGGAGGCGGCAGGCCACTCCAGATTGGGAGGTGACAGGTTTAATAAGCAATGGAACTTACTTAGGAGGCTTGCCTTGGGCAGCTGCAAGACACACAGATTTCTACATCCGCCAGCAAAAATCTTTAATTTATATAGAAGCCTTAACTAATTCACTCACTTATACCAAACCACAGAGTCTCAACAACACACCAAAGCGTCCCTGAAAATGACTCCCTCTGTGGGAACTGTAGGCAGAGTGTGCATTTTGAAGCAGGGAGGTGGGGAGGAGCCTCCAACCACTGAGGTCCAGCTCAACGGTCAACCCATGGTCATGTCCTCTCCATGACCTCCTCCAACAGAACTATCAAAAGCAATTAGGATAGGATAAACGAACAAACTCACCAATTCAAGAGGCAGAGCTGGGATCCCAACTCAAGCCAATATGCTCCCTCTATTACACAACAGTGCCCTACCAATGCAATGGTGAGGCATGCTCAGGAAAGGAGATAGACCCTCATTTTAAGTTAACTTTTATAAAAACATATTCTGAAAGTAAATACACTTTTCTTGCTCTTCAGATCAATTTAAGCTTTCCAAATCTACAAAACAATTCATAGTATACAATCTCTCGCGAGATACCCTAAACCATCGAGATATAAACTGTAAAACCAAAAGCTTTTATAAGGACAATTTTCAAGTAATTCTCCTTAAAAGTTATTGGGCAAAATGTATGAGGAATCCACAACTTTCCAGTGGGGCAAACCCATGTCTAATGATGCCACATCCTCACTCTTTAGCTGTCTACATATCCCTTACATTACTAGCATACACTTGGAAAGTCGACTTCACTTTCTACATTTTATTCCCATTAAACCCCAAAGCAATCTCAAAAGTTTCTTTCAAATCAACAGCTAATTATAATTTGATTCAATGCATAATAAGCATATGTATCTTCATGTATTATTTACAAAATTGTTTGTTGGCTTAATGTTGTGAATATCCAACCACATAAAAACATACATCCATGAACATAATCAGAAACTAAAACATAAGCATCCATACCCCTCAAAGAAACAAAAACAAATAGCAGGTTCTCCTCCTGGATTTAGTAACTAAATGGTTGACATAAGCAAATCATTTATGACTCATATGTTGGAATTTTAACTAATGAAGTAGAACAAAATTTAGTCAGAATGTAGGAGGGCTACAAACAATAAAATGTCAATAATTTTGAGATTAAAATCACAATATTAAAATTTAATACATAACAGATATAATACAAGTTATGTAGATTATTCCATTTTTTGTTTGGAGACTAGGATAACAAGTAACTTTCTGATAATAATTTGGCTTCCCAGGTACATTGTCCTTCAGAGACCGCAGTACTAATTAACCACTATGAGTATTCTGGTTTAGTTCACTGTTATAATCCTCACTGTCGATTAAAATTAAATTGGCACCAGAGTTTATAATCAGATTAATGCTTTTGGCTAGTGTGGGGCTATCCCCCTCAGAACCTCACCAGTACAGCTACCAGCTGCTTTGTTAGCAGCAAAATTAAGAGGATAAATGAGCTAAATGATATCCCTTTTTATCATCTCTTCTCCCAACTGGAATACTGCTCAAGGCTACAATTAGTCATGTTAAGTAAATGAAAGGGATAATGACGATGACAATGACAATGACGATGATGTCATCCACAACTTTAATACATTCACCTTGATCCTGTTAGTTTTTTAGTTTTGTAATACACTGGTTGTGTTTCTGATTCTGCTTCATTTCTCACAGATAGCAGTCTCGACAATATCACTTGAATACATGCAGCAGACTTAAGAATCAGTAATTTGCTAAATCTTTATTTAAATCAATCCAAAATGTATTATCAAATTGAACTCAAACTGAATGCATACAATTTGTCAGCTAATATCAAAATCAATGTCTTAAATGCATCAGTAAAATTAAATTCATGGACTATCATACTTTATGAAATATGCTTTTGCCTTGTCATTGAAACCTTGAATAAATAAAATGCACAAATATCTTAAAAAAAAAAAAAACCTCGATTTTTCACTGGTCTTTTGTCATTAGTGTTACCCTTAGCCATACATCAGAAGGTTCAAATGCACCTTCATAGACTGACACCAGTTACTGGTGTATGAGGTATTTCTTAAATTAACAATGTACTCATCTTAACATTGAACTGTATAAATTCATGAAGTAGGTCATTTTTCTCTCTTGTAAATTATCCCATATAGTATATATTTTATATCTTAAATGCACACATAATTACTCTTCATAAGGTATTCATATGTTAAGAGAGTAACTCTAAGTGCAAAAGAGAAATGCACATATGCTAATTTTTTAAGTGAAAGCTAAATCACAGTTATTTCTTTATTTTCTTTGAGGTCTGATCAAATATTCATTTGGTCCCTGAAAAGCATAAGAGAGAGAGAGAGAGAGAAGAAATATATATATTGTGTGCATATATATTCAAGAATCTGGCTTTTTATCCACATATGTGCTTGGCTTGGCTTGAGTCAAATTATTAATGTAAAAAGAAGAAAAAAAAACTAACAGGATTAAGGTGAGATCTCTACTATATATCTTTTACATTTGGTTGATAATCTATTAATTGGCAAGAGTAAGAATAGGGATCTATAATATAGTCTTACACATTTATATAAAATGTGAAGGTTATATATTGTGCAACCTCAGATTGCACAAGCAGATTCTAACAGAATCTTTGCTGAATAGCCAAAGAGATAGGCTGCAGTGCCCCATCAATTATGCGGAGCTGAAGTGCTGAAATGCACAACTTCATCTTCCACCTAATAGGCCAGTTTGACCTGAGACATCAATTTTGGGAGTTTGTTCTGCTTTTATCCTTCTTTAATTATAATAATCAAATTATTTTGGAATAAAAAGATACCAAAATATCAGTTATCATGATTAATCACCCTATCAAAATCATGCTACATTTTTTTACAATTATTATTCTCACTGCAACAAAGAAAATAGCATTATAAGGTACCAAAGGACAGAGAGCACAGAATAGTCAGTTTCTCAATCCAGAGTTTCAGAAGACACCAGTCCTATGTCAACCCCTGCCCTTGTTACCCCAGACCCTGTAACTGCCTCCTCTGTTTCTGAGCCAGTTACAGTGATACCAGAGAATCAAAAGTGGGGTTCAGAATTAAGTGTTTTTGCTCAGGGATTCAACAAAAAAGAGCTCTGAGAATTTGTGCAGCCTCTAAAATTAATCATTTCCCAGCCTACAAAGTTGAACTATTGCTTCAGTTTCCCAGTCTAGAACTTTCAACTCTGCCCTGAACACCAATCTCATGTTCTAGTGCTCTGTCAGGATCTTCCCAATTCTCTATGCTGTGCCTCAGGAATGGATAAATCTGTTAAAGACTATCAGAATACTAGGTCCATCAAATGATGCCTGCCTGCCTTTGAATTGTGGGGTCTACTAGACTTGCCCCATTTCCCAGATGGATACCACCCTCAATCACCACTCATACTCATACCCTGCCCCTATCCCATCTTATCACGCTCTTGGACTTTTTCCCACATCTATTAAGTTTTTCTAAATCATCATTTAAATGTTGATACTATCCCTGGATAAAGCACAGAAGATTCACTTACACCTAATCTCTGGATTTCACCTTACTAGAAGCTATATACTCGCCACTACTGATTTATCCATTCTCAGGAGCCTTAAGTCTAATCCCATCAAATTTGTGCCTCTCCCATTTTAAGGCTTGGATTTCTCACTAAGTGCCTATTCCAGGGATAAGGATTGCCTTCAGTTTTCTGTTCACTTTACTCAATTCAACAAATTTATAACTGAGCAGTTGTTATGTGCTGAGCATTCAGAAATGAAGATCAAGAATAATCCGAACTATGAGCTACCTATCTTACTGTTACAGAGATGCTTGCTGTCCTCCAATAGCAATAATTCTCCCCTTTTTAGTAATAAAACACATCACTTTTATCTGGCACATAGTTATCCAGTTAGAAACTATACTCCTTAGTTTCCTTTGTAGCTAAAGTGGCCAGGTGACAAGTTCTGGTCAACAGGATGAGTAGAAGTGAAATGTGCTAGAATTCAGATTTTATTATTAGAAAGGAAACTGAATGCCCTCCATTCTCCTTTCCCAGGGTCTGGACATTGAAATAGTAAGGGAAGCCCTTCAATGAGGACAAGGGGCCTTGAATAATCTCATGCGGCAAAGCTACCCATCAGCCCTGGAACCCCTGCCTATCTTGAGATTGTTACATAAGAGAGAAATAGACATCCTCCTTTGAGCACCGTGAGATCTCCTTGTTTGAACACTGCATTTTAGGCCTCTTTGTTATGGGAGCTTATCCTATTCCCAAAGTAATACATCTCCCCAAGTTCCCTATGACTCATCTAGAATGGGGTGTCATTCTTTAAAACAAGGATCACCAAAGTTTTCTGCATAAGGCCAAACAGAAATTACCTTAGGCTTCACAAGCCACATACATTTCTGTTGCATATTCTTCTAAATTTACTTTTATTGTTTTTTTTTTACAATCATTTAGAAAGGTTAAAAACATTTTAAAAGTTAAAAAAAAAATGTTAGCTCAAGGGGTCACAGAAAAATAGGCCTCAAATTTGGCCCACAAGACCACAGTTCACTGATTCCTGGAAGCAACAAATACAGATATAATTTCCCCTGAATAAAGAGCTAGTTTTTTTTTTTTATATCTTTAGTCAGTTATGTTTATTTCTAGAAAGGAAGACCAAAACAATGTGATAAGAGGCTTAGTGAGAGAAAGTCTAGATGCTGTGCAAGCAGAAAGGGAAGTAGACAAATGATGTCTGTTAACAACTTGCCTTCATCACTGCTGTTGACATGTATATTTGGGGGCACATCCTAGCTTCTCTCATTCTGTGATGTTTTCCAAATACGAGGATCAATTTTATGATTCTCGTTTTTGGCACAGCCCATGCAGAAAACAATCAGTAAGTGCAGTAAGTGTGGCCAACTGTCTTGTTCATTGATGGCCTGGCCAACTACTTCTGTGCCTTTTAATGACAAGGCACAATATGGTTTGTCTATTCCAGTAACTAAGTAAAGGTTACAGATTTACTTTGCCTTCAAGTATTCCTTTGCATTGCCACCTAGTTCAACATTATGATTTAAAAGGTGGAATAAAGAACAATTCCAATGAACTAAACTAAAACAACACAAAAAATTTACAATACTGTTTTATGTTGTTATATATTAAAACCAAAGATCTTCTCTCCTTTTTTTCTTGGACTATGGACCTGCAAGTCTGCATAGGGATCCTGGATTTATGAAAAGAACTTAGTTCTTTATAGCATTCCGAGATGAGCATGTTCCTAGAAAAAGGAATAATGGAAATCCTCAGGTTTAAAACTTCCCCCCAGATGCTGACAGGGTGAGTTGAGTACTTTCTTAGAAATGTTATAAATTTGGGACACCTGAGTGGCTCAGAGGTTGAGCATCTGCCTTTGGCTCAGGGTGTAATCTTGGGGTCCTGGGATCAAGTCCCACGTCAGGCTCCCTGCATGGGGCCTGCTTCTCCCTCTACCTAGGTCTCTGCCTCTCTCTCTGTGTCTGTCATGAATAAATAAATAAAATCTTTAAAAAAGGAAATGTTGTAAATTTCTAGAATGTCAGAGAAAATAATTTCTAATCGAATGACCAGAAATGCCTTCTAGTGCCAAAGGAAAGCACTGAATTTGTCTTCTCTCATCTCCACATCCGTTTAGGGGATAGCTGTATGTTGACCTACAAAGAATGTTTAAAACATTTACTAAATCAATGTTCTTTTTTTTTTTTCTTTTGCAGTGTAAGACGAGATTTAAAAAATAAATAAATAAACCATTCAGGCAAAAAGTCTACACAATGGTCTACAGATAATTTCCCCTCTATATCTTACACTCTTTAAAACAGAGAACCAGGCATTAAAGTAATCCTGGAATTATACTGCAATCAGGATTTAACATGTCACCTTCCAAGACAATTCTCTTCCTTTCATGACAGCCCATAGCTCTGATAGTTTGCTATGTACTTTCATTATTTTTCAGTGTGGCGCTTTGTGCTGCCTTATATCTTTCTGTTTCTTGTCTAATTGCTTTCTATGCCAGTCTTACATCCTCAGAAAGATCGATTTTAATCTCCTTGAGGGCAAGATCTGTACCTTACACTTCTCTCCTTTCCCAATAACTACCAGCAATTATAGCCCAAGACAGAGAGAAGTTCAATAAATATTTGTGGAACAGAGTTGAATTAATTTTCCTTTTCAAAATCTAGAAGGTAAAACAACACATCTACCTCAGCTGTGTAAGTATATGTCGATACCCTCCCTCCTAATACTCCACTGAAGCAGAGTTTACAAGCCTGGATTCACTGCACCACTCTAGGCAATACCGATCATCTCACACACAAACACAATTTAACCTGCACAAAGGTTTATGGAGAGGTCCTAGGAGGCATGGCCCGTACTAATTAACAGGTCCAACTATCTCATTAGTCCAGGCTCGGAAACAATTGTTAGAGTTTAAAATTCTATTGAAACTAGAACACCTGAGTGTAGTTTAAAACAGCTGTTTTTTTCTCTAATTCCAGAATTTCCTCCTCAAATGTTATTCCAGGTAGCATATTTCTTCCTCTTGGTTCATATTCCACTTTCACAGAAATGTTTTTCTTACTAGCACTGGGAGGATAAAGTGAGTCTTTCTACCTAGTACCACATTTAGACAGATCTGAATTACATGCAGATATGTGAAAGACGCATTTCCATTTCTAATTTTGGAAATTAGGCTCAAACATCAACAGTATATTTCCTATTTTAATACCACCATCCAATGATTCAATCACGTATTTCCTCATTTACATACCCTCTCCCCCTTATCTGTACAATTTCATATTCATTCCCTCGAAATATACTCTAATTTTGTTCTTCTGATTTTTTATTTTTAGCATTTTTATGCATTCTTTCCGCTTATTTCATAAAGTATGTGCATAAATTCAGAAGACATAAATACACTATATAAATACATGTGTGTATGCATGTGTGCACATATACATAACACAAACACACACACACATACATGTTTGTTATGGCCAATCTACAATTTGTAAATGTGGTTGCTTCCAAAGCATCATTGATCAACCAGTTTTTAGGACCGTGGCCCACTTTCTCACACAGAAGCAATATTACACATGACGGTTAAGTCCTCGGAAGATTCAAGCTACTTCGGTATGTTGTGGCCGATTTGAATCCAATAGATTCTGGTTCCAAGGATCTAGTAGGCGGAACTCAGAAATGCCTGGCACCTTGATAAGCAAGGGAGAAGTCTGGAACCCAAGATGGGAGAGACGGATGGGACAACTAAACAGCTGTAGGTTAGACACTGAAGAAGGGAGTCAGCAGTTTGCAGCTGATAGTCAAAGGCATAAAGGTGAACTCAGGCTCGATTCAACTTGGGATATCCAGGCAGACAAAGCAGTATGCACAAGGCTCAGAGGTATCCAGAATCATGGTACGTCCACGGACCTACTGGAATGTATATTGCTAGGGCAGATGGTATGTGGGAGGGACGGAGGAAGGTGGAAAATGCAAGGAGTCTAGACAGGTGCTTAGGAACAGATCACGGTTCTGTGATCAGCCTTTTCAGAGACACTGTGTTACTCAGAACTGCAAGGCTAAGATGAAACCAAAGCAGAAGCCCAGTAATACAAACTGGACTAGGAGAGTGGGGCATGAGGGGAAAAGTATGACTCAGTAGGCACATGGCAGCACGAGACTTGTCTTGGGAACACCAGGCACCAGTCATTAGTATAATTCCAATCAGTTGTACCCCGCACTAGTGGAGTGAGGTCCCAACGAATGCCCTGTTCTGGTCAGAACTGGCTGAGGAACTGGGAATGGCTGGCATGCAAGGCCTTGGTTACACAAACTTAAAAGCGCTGATGCAGCCCACCATTTACAGCTTGGCCTCCTGTGAAACCACATTCAAACCTTCCTCTTAGGTCCCTAAGAATGTCTCTTCTCTAAACAGCACCTATAAAGAGAATGGAGATTTTCCTCCTCTGGGCCACAGTAGGCTACAGGAGCAAGAGCAGGAGGCTAAGCCGCTTCTGGTAGCGCTACAGAAGTAAGAGAGGGGGCGCCTGGGTGGCTCAGTAGGGTTGAGTGTCTGACTCCCGATTTTGACTCAGGTCATGATCTCAGGGCTGTGAGATCTGGCTCCACACTAGGTGTGGAACTTGCTTAGGACTTTCTCTCTCCCTCTCCCTTTATCCCTCCCCCATTCCCTTTCTGATAAAAGGAAAGGAAGGGAGGGAGGAAAGTAGGAAGGGAGGGAGGAAGGAAGGAAGAGAAAAGAAAAAGAAAAAGAAGAAAAAGAAAAAAGAAAAAGAAGAAAAAGAAAAAGAAGGAAAGAAAAGCAAAATTAAAGGGGAAGCCTGGGTGGCTTAACAGTTGAGCCTTTGGCTCAGGGCATCGTCCCGGGGTCCTGGCATCAAATCCTGCATCGGGCTCCCTGCATGGAGCCTGCTTCTCCCTCTGCCTGTGTCTCTGCCTCTCTCTCTCTCTCTCTCTCTCTCTCTCTCTCTCTCTGTGTGTGTCTCTCATGAATAAAAAAATAAAATCTTTTTAAAAAGAGAAAGAAAAGAAAAAAGAAAAGGATAGAAAAAAACGGAAGGAGTGTGAAGAAGAAACTCTGGGATCCCAGCACTGATGGAGAAAGGCTGGGACACACACAGCAGTGGGGAAGAAAAAGAGGTAGTCCTGGGGCAAAGAGGGCTCTCTAACCAGACAGCCACTGGCATAAAAGATACCTCCCCACTCTCAAAGTCTGCTTGGGCAGACTGGCAGTGTCTGCACATGGACTGGGGTGAGAGGTCTGTGATGCTAGAGTTCGGGTGAGTGTGATGGGGAAACTGGGGCTAATATTTTCCTTCTTGCGGTAGATTCTTCTAAGCCTAAAGGAGAGATTAAAAAAAAAAAAAAAAAAGATGAAGAAGGAGCTTGTATTTAAGCAGAGGGAAGCACACAAAGCATGGTCCCACCAGTGCTTAGGTGCTGCTGCCCCATGAGGAGCAGCAGGCGCCTCTGCAGCAACGCTGAAGTCAGAAAAGCAAGCTCCCAAGGATAGGGACCTGGCCTATTTCACTTGCACGTCCACTACACACCTAGCATCTAAGAGAGTGCCTGGCACAGAGTGAGCGCTCTATAAATATTTGTTGAATGAATAACCAATGCTAGCATTTACTGAGTGCTTACTACAGGAAGCATTTTTCTAAGTGCTTTCTTTGTATTAGCTCACTAGGCACTATTAGTGTCTTTATTTTACAGCAATGAAGTCACTTGTTCTAGGTCAGTGTTCCCCAACTCAGCACTATTCACATTTTGGACCAGATAATTTTTTGTTGGGGGGCGGGGGTGGCTCTTCAGAGTATTGTGTGATGCCTATCAGCATTTCTGGCTTCTGGTAGAAATCCATCCCTAATGGCAACAACTGAAAACGTCCCTAGACATTCCTCATGCTCCCTGGGGAACCAAATTGTCCCTGGTTGAGAACCACTGCCTAGGCCTCCTGGCTGGCAAGTGGAAGGCGCAGGCCATCCACAGCAGAGACGGTGCTCTCTACCTCTGCATTATAGCTACTGGGTGGGCGAGCACCCAACAGCCAGCATTTAGCGACTGCTTACTATGAGCAGGGCATCACGCTGAGCGCTTTCCTCCATCAATCTCATCTCATTATCACCATAGCTGTGCCTGCGGATAGCTACCTTTGAAACGAAACACTATATAGAAGAATAATTTTGAAGCATTTTGCTTAACAAGTTGATTCCCATCTTCCAGATACTTTTTCAAATATTTTTGGAGGACTCAGAACTACATTTTGGCTCTTTGATTGCTAAGGCCCTGACTTTTTCTATCCCACTTTTGGATAAAAAAAAAAAAAATGGATTAAATTGTCCACATTAAATCAATTCAGATTTCTATGCAGCATCAAGGATTTATATTGTGCCCGTTTTCTTATAATATCCTAAAATCATCTTGAAGTAGAAGCACAAATCAAGGGAGAATAGCTTCCTAAAGATGGGAGCTCCAAGGGTAAAATGGCCTTTGTGAAAGCTACACAGGAGGTGACTTGATTGTAATGCTGCAAAGGCACTTCACAGAAGCCTGGACTCTACAAACAACACAAGCAAACCACAATCCATAGAGCTCATCTCTGTCATTTTAAAAATTTATCTAGAAACTGAAGTTTGAAGGGTTCAATTTCAAATCCTTTTACTTGTCTTTAGTATTTAGAAGATGCAGCATGAAAATATCCCTCATTAAAGGTAATAAAGCCCACTGAGAAATATGGTACCAGACTTGAGTATCACGATGTCCGTGAAAGCACAAAGAAAGATGTCAGAAATTGTGGCAACAGAGGATACGTTGAAATGTCAGTAAGAACACTTATACAGTTGATTACAAAAACCAGCAACTACTACTCAGGTGGAACAATCACGAAAAATGGTTTTTGTAAGTAATGTCCATATGAATTACGTAGGTAATACACAAATTATGAGTACCGATCCTTCATTGCATAAGTGTACCTACACTTTTAATAGACATTTTTTAATAAGTGTGTCCACTTTGCAGTTGGTATATATTGAGTTTTCATGCCATTTCTATCGTTTTCTAGTTTTAAAAATTTATTTGACCTCCTTGGGCTACGGTGACTTTGGCTTCCTACCTGCAATATGAGAGTAACTATAGTACATAGGGTCATTGTCAGGGTTAAGATACATAAACCACTTATAACAGTTCCTGGCCCATAATAAGTGCCCAATTAATATGTCTCTTGCACACACATTTTGATATTCAAAGAATTCAAACTGATGTTCATGAATAAATCGGTGTGAAAAAACAGGTAAGCTTCAACACCAGATAACTGGACATGTGTTGAACTCTTCAAGCGGAACTAAAATACTTACATTTTTATTATATTATAAGTGACAGAAAAGTCGTGGGAAGTAGAGAATACTTCTCTAATAGATACGGATATGAACAGTCATTTCAACATGCACATCATCAGCTTTTATTTCTTTTTATTTTATTTTTTAAATTAATTTATTTTTTTTTACATCATCAGCTTTTAATAGCCACAATTTAAGTGAGTTCATCAAGTAAGTGGAAGTATATTGAACTAGGAAATTTTCTCCTGCTGTCCTGGAAGCATAGCTTCAACATCTGAGAAGGAGGAGAACCCGTTGACTGCAAGATGGCAATTTTCAGCGTGTGATGAGGGGGTTTCATTTTGCGCATCCCCCACATCTCCCCACGCACACTCCAATCTGTGCACACAAGTGAATTTATATTACACCACTTCCTGTTCTCATTATGATCTTTGTAAAATTTTTCTCTTATTCCTCTCTACCATCTGTGAAGGATTATTATCTGCCATTGTACTAATTATGCCTCTGCAGAATATATACGTGCGTCTTTGGTAACCTCGGTAACCCCAAATGAAATTTTAAAGAAAATTAAAGCACTATAACCATCACTAGAAAAACCAGTCTGTGTTTATGTTTTCATGTTACTTATGGCAATGGTAGTAAAGAAAAAGAAAACTGTACTAGAAGAAAACAGAGATGATCCATTATATATAAATGATATGCAACATAAGTCATAAAAAAAGAATTCTTTGTAACAACAACCCAAATCAATGGTTTAAGCACCCATAAGATTCCTCTTCAGAGATATAAATTAAGAATATGAGCATTAGCACAAAAAAAACAGGAAACTCCTGCACTATCCTTGACTAATATCAATATTTGAATACTATCAAAACAAAAAGGCTTTTTTCCAGAAAGAACTCCTTGGTTCTATGTAGAAATATTAATATGAAATGTATACTTGTAATAATCTAAATCAAAGCTCTTTCTGCTACTAAAATATTTTTTTCAAACTTGTAATGCCACTTACTTAGTGAAGTTTTCACTTAAGGACTACCATTCCCTCAGTTTGCCATCAAGGCTACAATAATGGTAAAAAGTTTACATAATGACTGCACAGAAATTCTGCTCTTCTCACCCATGATAACACCATTTGCCTGCCTGCCATCTGGGGACCCAGCTTTGTACTGCATTCCTGGCGGCTGGGCTTGACTGCACTGCTTAACCCAGGTCTTCTGAGTTCTTCCCAAGAGCAATGGCACGCACTGGCAAGATAGATACCAAAGGTCAGGTTTCTACTCTGATTTTCAATACTCAATATTGTTTTATTGTTGCTGCCCTTTCAATCGCATCCTTGGCCACGCTCCCATTTGTTCACTACATTCCATCCACACCAAACCATATGCACACCTCCAAGTGCACCAAGCTCCTGGATTCCCCGTATCATTGCAAATGCTGTGCCTCTGCCTGGAATGTCCTCTCTTTCCTACCTCACTGGCCTGTCAAGCAAGCACCTAAATGCTTTCCAAGTTCCAGCTCAGTCAAACATCCTGCTCCAGGAGGCAATCCTAAAGACCTCATAGAGTTGGTAGAGATTGCCAGTCCACTGAGTACTGTAGAGCTTGCCACACTGCGGGGTGTTTCATTGATTTCACATCAGATCCCTCACTACACTTTTAGCTCCTTGAAAACAGTACTCAGGTCTTATCTATCCCAAATGTAGTCTACTTCCTGACAGAATTTAAAACTTAATATGAATGGATTAGTAATAAATGTCATTTATCAAGAACCTACTAAGTACCATGACTTTACATTTAACAATTCCATAAGGAGAAACCAGATGACAAAAAAAATCAAAATTTTAGTCACCATAGAGGGCAGCCTCCTCAGCGATGGATGGACCAATGAAGAAATGAATGGCTGAATGAACAAAAAAATCTTTCAAATGAACTGAAATATTGGGGCTCTTAATCTGTCACCACCCATTGACTTTCTTTCCCATTTCCACTCTTTCCACTCTGTTTCAAGCTCTTGAAAGCCTACTTCCAGGTTGTTGTAATAGTCTCCTAGTCTCCCTGCTTTTTCACATCATTCTACAAGACTGTGTATTAAACTGTATGAGCATGGATGCATTCCTAAGTCTTTAGGTCAACTATAAGAATTGTACCTTTTGTCAGTGGTTATGATACCAATTTTAAGATCAATGTGAATGCACTCTTGAACATCTGGAAAACCACTTTTTAGAGAACTGTCATGAAATAGCAGTACCTGCCTTATCTTATTGTTTATAACTACATTAACCCCAATAGTATTCTTGTGACCGTCACAAACAAATGTGAAAAGATATATGCAAGGAACACATATAAATGATTACTTCAGGCCAAGAAATAGCCAGGCTATATCACTGAATACCATATTTACAGCAATATCCACATATGCTGTATTCACGATGAAGTGATAGAAGAACTGAGTCATCACACAGTACATGCATCTGGCTTAAGGGAACCTGCATCCTAACAGTCACCACCATATTAATGTTGTAAACAACAATTTAGATTTTCAGCAAAACCTTATCCATCATATTAAACTTTTATATTATTAATTTGTATCTACAGCTTTGTTTGTATTTAAATTGTAAATTTGCTTTGATTTAAAAGTAGTATAAATGTTATTGGCACAAGGAATTTAAATGTTTTTCATTTAATTAATTTAAGGAACATAATAATATAGGAAGGGAAACATAAAACAAAAAAATTAGGTGCATAATGGGAGTCAGCAAGAATTTCTTTCCTTTAGGAAAGGTTTATATAATGAGAAATACTGACTAAATCATTCCAATCATTTCACATACTGACCTTTGTTAAGTAGTTAATATCTCTCCATAATCAAAAAAATCAAAATCCAAACTGGCCCAGAGCAGTTTCAAAATGTGTATCTATTGCTTTGATGTTGAAATGTATTTTCACATTTTCTCTTTATTTTTCTTTCTAAATGTTAGTATACATGTAATATATATCCTCTTAACAAAATTTAAGTAAGGAATAAAACATAGAGGTTCCCTCACCAACAGAAATTTCAACCACTTTTTTTATAGATTTCTAACTTAAAACAAATTGTACTATAAGTCAAAGGTACTGTAGAAAATGTAGCAATTCACTTTCTCTCCTTTTTTCCAAGGTAAGAATAGGTCAAATACATGGAAAAGAGATATCTTTTAAAATGTTGAAAATGTCTTTCTCGGGCAGTTATTAATGTGTCTGAATTTGAGGAGATAACAAATAGTTTTGCAAAGTACTATGAGCAGGGAAACCTTGATATTTTTAATATTCTTAAGGTAGTATCTTTTGTTGGTATAATGACCTATTGGGTGAAAAACATAATAATTTTATTAAAATTCAACAATTTAAAATAAATAGACTAGTGAACACTTGCTCACTGGGCAATGCCTCAAAAATCTATTAACTGACCATACAATGGATAGAAGAGAACAGAAATTGGCAGGCTTTATGGTATGACATACCAAACTGCTGCAATCTCCTTGATTGCCAGAAATAATTGGACTTCTTTAAATTTACCCTATGGTCTATTTTACATTCCTTACTTCTTTTTTTAAGATTTTATTTATTTATTCATGAAAGACACACAGAGAGAGAGGGGCAGAGACACAGGCAGAGGGAGAAGTAGGCTCCATGCGGGGAGGCCGACGTGGGACTCGATCCCGGGGTCTCCAGGATCAGGCCCTGGGCTGAACACTTCTATAACGAGTACCTCATTTCAACTTTCCACAGATTAAATCCTTAAATATTAGACAACTTCAAAAATCTTATTGACTGGGAATACTGTTTACATCTTTCTAAAAAGATAGTACAGACTTCCCGCACCAGCCACAATATAGCAATGGCTATCATACTTACCGTCTGCTTTATAAAACAATAAAATTAGACAAAATATAAAAAGCAACTAATTTTAGTCACTGGACAACAGATAGTACAGAATTGTACTCCTTGAGAGAATCTTGGCTTTTTGTTTAGGTGTGGTTTGCAAACTGAAGCACACAGAAGTGGATGGAAATCAAAGAGAGAGCAACAGTCTTTGCTGCACAGAGACAGAAGGGAGATGTGCAGAAGAAGAGTTCCTGGAATCTATATAGGGTTCTCAAGAACAATGTGAACTTCCCAAGTTTGGCAAATTACTAAGCTGTGCAGGCACTGAGCAACACTCTACTAGATTGGTGGAAAACAGTTCCTAAGGAGTAAAGCCAAATAGAGGTTCCAGAAGTCACACAGTGTTGGGAGCCGTTGGATTATGACTACCCAGAATAGGGAGACCTCTCTGAACATCAAGAGCATTTAAGCCTAGAAAGGCCATACCTTAGGGATGGAACCACTCTAGCTACTCTTAGAGCTACTTTAGCTAATCCTGAAACCAAGCCTTAACAGAATAATGACAATCCTCCAGCAAAGTGACTGCCTATCAGAAAAAAACTCAACATTCTTTAGAGGAAAACAACAAAATTCAGTGGAATGCAAAAGGTCTACAAAAGCCAAAACAGTCCTGAAAAGGAAAGAAAGCAGAAAGGGAGGGAGGGAAAGAGGAAGCCAGAAGACATCAACTACCTGATGTCAAGTCTTACTAAAAGTCCACAATAATCAAGACATTGTGGCAGCAGAATAGCTCAGAGAGTCTAGAAACAGAGGCATATTTATATGTTCAATAGATTTTGACAAAAGTATCAAAATAATTCAATGAGGAAAAGAGAATATTTTCAATAAGTCATGCTGGAAAAATGAGATGTTTATATGGAAAAAAATCACCCTTGAATTCCATCTTATACCATAAAAAAAAAATAAATTCAACATGCATTATAGAATTCAATGTAAAACCTATAAAAGTAAAAACTACAAAAATGCTAGAGGAAAGCAGAGAAGAGTATCTTTGAGAACTTGGAACAGGCAAAGATTTATTAGAGTACAGAAAACATCGATCATAAAAAAAATGGATACACTGGATTGAGTCTGTTCACCAAAAGACTTCATTAAGAAAATAGTGAAGTCTACTGGGTTGAATAGGGTCCCCCCCAAAATCATGTCCACCAGAATTCATAATGTGAACTTACCGGGGATTAGTTAAAATGAGATCACATTGGACTGGGCTGAATGAGGGTAAGCCCCAAATCCAATGATGAATGTCCTTATAAGAAGGCCACATGGATACATGGTGACACAGAAGCAAAGAGGGAAAGGGCCACGTGAAGACAGAGGGAGAAGCTGGAACAATACAGGTCCAAGCCCATTAACACCAAGGATTTCTAGGAACTACCAGAAGCTAGGAAGAAGACAGAAAGGATTCTTCAGAGGAAACTTAGCAAACACTGGGAATTGAGGCTGCTAGACTTCAGAAGTGTGAGGATAAATTTCTGTTGTTTTAAGCCCCAAGTGTGCAGTAATTTGTCATAGCAACTCTAGGAAACTGAAACTTCTGTCCATCAAAACACTTCATCAAGACAATAGGCAAACTACAAATGAAATCAACTATATATATATAAAACTGATCGAGAATTTGTCATCAGGATATGGAAAGAACTAAAACTCAACAATTAAAAAAAAGTGAGTTAAAGAAATGAACAGCAATTTCACAAAAGAAGATACAGGAATGGCCAAAAGCACATGAAAAGGTCCTTAACATTATTTGTCACCAGGAAAATGTAGATTAAAGCCAGAAGAGATATATACTATGTACTCATTAAAATGGCTAAAATCAACCTTTTTAACACCCAATGTAACAGAAATTTGGAGCAACTGGAACTCTCAGGAATTGCTGGTGGGAATATACCATGTTCAACTGCTTAGGAAAACACCTGAATAGTTTCTGATCAAGTCCAATGTTCACCTATTCTATGAGCCAGCAATTCTGCTTTTATGTACTTACCATGAAAAAGGGAAACATACATACAAAAAAGATTTGTACAGGAATTTTCACAGCAGCTTTAATCATAATAGCCAAAAATATAAGAAGCAATCTGAATATGTCAGCAAAAGAACAGAAAAATAAGCTGTGATATAGTTGTACAATGACATATTACTCAGCAATAAAAGGGACAAAGTTCAGATGTGCTACATGGATGAATCTCAAAAACAGGCTGAACAAAAAATAAATCTAGACACAAGAAACTACATACTGTATGATTCCATTTTTATGAAGTACTTAGAACAAGCAAAAACTAAGCTGTGGTTATAGAAGTCAGAGTTTCCTCAAAGGCTGGGGTGGGAGAAGGGGAGTGGCAGGGATCACCTGGAAAGAGATACAAAGATGCTTGCAATCTTTTTTACATGAACAATACTGGACTACCTGGAATGATGAGATATGGGATATACAAGTATACCTTTTCTTTAAAAGACTTATTTATTGATTTGAGATAGAGAGCAAGAAAGCGGTGGGGGTGGAGGGAGGGCCAGAAGGAGAGGGAGAGAGAATCTCGAGCAGACTCTGCACTAAGTGTGGTGCCCTACGCGAGGCTTGATCCCACAACCCTGAGATCATGACCTAAGAGGAAACCAAGAGTTGGATGCTCAACCAACCAAGCCATAATGCCCCTGTGAGAAACAATTTTAAAGATTAGCACAAGCATAAGTCTACTCAATTGTAACATCTAGTTCAAAATCTTAAATGATCAATTTAATAGGAAGAACTCATTTCTGGAGATCTGGCCACAATAAACCACTATTTTCCTTTTCTCCTATTAGTAGAAGAATGACACCTAAAAGAGAGTTTATCATTGTGCACAATTGACATAACAGTTTTTTAGACTTTTTTAAAGTTTTAAACTTTTTAAAAAGTTTTTTTTAAAAATAACAATTGGTATCCATTCTATTATTTCAATTCTGGCAAGACATAAAGTGCCAGATAATTCCAGCCTGTCCCTTACTGAATGCTTTTGGACATACTCCTCCTAATCTCCTCTATTTTTATTCAAAAATGGAAATAATCAGAGTCCCAAAGTTCCAATCAAATTTTCCAGATCTGTGGCAAGGCTCTTTTCCTATACAAACTCAAAGAAGTAAAATTTTTGATCACTTTATAACTTGAGAAATTGGGATTAAATAATTCAGGCTCCAAATTTTATTCTGAAAAGCCAGCTGTCCTTCTTATTGTTGTATATGTCAAACAAAAGACCTTCCCTATCATAAATGAGTATATATATAAAGGGACAGAGACTATTAATTGGGTATCAAATATTAAGATTCCCGACATATGGCCCACCAAGCACAGGGAAGGTGACAGGAATGAGGAACAGTTTTTACAGCTGCGCTATTCAATGCAGTACAGAGTAGTACCCACTGTGGTGTGCAGTGTGGCATATAGTGGCTAGATCAGCACACTAACCATGTGAGGCTACTTAAATTTAAGTTATCAAATTTAAATACAATTTTAAAATTCAGTTCCTCATTCACACTAGTCATATTTCAAGTGCTCAAGAACCACATGTGGTTATGGCTACCATACTGGACATTTCCATCACATCATTCTATTGGACAGCTCTGATTCAGAGAGCTGGGGACAGGATGCAGTTCTAAGGTAAAAGCTACATCTTAAATTCAATGGAAACTAAGGGTTCTGAAGCAAAGGAAACAACCCAGCACCAAGGATTAGGATTCGAAATTTTCCTGCACCCCAAGGTTCATTGTAGCGATGTCTACAATAGCCACACTGTGGAAGGAGCCACGATACCCTTCAACAGATGAATGAATAAGGAAGATGTGGTATATATATAATTTTATATTTATTATATATATAACTATATATGTAAACATTTTACATATATTATATATATAATTATATATAATTATATATACAGTGGAATATTACTCAGCCATTAAAAAGGATGAATATCTACCATTTGCTTTGATGTGAATGGAACTGAAGGGTATCATGCTGAGTGAAATAAGCCAATAAGAAAAGGACAATCATCATATGGTTTCATTCATATGCAGAATATAAAAAATAGTGAAAGGGACTATAAGGGAAAGGAGGGAAACTGGGGAAAAATCAAAGAGGAAGACAAATCATGAGAGACTTCTAGTTCTGGGAAACAAACAAAGGGTTGTGGAAGGGGAGGAGGATGGGGTGACTGGGTGATGGGCACTAAGGAGGGCACTTGATGGCATGAGCACTGGGTGTTATGCTATACATTGGCAAATTGAATTTAAATTTTTTAAAAAAGGAAAAAAAAGATTCAAAATTTTGTGAACCAGAGATTTTTCATAAATACACACATATACAATAGACACACACAGCCCTCAGACAAAAACTAAAGGTCAATTAATTTTATTACTGTATCTACTCTTGGGTCACTCCAAAGACCTTGTGGCAATAAAATTCAATTTGCCTCCATTTTCAGGGGAAAGTCTTTGAACCAAAATGTACCTTTTCTTTGACTGCCTAGGTTAGTCTCTGTTTACGCCAAGCATTTAATCCTGAGGGCTTTTAAAATTCAAGATTTTTAGATTAGAAAATGACTTAAAACTCCATGCAGGACTTATTCTGGACCTTAAAAAATGCTAATACAATAAAAATGGACTTGGAACATTTACAACAACAGCAGTAAATAACCATATGGACTAATAATTGGAGTGGATCCCTTGAAGTTACTGAGTTGGCCATGAACATGGTTTAAGGCCATTTAAGAAATAACTTGTAGACCAGATGTCTGTAAAAGTGCTCTCATAGCATCTGTGGTTCATTATGCTAGTACATATTTAGAGATTATTGACCCCCAAAGACCACAAAAGTTCCTCTGGAGCCATGATAGTTAACGATGCATTTATCTTAAAGAAAAATTCTAGCATCGCCAGCCAGTCTATGGTGTCAGCATCAACATGGACATTCAGTTTTTATGAAGATTCTTGATACCACAAAAGGGAATGGCTTCTTCAGTGCCACTGTGGTCTAATCATATCAAACCCCGCTAAAAGAGTCCTCAGTTTACGGATCACTAACAATATTGATCAGCACAGCTCCTCTGGAACCATTATCATTTGTCATGTCGATATTGTTCCTGCTGCAATCTATTGCATTTTAAGTTGCTGCAACAGAAGAGTAGCCCGTGTTCCAGATGACAAAAAAAATCTAATTTTTCTTCTATACTCCCTCTTTTCAAATAATATGCCAAATGATTATGACCTTTTATTGGAAGCAACAGAACCTATTTAAGATGATCAGTGCAAAATAAATCCTAAAGCACATCTTTTCTAGTTTTTCTCAGGCTGATAATTTTTAAGATGCCCAAATGATCTTTCAATTTCCATTTGATCTGCATGATATGATATGGCCTGTATGATACATACAAATGTTACCGGGGATTTTTCAGTTACACCTTTTTCCAGAATTAAAAACATGGTGTTCTGACATTTCACAAACAATCATGTTCTGAAGCCGTTATCGGCCACAGGTCTTCTGAAAGTGGCTTTTTAATCTCAGAATTTCTTGCAAGAACATAAGAGTAGCTTATTATCAGCAGGCAAAATACTCCCCCACATTATACAATGACTGATACTATAACTCAGATTATTATATAATATTGTGTACTTCAAATAGCTTTGAGGATGACAGACCAGGACTAAAAAGGGACCAGAGGAATGGGTTAGGGACTCAGCCATACAGTCACCATCATCACCTTACTACCACTGGCAGGGCAGTAACTCACTCCATGCCAGGCTCACTGATACATTAAGGATTCAAACATGTAAATCTTTATTCTTATAAAGTAAGTGTATTGGATTATTATCTTATTTATATGTATATTTTACTCCTATTAATCCTATCTTCCAAACTAAGGTACATGTTCCTAAAGTACTATAATCATATATCCTATTACTATTTAACTCCACTGAGACTAATACCATAGATTTAACACAGTGGACTTATTTCTATTTTCTTATGTATAACAGGGATAATGTTTTATAAATTATTAATGAGCCTTACTGAAGGCATTCACCTTAGCTAGCTTAAGCATCCTTCTGCCTGGGAGGAAGATTTTGGCTCAGTACAGAACAAATACAAAAAAAAAAAAAAATCCTAAGTAATATTCAACTTCGTAATTCAAAAATAGGATTCTGCAGAAAGACTATAGCCTTGCAAGCCTGCTACTATCTACGGAGAGGATTTTATAAATTTCTCAAGTTCTTCTTTGTATATACCAAGAGCCAAGCTTGTTGAATGCGGCTCATAGAGTTCCCTAGCAGTGTGCTACTAAATATACCCTTCCCACCAGTGACAGCAAAAGAGCGGAAGGGAGAGGCAAGATTTTTTTAATAAAAAAATTAAAATTAAAAAACATTCCTCAAGATTGGAAAGGCTTGTAAAGAAAATAAAAAGGGGAAGAAAGAAGAAAGATTTTCCTCTCTTGTGGCTTTGGCCTGGAGAGAGTTGCACTGACCAAGCGAGGGCATCAGAGAGAGCAGAGGCCTCTTGTCCACACTCCTCTTTGAACATGGGGAGATGATGGTCTGGGGGGCTACCAAAACTGTATCAGCTTGGAGCACAGCTACATCACAGCAAAGTCAGAAGTGCAGCGGGCTAAGGAGGAGGGATGTCCTGAGATTTACCTTTCCCAAGGTCTGGTTGGGGACCTTGCCAAAGAGCATATCAGAGAAGCAGTGAGATAGTTTTACAGAGAGTAGGCCAGACACTCAGGCTAGAGTCAAATGGGAGTTAGACACACACATCCTGGGGCCCTATAGCAATAGGGAGACCAGGATAAGGCAGCTGGCCAAGCAATACCACTGGGCTCTGACCAAACTAACAAAAAAGCCAGTATAAAAAGTGACAGCAGCCATAGATTTGAGCCACAACTGCTAGCAGAAAAAAAAAAAAAAAAAAAAAAACAAAAACAAAAAACAGCAATAGATAGGCATGGGACATCACCCCAGAAAACAGCAGAGAGATGAACAGGGGGACCTTCACCCACATCTGTACGTGCACACACACACCACAGATAGAGGAACCAGAGGATATGCCTCTCAAAGATCTTAAGACTCCATTAGGTATGACATCACCAAACCATACCCCTCTCCTCCTCATGAACCGGCAGACTGTCTGAGAAACTGGGCTTTTGTACCAACAGCCTGATCACTCCTCACCTGAAAAGAGCTCATGATTTAAGCAGAGATCACTAGACAAAAATCATTCAATAGCAATCTATTTCAACAATTTTTTGTATATTTTTTTATTGGAGTTCTATTTGCCAACATATAGCATGACACCCATTGCTCATCCTGTCAAGTGCCCCCCTCAGTGCCTGTCACCCAGTCACCCCGTGCCCCTGCCCACCTCCCCTTCCACTACCCCTTGTTCGTTTCCCAGAGTTTGGAGTCTCTCATGTTCTGTCTCCCTCTCTGATATTTCCCACTCATTTTGTCTCCTTTCCCCTTTAATCTTTTTCACTATTTCTTATATTCCCTGAATGAATAAGACCATATGATGTTTGTCCTTTTCTGATTGACTTACTTCACTTGGCATAATACCCTCCAGTTCTATCCACATTGAAGCAAATGGTGAGTATTCGTCGTTTCTAATGGCTGAGTAATATCCCATTGTATACATAGACCACAGCTTCTTTATCCATTCATCTTTAGATGGACACCAAGGTTCCTTCCACAGTTTGGCTGCTGTGGACATTGCTGCTAGAAACATTGGGGTGCAGGTGTCTCAGTCTTTCACTGCATCTGTATCTTTCGGGTAAATCCCCAGTAGTGCAATTGCTGGGTGTAGGGCACTTCTACAACTATTTAAGCCATCCGGGGTCACCAACCCCCCACTGGCCCATCCATCTCCAAACACATAAATTTGAATCTGAGTAGCTTTAAGTGAAGTCTCAACTTTCTCCATTTAGCCACTGACCTCACTACTCCTCATAATCTCATATGTGGCTCAGTGAATTCATTTATATTTCATGCCTGGACCATGGAAGCAATAATTTTGTGACAGGCTGCTTTAAAATTTTAATATAATTTAGGTCTGTTTTTTTCTGCTGAATTTATATGTCGCGGGAAAGCGAACTCACAAATTAAGAGGCTTTTAAAATTAGATGGCTCTAAGATTTCTTGGATAGGACACAAAATGCACAAACCATAAAAAAATGATAAATTTTTTATCATTGGACTTCATGAAAATTAAATGTCCCTCTTCATCAAAGGACTCTATTAAGAAAATGAATAGACAGGCCACAAACTTGGGAGAACATATTCACAAAACATATATTAACAAATGATTTGTATTTACCCTATACAAAGAAATCTTACAAAAACCAATAAACTTTTTTAAATGGGCATGACAACTGAACAGACATTTCACAATAAATAAATAAATAAATAAATAAATAAATAAATAAATAAATAAATAATAGTGGTCAGTGAGTAGTATATCATGATATCAGAAAAATGCAAATTAAATCCAAAATGAAATACCCCTTTGCACTCATTAAACTGGCTAAAATCAAAAAGACTAAAAAAACCAAATGTTCATAAAAATGTGGAGCATTTCTGAATGAGTACAGAATGATCCAAAATGGGACAACTACTCTGGAGAGCTGTTTGGCAGTTTCTTAGAGAGTTAAATACATCTACCCAGCAATTTCTCTCCTAAGTATTTACCCCAAGAGAAACAAAGCTTATGTCCAAAAGAGACTCATATAACAAAATTTATGGCAGCCTTACTCACAAAGCCAAAAACTAGAAACAACCCAAATGTTTATCAACAGATATATTCATAGAATGGAATCAGACTCAGCAATAGTGGCATATTCCTCCAATGTAATAATACTCAGCCACAAAAAGGAACGCATTACTGATACACATGACATTGATAAATCTCAGAAAAATTATGCTCAGTGAAAGAAGCCACACACAAAAAGTATATATTACGTGATTCTATTTATATGAAACCCAACTATAGGCACTAAAACTATCACGTAAGAACATGTGGAGGATAGGGTGAAGAATGTACCACAAAGGGACACAAGGAAGTTGCTGGGGAAATGGTAATGTTTTATGTCTTGTTTTCGGTAGTGGTTACATGACTGTATACAATTATCAAAACTTATCCGGGCACCTGGGTGGCTCATTCAGTTAAGCAGATGGCTCAGTCGGTGAAGCAGCCGACTCCTGACATCAGCTCAGGTCTTGATCTCAGGACCATGAGATAGAGCCCCACCTCAGGCTAGAGCTGGATGTGGAGCCTGCTCAGGATTCACTCTCTCATCCGCCCTTCATCCCACCCCCCACCCCCAGCTCACGCTCTATCCCTCTCTCAAAAAAACAAACAAAACACAACTTATCAAACACTCAAGATTTGTACATTCAATTGCATCTTAATTATGTCACAATGAAAATATTTATAAATAAAAAGTAGATGGATATAATTCCAAAGGGAATAATGATCATTCTGAGACATTAAGACTAACTTAATAGTTCTGAAAAAAAGTTATTATTGTTTTCATGATTCTAAAAGTAATGCAGACTTATAAATAATCCCAACAATTGAAAAATGGGTTAAGTAAAATTAGATATCTCTGTATAAATGGAAAGGTGTAAGAGATGGAGTGGCAAGGCTATTTATTCTATATACTACTTGGTAAGTTTTTAATGGTATCAGTATAGTCATTTCATAAAATGTTGATTTGCTCTACAGCTATATTAATGGTTTTGTTAATTAATCATTATTAAGGGTTATTTGTTATCAATTTGAAGATAACATTTAGAAAGAGTGAGGTTTCATTTATCAAAGAGAATATCAATACAAAACAGTCATGCTTTAGTCTGTAAAAAGTCAATATCAGGGACACCTGGGTGGCTCAGCGGTTGAGTGCCTTCAGCTCAGTGTGTGATCCTGGGGTGCCAGGATCCAGTCCCACATCGGGCTCCCGGAGTAGAACCTACTTCTTCTTCTGCCTGTGTCTCTGTCTCTGTCTCTGTCTCTCTCTCTCTGTGTCTCTCATGAATAAATAAATAAAATCTCTTAAAAAAAAAGTTAACATCAGAAGTATATACAGAAAAAAAAAAGAAGTATATACAGAAGCATTTGAGCATAGCTTGCTGAATAAAGTTAAGTTTATCAAACTAGAGTTTCTCAGAGTTGTCGCAAAATTTACCAACTTGAAATACGGGATAACAGTAATAAAATGAATAAATAATTTGAAATGATAGGGACTTGCAACAAAGTCCTGGCAATACCATTAAAAGGAGCCTGGTAGGAACTAGAAACTTGCAACAACAATGAAAATAACATGGATGTCGGGCAGCCCAGGTGGCTCAGTGGTTTAGCACCGCTCAGGGTGTGATCCTGGAGACCTGGGATCAAGTCCCCACGTTGGACTCCCTGCATGGAGCCTGCTTCTCCCTCTGCCTGTGTCTCTGCCTCTCTCTCTCCCCTCTCTGTGTTTCTCATGAATAAATAAATAAAATCTTAAAAAAAAAAAAAGAAAAGAAAAGAACATGGATGTCAATGAAAAGAGAGCAAAGAAATTAGGAAGAATAAAGTACAGGAGGAAAGTAGGGAAGCCAGATGAAGGGATTAGATAGAACAAAGAGGATTTTGCTTTTGTGGTTATCAGGAGGATGTGGGAGTCAATCTCACAGACAGTACTTAAAATATCTATATTGTATGTACATATATATAAGACTGAAATTAGGCTAGAATGTTATCCATATTATATTAATCAAGAAATTCAGCAGGGCTTCCTTTTTTGTTCAAAGAATCAACAAGAGAACCCTAAGCAATTACTGTCTGTAATAGAAAAGCTTGAATTGATCTGGTCAGCACACTCCTGTCCTGGAAATAGTAAACAATATCTGATTGAGTTAGTTTTCCAAACTCACCCACCCACACCACTTACCACCACTAATCAAGAGGCATAGAGAATTCACATTCTTAAGGGGCCCCTGGGTGGCTCAGTTGGTTAAGCATCTGCATCTGACTCCTGATTGCGGCTCAGGTCGTACCCTCAGGGTTGTAAGATCGAGCCCTGTGTCAGACTCTGAGCTGGCAGGTGCCTGCCTAAGATTCTCTCTCTCCCAGGGCACCTGGGAGGTTCATGTGGTTAGGTGTCTACCTTCAGATTAGGTCATGATCCCAGGGTCTCTGGATAGAGCCCAAAGTCAGGCTCTCTGCTCAGCGAGAAGTCTGCTTCTCCCTCTGTCCCTCCCCAGTATTCATGTTCTCTCTCTCTCTCTCTCTCTCTCAAATAAATAAATAAAATCTTCTTAAAAAAAAAAAAAGATACTCTCTCTCCCTCTGGTTGCCCCACCCCCATGCCTACTTTCTCTCTCTCAAAAAAAAATAAAATAAAGGATTCACATTCATAAATAAATAATAATGGAATTCAGCAAGAATTTGGTATGAGATTTGGTAGTCACTACTATGCATTTTCTTTCAGAATAATAGTGAAAAATTAAATGGACTCAAACTTCACATAAGTCAAAATTTGGATTCTTTGCTAATGATTGCATGTTAATAACAAGATATGTATATTTAAAAAAATAACCAACCCCTGTTGGTACGTGGTAATATTAAACAGAATGAAATATTCTCTTGTTTCGATCTTTTCTAGCATCTTGCTTATGACTTTGTTGTCATTTTCACTCTTTACCAGTTATTTTTTTTTATTTACAGCTATAGCTATAGATAAAATTAAAGTATAGCTCCAAAGATAATAGTGCTTTCAAAACCAAAATGCAAAAAAGCTTAACAAGTCTATCTGGAGCAGGGTAGTGGCTAATTAACATTTATCATAAGCCCCATTCCTCCTAGAGAGGGATGATGCACCATGTGCAAAATGGCCTATTTCAGTTTCAAATGCTGGCAGTACTCGGTGCCAGAGAGACCCAGTTCCAGAGCCAGCAGTACCCAGGTCTTTTCATGCATCACATCCTGACAGCTGAATCTGTTTGTGAGTCTTATGCCATATCTTGTTCTTCCTCAGTATCCACAATGCCACAAGGACAGATTTCGCCCTTCAAAAACATTTGATCTTTTGTTTGGAAGTACATTCCATTCTGCTTTAATTAAAAACAGGTGTCTCTGCAGTGAAAACTTAAAACATTTCTTTCACACTACTCATTGTCCTCTCTGATATTTGTACAGATTGATCTTGAATCCTCTCCAGTTAATCCACTAAAATATAAATGTATTCACTGACTAATGATCATCAATATCAACGGGGCATTTGATTTACTCTTTCCCCGCCCTCCCTTTTTTTTTTTTTAATGGAAAGCCTTTTACCTGAAATTCTCTATTTCAATTTAATGATTTGAAGTTTCCCTTCTGTGGAGTCCTATGTCAACATACAAAATTGAAAGAAAAAAAAAAGGCAAAAAATTCTATTTTCTTCACCTACTGCTATAAAGGTAGTGTGGAAAGAAAATGATCCTCCAATATCTTCCAGTAGTACATATTTGTTGCACTGTTATATAACTTCAGAAAGTCTAAAACGAGGTAGTTCTTCATTTGTACCTCTAGTCTATATTTTCCCATGAGAGCAGAGCTTTGTTAGACACAGATGGCTACCGTTTAAACATTCCCTCCAGTTTTTTCATAAGGCGGCTAAGATCATATTTACCTAAAACCCTGAGCTTTTTTGTCCGATGCCTGTGTAATTAACATCAGTTCTGGAAAGCTTTAGAAATAAGACTGAGCCTGCAAATTTCCACAGCCTGTCTGGCCTTTTCCCAACTTCGCCCTCTGACTTTACTAATTTGCTGACCAAAATAACAAAAAGTAATCATCCATTAAATAGGTGGGTTCTCCCCACTTAATAGTTTCCTGCCTGGTCAATGATTCACAGAGTGAACACTCATTTTTTTTCCATTAGTCTCTGAAACATGTTCTAATTTGGAAGTGTGTTATCAAAGAACAATTTAAATTATACTATTTTCACTGTAAATGCAACCAATTATTAAAAATTGGACCCACAGCAGCAAAGGGATGAAAATGTACTATGAGATGCTTTGTTGTAGAGAGGCATTTATGATAAGGATAATGAAATTTTCATAGCGACTTTTAAAAAATTGACCTCTGCAAAGAGTCTTACTGTCTTCAAGGTGAGTGGCAATAAATACACATCCATTCTCTGTTCTTTACTTTCCTTTTACAGGGCTGACTTCTTGCAAATTCCCATACTACAGCTTCCCATTCCAACTCAAGTTCTTATACCCAATTCATTTAAACTTCAAATAACTCTTCACTTCAACCCATAACATAGTAATCTTACAAAAAGTATGACCTAAAACACTGTCTTGTCTCTTCAGGATTATTGTTTACTACAGAAACTAGTGATGAAACTTCAGGAAGAACTTGGTAAGGGATATGGTAAATGGTGATCCAGATTTGAGTTAGAAATGTTAAAAGTTCGATTAAAGTGAGTTCCACTTTCTGACCTCTGAAGTTTAAGTTAAAGGAATGGGGTAGTCATTTCTGCGTGTTTTCTTTCAGAACAATAATGAAACATTAAGTGTACTAAGACCCCAAATAAGCCCAAGTTTGGATTCTTTCAACTCAAACTTGGATTCAATGACCCTTTCTTTTCAGACACTTTAAAGCATTTCTCTCCTTTATTTGGATATGTTTCTTCTCCTATTCTGACAAGTCCCTCCCTCTGTTTTCATTTGAAAGGCAAAAACATAAAGCCTAGAGTCACAGTATTTCTCTAAGATGTTTGAATTAAATTATCTATTAAGTATCCTATATAAATTCACTCTGAACATCAGGGGATAGAAAGTATTAACAAAGGCAATAACACTAATACTTACATTTCAACAGAACTTTTGAAAATCAGCCTCTGAAGGAAGAACAAACGTATGAATGATAGTATCATAAAATAAGCTCTCTCTCTGGAGTACTCAGACACTTTAAATGAATCTATATTTATAGTATAATTAGCAATTTGATGAAATATAGTAAGGATACACAAAAGCACATCCGTGAGCAACATGTCCTCCTCCAAAGTTGACACGTTCTCAGGAAACATCCAAGTTCAACATCCAGGTTCCAAGAACACTGCATCTCATTGGTAGCACAGGCCAATCAGTTTTACGGACCTTTTTAATTTTCTTTTTAACAACCTGTCAGTCTCCAGAAAGAGCTCTGCTCAGTTACAAGTATATGTCAACACACACAACTCATAGTGAGCATGTTCAGCCACCAATTACTGCTGGAAATTCAAATAAGTTCTAAAAATATAGGTTATGTTCTGTTCTGAAATACTTAATCTATCTGGCACTTTTTCTGGGACATTTAATGGTCCATCAGTACAACGTGTAAGACTGTAAGAGCACAGAATTAGACATAGTGCTTGCCTAGGGGATTCTCCACTTAAATAGACAAGCAACATAGATTAAACACTAAAACACCAGTGTGTGGAAGAAATAAAGTGGATCACTACCATTAAGAGTGAATGTTTATAAAACAGACAGACAATGCATAGCATAGAGGGAAATGACAGGCTATCTCTCACTACAAACCTTGACAAGAGCAGTAGAAGAACCAAGATCATTTTTTAAAAGATAGCTATTTTGAAGAGAGCATTAAGGATTCTCAGATAGATGAAAAGGAAGATGCTCTGGACATCAGAGGTTACAATAAAAAGAATAATTAAAAGGGAAAAGAGAATAATTTAATCTCAGTTGAAACTAAAGTGACCTTAGAAAGCATTTAGCCTAATTCCCACTCCCACCCCTTTGAAACATTTTCTCTGAAATAGGTCATTTAATCTCCATTTGAATATTATTAGAAGTATGTTTATTGGATGGATGGATGGATGGATGGATGGATGGATGAATGAATGGAAGGATGGATGATTTTAATGACTGAAACAGGTGATTTATCTATTTGACCAAATATATCTATTTGACGGAATATATCCAAAGTATTATTTCAACATATAATCAACATAAAGTATTGATATTTTACTCTCTTTTTTTAGACTGTCTTAAGGAGCTTGTATGTATTTTTATACTTACATTGCATTCTCAGTTTGTACTAGGTACATTTTAAGTACTCAGCAGCCATACGTGGCTAGTAGCTACTATATTTAATAGGACAGCTCAGTTCTAGAAAATGGTTCACAAACTTGGTTGAACATTAGAATCACAGGAAACTTTTTTCAAATATAGATTTCTAGGATTCACCCTCAGATATATGGATTCACTTAGTTTAGGAAGGCTAGGGAGCCCCTTTTCAACCTAGTCAATAAACCCATTGATCATCAAGCTGACATTTGGGAATCACTGCTCTAAAACAACGTGAAATAAATCTAAGTCCTCTTATACATGCTGCCCTTCTAATACGTAAAAAATAATAATTAAAAAATCACGTCTCCACTATCTTTTATTCTCCAGGCTAAAAATTCCAAATTCCAAGCTCTTTCAACCATTCCCCATCTGACATGGTTTCCAAACTTTCAACTCCCTAGTTGCTTTCCTCTGGATGTACTCCAGTTTGGTTTATTTGCAGTAGTGGAGAAGTACTACAGCATAGATAATCCAAATTAATCCTTATTTGCCTTTGAAATGTTTCTCAGTACTTTTATATGAATATGAGCATCCCTGCTAAGTGTTGAATTCACAATACTTCAAACTAAAACTGTAAACTCTCACTGTCAACAAGCATTCAGGATGTCCAGGTTCCTTAACATGCCTGTATTTCCTCTGTGCCACACTCCATCTTGGGATGGAGAAGAGCCCTCTCAGTATGATTCAGAGCACTAAGTTCAGCAGAACCACCATTTTTCCATGCCTCTCAATCCTCTTACCTTTTCCCATTACTAGAGATGAAAGTAGTAGGTGTTTTGATTTAGAAGAAGAGCTCTTTCGCCTGTTTTAAAGTTACATAAATATAAAACATAATAATGTCACCAAAAAAAAATCAGATTTGCCATGAATAATTGGACTCAATTCAATGCCAGAAATATTCACTTACTGATGGCTGGCTGAGCACACTACGTGTGCCACCATGAGAGTCAGGATGCTACAAGAAGAAATAAGGCAAAGTCCCAAGCCTTAAAGAGATCACAAACTAGTCAGCCAAGTATATCCATGTGACAAATTGTTATGGAGTTTATACTATATGCTAGACACCCGGGTTACATATCAGTGAATAAAACATTCTGAAATCTCCATCTTGGGACACCTGGGTGGCTCAGCAGTTGAGTGTCTGCCTTCAGCTCAGGGCGTGATCCCAGGATCTGGGATCGAGTCCCACACCAGGCTCCCTGCAAGGAGCCTGCTTCTCTCTCTGCCTGTGTCTCCGCCTCTCTCGGTGTCTCTCTCATGAATAAATAAATAAATCTTTTTAAAAATCCCTATCTTAATGGAAATTATTTTCTAGCAGGGGAGACAGATGCTTAATAATTCAAATGATATATAAGTGAATTATATAGCATGTTAGGTGATAAATGTTATGGAAACTAACAGATCAGAATAAGGGCTGTCAACAGTACTTGTGGGGTAGAGAACTAGCTGAAATTTTACTCAGTGGTGAGAATAGGCCCATTAAAAAATTGATATTTGAGAAAACATTTGAAGGAACGGGGAAAACACAGATATATATCTAGGGGGAGGAGAATTCCAGGCAAATAGCCAGTGCAAAGGTCCTGAGGCAGAAGAGTAACTGGTCTGACTGTGGAACAGCAAAGAAGCCAGTGCAGTTAAAGCAAAGTTCACAAAGATGAACAGATTATGCTGGAAAAGTAATGGGGTGGAGGGTGGAATTGTCCACACAGGTTTTTGTAGGGCATAATAAGCAGTTTATCTTTTGAGTGAAATAAAGAACCGCTGAATGGGGCAAAGCAGTGACATGGATATACACTGTGTTTTTAAAAGATTACGCGGTACCTATGCTGAGAATACAGTATAGAGGAGCAAGAGTTAAGCAGGAAGACCATATAAAAGGCTACTGCAGTGATCCGGCTGAAAGACAGTGACAGCAGCAAGGAAAAGACAAGTGGTCAGCCTTTTTATGCTTAAAAAAATGCTACAGTATAGTGAGGTGGCTGTTTTCATACAGGACACTAAGAGAACATAGAGGAAGAAACAATAATTTCACCACAGGAAGAATTTGTAGCCAAAGTGACAGCTTAGCTGAGTCCAGAATAATATGTCAAAGTTCACCAGGAAAAAAAAAAAAAATCAAGAACCAGAGAAGGAACTGAGATGGAGATGGCGCTGGCCAGAACAAACACAGGGCATGATCCTTTCCTTGGGGAATGTATAGTCTCAATGAGGAGACAAGAAGGTAAGTCACTGAAGATCAGAATCTTAGGTGCCACTGGGATAAAAATGTGGCATAGGGACATGGGACTGCAGAAATAACCAATATATGCCAACAAGATATTTAAGAGAAGAAGCCAAGGAAGCACCCAGAAATGTAGGGAAAGTGATCCTAATTCACAAAGGATCCACAGGACCATCCCAACCATTCTGTCAACATTATACTGGCCCCTACACCACTATTCAAGACTCCCTGAAATGTTATATCTGCCATCACCAGTTTTCACCTCCAGTTCCTACCAACAGTTCAAACTGGTATCTTGCCAAGGAAGGCCAAGTGTACCCTAACCAGAGCCAAGTAAAGCAATTGTATCATTTGTTTCTCAGAACTACTAACACTTCTCCCTATGACTCAAAAACTAAGCTAAACTTTTAATATACTTAGAAAGTAATGTGTGGGGCAGCCCGGGTGGCTCAGCAGTTTAATGCCACTTTGGCCCAGGGTGTAATCCTGGAGACCCGGGATCGAATCCCACGTCGGGCTCATGGAGCTTGCTTCTCCCTCTGCTGTGTCTCTGCCTCTCTCTCTCTCTCTCTCTCATAAATAAATAAAATCTTTAAAAAAAGAAAAAAGAGAAAAGAAAGTAATGAGTGTTTGGGTGTCTACAGAGGAGCTATGCTATCAATCTTCTTTTGTTGGTTTTCTCTATTGGCCCCTCACTTTTGAACAGTGATATAATAGGGCAAAATTTTACTCCTTCCCCTCCAAATTTGCCATTTATTCTCATCCCTCCCTGTATACTCTCTTGCACTCAGTAAAGCCAAAACAGCAAAACTACAACAAAAGATGCTTCAGGGCCAGTTTCTCCTCCACTCCAGTTGACCTTCCACCTGTCCTGCCTGCCTCATGTGAAAGTCACTTCACCTTAGCTCACTCATTTCCAGCATTTCTACCTGGAAGCCCTTAAGAAAAAAAAAATCCAAGGAGCATGACCTGCCACTAAGCTAATTACAAAATAAATATATATATATTTTTTTTATTTTATATAGAATATAAATATTTTATACATATATTTATTTAACATATATTAAATGTTCGGTAAATGTCAGGCAGTTTCATTCATTTAATCTACTCATCAGCTCTAAGAAGTAGTAATATTTTTACCTCAGAGATCAGTTAAGTAACAAGATCAAGTTCACACAACCAGTGAACAAATTCCAATCCAACATGTCCAGCTCTGGAGCCCATAGACCTAACTAATACTGCATATCACAATGAACTTAGAATTACCTCCACCATGTCTTCCCTATATCCATGCCAGTAGAGTGTGACCTTTCAGAGCAATAGTTTCCTGTCCTCATTCCAAAACTTCCCTTTGCAGGAAAATACATGTGGTTGCCTAAGTTCCCTTATCCTTTCCCCAGCATGAAGAATGTCAGCAGAGGTGCCATCAAGAACAACTCAGAAAACACCCGTCCAAGTGCCCAGTGGCTGGCAGCAGGCCAAAGGGAAAGGAAAGAGTCATGCTCCGCTTTTCTTCCCACCTGTTCCCTCCCTAGTTCTTTTCAATTACAGTGGCCCATATCTGAGTTTCAACAAATGAGTTTATTGGTGAGACAGAAGTCATCATAACAAAAAACATCTATTAATAAACTGTTTGCTTACAAAATGAGTTTGCACATACACCTACCTCTTCAATGTCAATGCTAACCGAAATCTAGCTGGCAAAAGATGAAAATTTTCATGAGGTTGATAAGAAAAATGCTCAAATGACACACAAAGGTACTAACTTATGACAGTGTGACACGGGTAGCTACATTTCAAAAATGAAAAATAAAAATTGTACCATTATGACAAGTATCTCGAGATATAATAGTTTTGTGTTAAAAGGGT
The DNA here is from genome assembly GCF_048164855.1 of Canis lupus baileyi. Taxonomy (NCBI): domain Eukaryota; kingdom Metazoa; phylum Chordata; class Mammalia; order Carnivora; family Canidae; genus Canis; species Canis lupus. The sequence goes on along the minus strand of NC_132862.1, from coordinate 9,437,988 downwards.
AAAGAGAATGTCCTCACATGTTTTTATAAAGACAAATACACACACACACACATAAAATCAACACCTGATTTTACTCTACTTGTTCTTATAATTAACTAATAGTTAAATGATCACCTACACTTCGTCATATATACACTAGGACATATAATTTTCATAGTGTTTAGCTTCATTTTTTAAGATAAAGTCCTAAATTTTCTTTTTCACTATTTACAACTAAATTTCAGTTCCTGTTTTACCTCCTGTATTAAGTTATGTAAACATTTCCTTCCTCCATTATACTGTGTGCCCCATCCTCATACACAGAAGTGCTGCAATAAAAAAATTTTAATTGAACTGAAGTAAAATCAATGGGAGCCATATCACACTGTAGGGCCTGACTAATACCTAAGTTATCAGTTAGAAGATGTAAAATCATGGAGAGATAATAAGAACAAGAAAGAGGCTAAATATCTGCAAGATGGGGGTCCAACATGAGGATAAGGAACCAGTGGGAGATGAAATAAAGCCAAAGAAAGATAGAGGCTCTTCACTTTAGCTGGTATCTGGGTGTACCTCAGCCATGACATTCAAAGTCATCCACTTGTCAGAGCCTGTCAAGATTGCTCCAACTCTTCCCAAACGAAACCTAGTTGACATCCCACAGAGATCCCTGGCACTTTTGAGATGAGACTTCTGGTTATGCTTGCCTCTGCCCACAAGTATGATTACCACACTTGGTGGATGCCAAACACCACCATCCACTCGGTGGATGCCAAACACCATGCAACACCATTCTACTTTTAAAATATTCATGCTAATTTTCCTCCTCCACCTCTGTGCTAGCCTTTGGGGGAGGAAGGGTATATTTTTTGAAAAATAAATACAATCAAAAAGCCCAACATTTGATTTTGTTCTGTTTGCTCTCTGAATGATGTCATAGCCAAATGATGGAAAGAATTTCTTAAAGATTCGGCATGTAGTATGAAGATTCTGACTTTACACTTCAACTATTTTGTCACAAATGCCTAACATAAGTTTAACTGGTTAGTTCAAGTTTCCAACAACCCCACAAATACACTGTCATGCATAGTTGAGACAGTTCAAAAGAAAGTTTAATTCAGTTACAAAATAAAATGGATGCTAATGCTTAACATATATATGTTTCCTATGGCTGCTGTAACATCACTTTAATGGCTGAATCAACAAATTTATTATCTCACAGTTCTGGAGGCCAGAAATCCAAAATGAATTTCACTAAGCTAAAATCATGGTGTTTTCAGGGCTGTGTTTCTCCTGGAGGTTCTAGGGGGAAGACCCATTTTCTTCCTTTTTATGGCTTCTATGGGCTGCCCACTTTCCTTGGCTCATGACCACCTTCCAACTTCAAAGTCAGCAATGGCCAATGACTAATCAGGTCTTTCTCCTGATGCATCACATCAACACTGGTGCTATTACCTCCCTTTTCCATATTTAAGGTATCCTTATGATTACACGGGACCCATTCATATAACCCAGGATAATCTCCATATTTTAAAATCTGCTGATTAGCAACCTTAATTACATCTGCAACCTTTATTTCCCCCCACCCCCATACCAAGTGACATAATATATTTACAAGTTCTGAGGAGTTAGTATATGGGTGGTTGGGAGATCATTATTCAGCCTACCACAGCTTGTCTTTCACACCCAAAGATTCATATCCAGCCCACATGGAAAGTACATTCACTCTATCCAAAAGTCTCAGTAGAATATCAGCTCATGGTTTAAAATCGGGTCTCAATCTTAGCAATTCAAAAGTCCCAAATGCCATTGTCTAAATGAGGCTTTGGGTACAATCCATCCTGAGGCACACAATTCCTCTCCATCTGTGAACCTGTGAAACTCAAGACACAAGATATCTGCTCCCAAAATATGATGGTACAATGGACATGGGATAACAAGTATAGACATTCCCATTCAAAAAGAAAGAAAAAGGAAGTTAAAAAAAAAAAGTAGACATCAGACCTGTGCAAATGTGAAATCCAGCTAAGCAAACTGCATTTGATTTCGAAGTCTGGGAATCATCCTCTGTGGCTCTTGGATCCACGCTTTAGGATCTCAGCTCTGTCTTCTGGGCTCTCAGTTCTGTCCTATTTGTTCAACCTTGTTTTTTCACGAAAGGTGATACATGTTTGCAGCTAAGTAGATTAATCAGCTTGTTTCTTGCTTATAGAACTGCTGGGATCCAACAACCTTCTTTCATTACATCCTCTCACTTCCATCTTCATGCCCAGCCAGATGTATTTTTGATGGTATAATATTCTCAAGAACCACATAGGTCTCCCATATGTATCATGGTGGTTTACTCCATTAGAGAAGAGGCTCCTCCACAGGTATTTCCTGGATAAACCTATCTCTTTAACTGGCTTCTGCTGAGATGTTTGAGGGAACCCATGAGTTCCATGTTTGATTTCTTCAAAATGCCCTTTATGTGACTGAATCCTCTGACCTTACTTCTAAGGCCCTCCCAAAAGGTTTTCCAGCCACACCATTGGCTTTATTTCCAGAGCAGGCACTCCAGGTAGTGAATCTCCGAATTTAGCATCCTTTGCAATATGGGAGGCTGAGAATTTCTCAAATATCAAATTCTGAGTTCATTTTTGCATAATAGCTCTTTCTTCAAACCACCTCTCTCCTCTCACTTCGTACTAGAAGCAGCAGCAAGAAAAACCCAGGCTGCACCTTCAACGCTCTGCACACAACTCACCTTGACTAAATACCTCAGCCCATGTTTATCAGCTTTACTTGCCACATAACTTCAGGATGCAATTTAGCTGAGTTTTAGCCACAGCATGGCAAGGATCCCCCTGCCTCAGGTTTGCAATAGCAAACGGATTTTTATCTCAGCCCTCACTGGCAGTGTCTTTAATGTCTGCATTTTTACCAATAGTCTGTTTGTGACAATTTAGGTGTTCTCCAAGGTGATTTAAGTTTTCTCTACCATACTCTTCATTTTCTTCTGAGTCCTCATGAGTAGAATTGCCATCATCCATATATCTCAGTCTATTCAAGGCAATCTGGGCTTTTTTTAGCATGCTTTTCAAAACTCTTTCAGTCTATACCTATTTCCCAATTCCAGAGCCACTTCCACATTCTTAGGTGTTTCTTACAGCAGCCCCCCACTTCCATGTATTAGTTCCCTTTGGCTGCTCTAGCAAATCACCACAAACTTCATGGCTTAAGTCAAAACAATTTATTATCTCACAGTTCTGGAGGTCTGGATTTTAACCCAGTTCTGAGTTAAAATCAAGTGTCAGCAGTGCTGGACACTCTAAGGGAAAATCCATTTTCTTGCTTTTTTTGCCTTCTCAAGACTGCCCATATTCCTTGGCTACTTTTATCTTCAAAGCCAGCAGCAGCAGGTCTAGTCATTCTCTCATTGCATCAGTAACCACTGACCCTTCTAACCTCTCTCTTCCAGATCTAAAGGACGTGGCCTGCCCATATAATCCAGAATAGTTTTCTTACCTGAAAGTCAGTTGATTAACAACCTTAATTTTATGTACAATCTTAATTCCCCTTTGACACAAAACATAACGTAACCTCAGGTTCCTAGGATTAGGACAAGAACATCTTTGAGGACCATTTTCTGCCTACCACAATGCATTTTTGTATAATGATAAATTTTCAATTCTCCTCCATTAAAATGGCCTACCATGTAAAATGGCCTACCTTGCTCTGCTCATTCATGTCATTTCATATCACAACCCTGTTTCCACTGCTCTGAATTTCTTGCATTTGCACAACAATCATTCCTAGCTCAGGATCTTTGCTCATGCTGTTTCCTTAGTCTCTGTGATTCTCCCTCTTTGTATCCCCGTGGCCTCTCTTCTCCAGATTCTCTTACTATGTCCTTCAGCTTTCAGCTTAAATGACTCTTCCTCAAAGACAGTCTCCCTGACCCTATGATCTCCTAAACTAGAGTACAGATTCACATTGCACTCTTAGTTTTTCCTCATAGCATTTATCTTACTGGTGATTAAGTTATTATCTGTGCAATTGTTTGTTTAATGACTATTTTAAGACACTCTGAAAGTAAAATTCTAACTCATGTCTTTGCTTTCTGCTAGCAGAATAGGATTGCACAACAAAAATCTATTGAAATGAATGAACATGTCTCCTTTAATCATCATAAGAATATTAATTTTATGATTGAGGGTACTCAAGTTCAGAGAAATTGAGTCACTTCACCATAGTAAAACATCTACTGAGATTCCATTTGGGTCTATCTGGTTTCTAAGTCCATCTCCTTGTCACTGTGTTATTCTATTCTGTTGGGGTACCAATGACCTTGTCCCTAAGTCTGTGGATGTTCACTGGTCATCATATTGACAAATACTCATTGCAACCTAACCTCACTTTCCTTAATGCAATTACTTTTACCTACTAAAGTCAATAGCCCACCACCAAATGCCCAATTTCAGTCCTGTTTTTAAATACTGATGTAAGAGTAGACTTGTGGACATTTTTTTTTCCTCTTAAAATCTTTTTCTTTTTAAGATTTTATTTATTTGAGAGAGAGAGGGAAAAAAAGACAGTGAGTTGGGGAGGGCAGGAGCGGGAGAGATTGACTCCCAAGCAGACTCCCTGCTGAGCACACAGCCATCATGGGCTCCATCTCAGGACCTATAAGATCTTGACCTGAGCCGAAATCACCAGTTAACCCAGTGAGTCACTCAGGGACCTCTTCCTTTAAAATCTTTAAATTTTAAGGTTCCTAAAAAAGAACTACCAAACTTATTTTCAAATTACCAACTCAGGAAAAAAATATGCTTTGATTTTATCTACTACTCTTGTGGGGATTAATGGCATTATAAAATCTGTGAATACCTTAGAAGAAATTTTATTAAACCAACAGATGAAACTATCAGCTTTGGGAACCTGGCCAGACAAATTGTTAAAATCAAAGATCTAAAAATCCTGCTAACGTTGCTAGAAAGTCCTGGAACTGTACTTCATATGTGTTTATTCTTGGTCTCTCATGTACAGAGAAGAAAGAATATTATTATGAACATTATCTTTACAAATACTTCCTAGATTTAAACAGGTAGACATAATTCTATTTATAATTGCACTACCACTTAAAATTTCAGACCTCTTTATGAGCTTTCATAGGTCTTTTTCATTGTCAGCATTCAGGCCTCTATTTTTTTTTTAAATGTAAGTGTATTTTTGTGGCTATGAGTCAGACTGCAGCTAGAAATACTTAGAAGAATTTGATGTAGATTCCAAACTGTTGCCTGGATACTTTTCCTTTTGAAAATGATTATAATTGGCACAGATAAAAAGCCACATTTATTAAGGGATGATCTAATTTAGCATCTTCTTACTTCAATTTCCAATGCAGCTACAAATCAAACTTCAACAACCACAAAACAATTTTAGTGATACCATGATAAAAACCAGGTATGACTTTGAAATATATTTCCATTTGCTTTCATTTTACATATATAATAAAATATCATTATTAAGTAATATATTCATATGGCAAAACAATTTACAAAAATTATTTATGGTTTAAAAAGTACTGAATTGAAAGCATCTTAAGTATCACTAAAGAGAATAATGAAGTAGCCAAGAGGAGAAATACTAAATGAGCAAAAATCACTGGGAAATCATATGCTGAGATTTCTTTATTTTCAAGCTAAGAAACAAAAGAAGATGGTTATACCACCACACAAGAAATTTAATGGTTCAAAATCCCTTCCATTTGTATAGAACATATCTGATAGCACAAAGCAACTTATCTGATAGGTTTATATGAAATCTGAGAGCATCTCACAGGTTTTGTAATTTGTTACTATCCTACTATGACATTTTACACACTATACAAAAATATCTGCAGCACCCTCAATCCACCATAAATCAAATTCATAAAATCTTCAGTCTGAAAGCTTTGGTCTCTCTAAAACCCGTGGAATCCCCATGAAGCAGTAGGAGTCAGAACTGACTTTTTACCAATATTTTCTAATAGCAGAGAAAACACATTTCCAAGGTAACGCAGAACTACCAGGCAGAGCCAAATATCTACCTGTTGTCAATTGCATAATCTAAATCTTCAAATAAGAGAAGTTGTTAGAGCATCAATAAATCAGTAATAAATGCCTATTGAGAACACAGCAGGTAGCAGATACTTGCTGACTGACTGGCAATATGAAATAACATTCCTAATTTGACAGGAAATGAAATTTTACATCTTTAAATCTAGAAAACTATATTTATTAGGCATTCACTCTGTCTAAAGGTAGGTCTTGGTACCAACATGGACATAAAAACAATTCATCGATGTACACTGATATGTAGTTACAATGGACAGTTCATTTCCAACACGATTCCTACCTCGAAGAACTAGCAATTTAAATAAAAATGAAAACATTCCTTTAAAAAACTTAACCAGGAAAAGATATTTGTGCCTTGAGACTATTTCCTAGAAATCGTCTAATTGTCTAGCACGAGAACACAAAATGTACAGTCCTCAAGGTTTCTCGTTGTGACAGGTCAGATACTCTTCAGAGGAAATGAACATCACTAGTATAATTTAAAGGACCTTTGGAAATTTTAAAGGCACTTCAACACTACTTGTTTATTAGGAGCTTTGGCTTCTGTAAAGCTTTCCAGTTACTCAAATTAGCAGTCTGAAATAACTTTGCTTCCAGTTCACAGAGATTAAAAATCAGAGATTAAAAAAAAAGAAGAAGAAAATAAAAAAACAGAAGTTTAACCCTAATGACACCTCTATTTATTTCACTTTGTGAATTTTGCTACAGTCTCGTCTTATTTCATTTATTAGATTCGGTCATTGTTTTTAAAGGATTCAATATCCAGGCTGTGCATCCTTTCCCCCCAAAAAAGACCTTTAAGTAAATAAAATATTATCACAAATAGTTGTCACAATAAAAACATTTACTGGGCTCACCATAATTAACCCAAAAAAACACATTTTAATTTTTTATAAGAGTAAACTTGTTTCAAATAAATGCAACACATGTCTATTTCCTCCTTTTCCCATTGTATAAGCTCTAGTGTTACTGTCCATGGTGACACATACTGGTTATGGCAGGCAACAGCACCACTACAGAGACATTCAAGTTTTATTTTATGCCTAGTTCTTGGTCGCAGACTTGCTGAAGCGGTTTTATTTTGCATATCCAACTCTTTAGTAATTATGAATTGCACTTCTCTTGAAGCCATGGCACCAAAATCACAAAGGAAAAATCTAGGTGGCTGGAGAGGAGGTGCTCCAGTCAGTCCATCAGATATGTTAAACCAAACTTCCTTTCTCTTTTGCATTCATCTATACTTCACCATATGTAAAACGAATCTTTCTGTGTGTGTTTAGCTACCTTTTAGAATCTCATATTCTATCTTTCCACAAATCAAACAGTATTCAAAGACTTTGGTAGATCAAAAGTGATGGCTTGATGCATTGGAATTTGCTTCTGACCACACACTTAAATATAAATTAAAATGTAGACTTTGTGCATAGCCAACATTCAGTGACTTCAATTAAAAAAAAAAAGGTTCTATGATATTACGCGTCGGGTAACGGGGATACAAAATATACCTTTGAATTAAAATGTATTTGAAAGATGTTCAAGATGATATTTAAGAGGATATTATTCCCTTTCTCTTGACATTGATAAAGTAGGATCATGATCTTTCCATGGGGAGTCGTTTCAAATCTAATATGTTTGGGATACACAGCAGACAAAACTACTGAGGACTTACTCGTTTGTCCAGAAAGCTAATAATCTACATAAAGAAATTCCTCCCCACCAGGCACCCCTGTACCTGAAACTTTCAGAGAGCGGTGTCTTAACTAAGATTAAGCTATCCTATTTCCTACCTAAATCAATTTCACCCAAATGAGGCGTTTGTGCTATAATTCATTGTTCCCCAGACTCTCAAAATCAACCATCTGCCATCGGAGTTTCTGTACAGTAATTAAGGAACTATCCATTAGAACTGGCGAGAGTGCAAAGTAAGGAGGAGGGGGCGGGAGGGGAGGAAAACCCAAACCCCTTAAAAAGAGATGGAAGGGGTGTGTGTGTGTGTGTGTGTGCGTGTGTGTCACGGTAACCCCGCTACGTCTCAGCTCCATCCAGAGGCACCGCCATCCGTAGGCATCAGAGAAGTTAGGAGCAGCTGAGGCCAACTCCCCCGGGGTTACCCCAACTGAAACCGCGCCGGGCACTGGGCACGCGCTCCTACCTTGAAAGAGAAAGGCTTTCGTCCCATTATGCAGCCCAGGGACCTGGCGCACTCCGGTCGTGGACTCCCCAAGTCCCAACTCTGTGAAGACGTCGATCTGCAGGGAGGGGTCCACACCGAGCCCCCAGACTGGGGGGAGGGTGGCGGGGGAGGGGAGGGGAGGTTGCATGGAGGGGAGCGGAGGGGGGGGTGGAAAGAAAGGAAAAGCTGCATCAAAATCCATGCCTCTTCCTCCAGGGCAGCGAAGAACCGCGTCGCGGGGACAGTGCTGGGGACCGACGAGGGGAGGCGACTCCCTCCTGCACGGCGCACAGCCTTACCTGAGATCAGCAGCCAGGCTTTAAATAGCGGAGCACCCAGTCCCATTTCCGTGACCTACTTTAAGCCCCTCTCGGGGCAAAGTTCCCCCCACCCACCCCCTCCTCGGCTCTCGGCCCTCGGAGCCTGGACTAGGGGTGTGACCCGCCCTGGCGTCTCCAAGGCGCGCGCAGAAAAACCCCGATCCCAGTCCGCCCGCCACTCCAAGCTTCCCACTCCAGACCTACTTCGGGGCGAGGGGAAAGCTAGGGCTTCCCCAACCGGCTCCGGGGGCCCCGAGGCAGGGGGTGGGGTGGGTGGGGGGTGGGGGAGCATCCCCCTTCCCGCGCCCCAGCTCTGGGCCACTCACCTGCTCCGAGACCGAAGATCAAACAGAAGGTTCTCAGCAAGACCCGAGGCTCCATGGTGTGGATCTGCTCAGTCCATCGTCTCCCTCTTTAAAAATAAAACATTAAAAAAAAAAAAAAAAAAAAAAAGATCGAAGAGGTTCTCGGAATCAAGCGGGAAAATAACGTCCGTGGCTCCGGCCGCTGCCTCGCATTTACTGATTAGTAGGATGAATACGACTTGGTTGCCTAAGAAAAAAAGGGGAGGCCCCCCCAGGCACGTGAAGAACTTGGAGCCTCCAATGCTCACATCGTTCCCGCACGCAGAGCCCAGGCGCCAGCGCAGGGGGGGTGGTGGGGGGGGCAGAGGGAGGGGTCGGCTCGCTCGGGGGCTGCTCCGCCGGGGGATTGGCTCCGGAGCTGAAGAAAAGCGGCCGAAGGCACGCACACCCCCGCCCGGGGGAAGGGAGGCGGTGGGGCGGGGGTGGGGCGGGGGTGGGGCGGCCCCCGCAGCCGCGCGAACCTGTTGTAAAGGCAGAGACAATGGAGAGAGCGGCGGAGGCGCGGGGGAGAGCGCGCTGCCCGGCGCGGGAGGGGCAGTCCCGGGGAGGCGGGGAGGGGGGGGGGGGCGAGGCCCGCACCCCCGGGCCTCCCCAGCCGGGGCTCCCGGGGGCTCCGAGCCCCGGAGCTGCTGCAGCCGCGCCCTCCCCTCCCCCCTCCCCGCTCCCCCGCTGACCTGGGCTGCGCCAGCCTCCTCTCGGGATCGAGGGCTGTAAAATCGAGGTGCTAAGTTGGCGGGCGCTCTCCGCTCTCGCCCCTCGATTTCGGGTGCGTGTCTTGAAAGACAGACGGAGAGAGAAAGGACCACCCAGGCGCAGACGGAGAGGCCAGGAGCTGCGCTCGCCCGCCCTTTAGGCGAAGGAGGGAAGCCGGGGGGACTGCAAGGGGAACTCCCTCCAAGGGGCAAGAGGAGGAGGGCTGCAAGGCGAGCCGGACTCTGGAGGTGCGGCTGGAGCGAGTGGAGACTAGCGGAGGCCGGTGGCGAGCCCGGGGAGCCCCGGCAGCCCCAGGGGAGAGGCTCCCGGCCCGGGGCGGGGCGCTGGAGAGCTTTGCTCGCGGAGCGCGCACGGGGAACTTCTCCTGGAACTGCTGGACAGCTCCGGGACCTCGCGCGCCCCCTGCCAAAGGACGCGGAGAACCGGGCTCTGGCTCGCCGGGAGGAGCACGCGGCAGGAGACAAGGGCACCAGGGCCAGCAGGCTTACCCTCACCGAGAAGGAGAGACAGATGATGGGTAGGTAGATAAATGGATGGATGGATGGATGCATGGATGCAGGGATGCAGGGATGCAGGGATGGATGGATGAGGATGCATGGAGGATGGATGGATGGATGGATGGATGGATGGATGGATGGATAAGAGAAAGAGAAGGAGCAAGAGGAGAGAAGTAAGAAGGCAGAGCCTGGACAAGAGAGAAGAGCCACCCCACTGTTGACCACACTCAAGCATGCTCTACGCACCCTTCTCACCTAGGCGCTGGGACCACAACAGTGAGGACATTTGAGATCTAATTCTCAACCGGCAAAAGTATACTTCAGCTCATTTGCACATAATATTTTTCAACATAGCCTTAAAATTTTGAGATAAATTTTGAATAATGACATTCAATGCCCATACAGAAAGGAGTTTCAAAAGTGATTAAAATGTTAATTGCCCCAAAGACCAATCGAATTTCTTAAGTTTCCATCCAAACAAGTAGATTCTGAATTCTCTAACAGGACCCTACATAGCTAGTTATCAAAAATGGAGTCTGAGTCTCCAGCAGAGAAATATGTACTATATTATACCATAAGGGGAAAAGGGGGACATTTTTAGCTCTACCACTGGAATTTTTAGGGGAAAAAATCAGAATCTGGAAACTTTTTTCAGTTTAATTATTAATTATCTCTCTTTATCAAATTTTTTCCACTTTACTTGGAATTTTATAAACTTTGAGAAAGAAATAAGCGGGGCAGCCCGGGTGGCTCAGCGGTTTAGCGCCGCCTTCAGCCCAGGGCCTGATCCTGGAGGATCGAGTCCCGTGTTGGGCTCCCTGCGTGGAGCCTGCTTCTCCCTCTGTCTGGGTCTCTGCCTCTCTCTATGTCCAAGAAATAAATAAAATCTTAAAAAAAAAAAAAGAAAGAAAGAAGCCAGTACTTGATGAAGTACTGTTATGAAATTTCCTAAATTTTCAGAACAAAATAAAATTAATCTAATTGAACCGAATTAATTAATTCAAAGGAAATTAGCCATCAAGAAGTTAAAGATCTAAAAAAAAAAAAAAAAAAAAAGAAGAAGTTAAAGATCTTTGTATAGCCATAATCCAAAATATTGGATTGCAATTAGTATCTACAAAAATTACATTAAATAATGGAATTATTTAAAATTCTACTGGAAGATAGAAATAAGAAGGAAAAGTAACTACACATGTATACACATATTTACATGAGAAGGTCTCCTAACCTACAGGTACTCAACCAAATCACAGAATCAGCATCTCTCTGGTGCTCACTTATTACATGATGAAAGCTGTAAGCTTGTCTCTAGTTCCCTCCCACATGCACTCATGCTCCCTCCATAAGAATGGTATTTTGTACCCAGAATTATTGCAGTTGAACCTGCCACTGTAATTATGTGACCTAATTAAAGTTATAGAAACCATTGAAATATCACTACAGACAGAGCGTGCTATTCCTATTCCAAAGTATAATGCTTTGGAAAACTGTAAGAAAGGGGAGTCATTGTATTAGCTAGGGCATGGTTATCAACCTGGGCAGAGGTCCCCGACTTCAGAGCTATGGACATTTTGAGGTTGGAAACTTCTTTGTTAGGACTATCCTGTGCCTTGTAGGATGATTAATAGCATCCTTGATTTCTACCCACTAAATGCCAGTATTTTTAATACTCCTTTTATCTACATGTCTCGTAACTATATCTTTTTTGTTTAGTTTCTTAAATTGATGCTCTAGGGAATACAATATATACAACTTTTCACCATCTATTCTAAAGTCTATATGCTACCGCTTCAGTTGGAATGTAGAACTTTACCAACATATTGGTCCCTTTATCCTCATCCCTTCATGTTGTAGTTGCCTTATATATTAAATCAGCGTACACTGAAACTTCCTTTACACAATGTTAAAATGTTTGCTTACAGTCACTGTGCTAGAAATAATAATGCCCTTTCCCACCCTCCAAAACTACATGTCCTAATGACTAGAACTTGTGAATATTATATTACATGGCAAAGAGACTTAAAGTTGAGGATGGAATTAAGACTTCTATTCAGGCAACCTTAAAATAGGGAGATTATCCTGGATTGTTTGGGTGTGGCCAATATAATTGCAAAGGTCCTTATTTGTGCAAGAGGGCAGCAGAAGAAAAGTTTACAGTAGTGGTAAAATGAGAAGAATTTGTTTTGCTGTTGCTGCCTATGAAGACGGAAGAATACAGAAGGGCTATGAGCCAAGGTATGTGGGTGGGCTGTCTTGAGAAGCTAGGAAGTACAAGAAAAAGGATTCCCCCCTACATCCTCCAGAAAGAAACAGGATCCTACCAATACCCTGATTTTAGCTCAGTGAGATCCATTTTAGACTTGTCAACTATAGAACTATAAAGTAATAAATTTGTGCTGTTTTAAACCACTAACTTTGTAGTATTTTTTTCAGCATTCACAGAAAACTTATGTAAACACAAACCACATAATGAAAATTTCAGTCAAAATGGAAAATTCTACTGACCCTGAGAGGATTTCCTTTTACCATTAACACATCACAAAGCCAAACAAAATCTTTAATAATTTTCTTACTCATAAGAAGAAAGAAAATTCTCAGATGCCATGAGAAAAAGGTAGCTAGAGATTGGCAGAGAAAGGAGTAGCCAGTGCAATGATTGGGAAAGTTTGGGATACAGGCTTTCAGACTCAATAGGGGCCCTAAGACAATGGGGTAGGATTTTAATATCCACACAAGAACTGGAAACAATGAATTATGGGAAAGCCAGAAGTGGTGAAGATTTTACTGGTCCCTCTGATAAAAATAGGAAGCTTCGAAGGATTATAGTGTATATAAAAAGTAACTTTAAAAATTTTGTACATTGGTCTAAAAAGTGACAGAAGTGCCTTCCAGCTGAACATGACCATGGGTGGAAAATAAAATCATCTATAATAAATGTCAATTCTTAAGCCTTGCCACTTGCAGATACATAGTCCAAAATTACACTCACCGCTGGTGTAAGAATTCTACAGTCAGAAATTAGAATAAAAATTCCAGAGTCTCCTGAAGAAGGAAATGTAAAACTTCTATTAAGGAACCTTCCACATATAACCTCTAGCATATAAGAGGAAAATTTCTGATAAGGATAAAATCACAATACAATAACAACAACAACAACAACAACAACATTGAAACAAAGTACCATGAAAGACAGGAGGCACACACACAGAAAAAGAACATTAGTATCTCACGAACTCAGAATATCATAAAAATGTGATAAAGCATAAAATAAGTGTTTTGAATGATTAAAAATTTTTGTAAAGGAATACAAAATATAATGAAAACAAAATTGTATGAGGAAAGATTAGGCAGATTTCAAAGAAAAAATAGAACTTCTGGAAATAAAAGTATATTTAAAAACTATATTTAAAAACCATTTGCTATAAAAGCAACAGATGAAATAGAACTGAAAATTAGTGAACAAAAAAAAAAAATCTGAGAACAAAAATCATGATCCCAGAATGTTATTGAGAATGTGGCAAGAATGATAAGAAGATGGAACACGTGAAAAAAAATATGAATATTAGAATTAGAAGACCTAACACACAACTACTTAAAGATATGGATTAAGAGACTACACAGAATAGAATCAGACAATGTCATAGGAAATATTTAAGCAACAAGTCAAAAGCTTTCAAAAATTAAAGGATATAAGATTCTGATTCTGGGTAAGATAGAATAAGTGCACCCCACCCCCTCTCTCCCTCTGAGAGCTATCGAATCTAGACAGAATGCATGGAGCATTTGAGGACTCTGATAATTAAATAGCAGCAGGCAAATTGAGAAAGACCAGAGTTTGAAGTACTACTATACTGGCAGTGAGTACTCTAAGAATAAACCCCACCAGAGTCAGACTGTCTCTTGGTGGTACACACATGAGATAAATCTGAATGTACTACGAAGTCTTTAAAACCACACACACACACACACACACACAAAACTTAGTCAAAATTTGCATCCTAAATCCAATTGAGTCATTTATCTGCTTAAAAATGAATACATTCTCCATAGTAATTAACAAAACTATGAGTCTTATAATATTAAAATGTTCAGGATATAATCTGAAATTATTTGACATATGAAAAACCAGGGAAACTTAAACTTACATGAGAAAAATACAATCAACAAATACTGATGCCAAAATGAGAGACCTTGGAATTTGTATTTTTACACAGACATTGAAAGTGTTCCAAGAAAATAAGAACGAATACTCTTGAAACAAATGAGAAGACAGAAAGTGGCAGTGAATAGGTAAAAGCAGAGATTTTAGAACTGGAAAGCATAATAACTAAAAATTTAAAACTCATTAAAATGGGCTCAGTACTAGAGATGACAGAGGAAAGAGTGAGTTTGATAGAACAATTGAAATGATGCAATCTGAACAACAGAGGGAAAACATTTTTAATCAATATAGTAGCAGAAATATGTGAGACAAAACCAAAAGAAACTTATGTCTTCAGAATCCCAAGAGAAAAGAGTTCAGTCCAAAAAAAGTATTTCAAGAAATAATGGCTTAACACTTATCAACAAGAGCCAAACTATGGAGAGAGCCCGAATGTCCATCGACTGATGAATGGATAAAGAAGATGTGGTAAATAATATATATATATATATAACTCAGCCATCAAAAGAATGAAATTTTGCCATTTACAATGATGTGGATGGAGCTAGAATGTATTATGCTAAGTGAAATGAGTCAATCAGAGAAAGACAAATACCACATGATTTCACTCATTTGTGGAATTTAGGAACGAAAACAGATTGAACATATGGGAAGGAGGAAAAGAAAATAAATGGAGACAGGGAAACAAGCCATAGGGACTCCTAACAATAAAGAACCAACTGAGGGTTGATGGAAGGAGGTGTGTAGGGGATGGGCTAGATAGGTGATGGGGATTAGGAGGGCACTTGTTATGATGAACACTGGATGTTGTATATAAGTGATGAATCACTGAATTCTACTCTTGAAACCAATATTGTACTGTATGTTAACTAAAATTTAAATAAAAATTTCTAAAAAGAAAAAATGGCTTAAGACACCTTGAAGTTGTCAAAAGACATAAACTTAGGGTTTCAGGGAACTCCGTATATCCCAAAGAAGATAAAGTCAAAGAACCTATGACCAGCCATATCATAATCAAACTGCTGAAAACAATAAAAAAGAAAACTATCACAAAGAAAAAAAATACTGAGGGGATCCCTGGGTGGCGCAGCGGTTTGGCACCTGCCTTTGGCCCAGGGCGCGATCCTGGAGACCCAGGATCGAATCCCACATCCGGCTCCCGGTGCATGGAGCCTGCTTCTCCCTCTGCCTATGTCTCTGCCTCTCTCTCTCTCTCTCTTTCTCTCTCTCTGTGACTATATAAATAAATAAAAATTAAAAAAATATATAAAAAAAATACTGAAAGCCAACTGGGAAAAATGACACTTTATTTATAGGGAAGCGACAATTTGAATGAATACAGACTTGTTATCAGAAACCACAGAGGCCAGATGGAGAAGAACAACATTTTTTAAAGTGCTCAAAGAATACTGTCATTCTGGAATTCTGTATCTGGTGAAAAGATCCTTTAGCAATAAAGATGGAGGAAAAATATTCTCCGATGAAGAAAATCTAAAAGAACTGGTTATCAGCAGGCCTACTTTGAAAGAACTGCTACAGAAACTTCTTCGAACAGAAGGGAAATGATAACAGAAAAACAACTAACATATCAGGAATGAAGAAATAACAACAAAGATGGTAAATATCTGGGTAAATATAGACTATTCTTCTCTTGAGTCTTAGAAAATATGCTTGTATTCATTTTCTATTGCTAGTATAACAAATTACCACAAACTTAGTAACTTGAAATAACACAAATTTATGACCCTACAGTTCTGTAGGGTCATAAATTTGACACTGGTCTCATCAGGCTAAGCTCAGTGTGTCAATAAGGTTGTACTCCTTTCTGAAGGCCCTAAGAAAAAACGTTTTTCAGCTTCTAGAGAGTACCTGCAATCCTTGGCTCATTGACCCCTTCTATCTCCAAAGCCAGCAACAGCAGTCAAGTCCTACTAATAGTGCAGTCTCTGTTTCTCTGACTACAGTTTGGAAAGGTCCTCAGCTTTTAAGCATTTACATGATGACACTGAAGTCATCTGGATAATGTAGGATAATCTGGGGTCTCCACCAGAAGGCCCTTAAACTTAATTATTTGTACAAAGTTCCTTTGTCATCTTTGGGAACATATTCATAGTTTCTGGGGATTAGGGTGTGGACATCTTTGAAGAGCCATTCTTCTCGCTATCACAGTGATGGAAAGAAATATTTTTAAATCATCTACAGGGGTTTAGAAGTATGTATATTTAAAACAAAAAACAACCACAACATAAAAAGATGAGGATCAATGAACCAATATGGTGGTAAATTTTCTATAGTCTAATTGAAGTGGTAACATATGAACTCAAAGTAGACAGTGAAAAGTTAAATATGTATATTTGACTCTCTAGAACACTAATTTAAAAAGCTGTACAAAGATATAGTTAAAGATACAATCAATAGAATACTAAAAAATATTCAAATAACCTGAAAGAGGAAGGAAAGGGTTAAGAGAGAAATAGAAGGAATAGAGACAAAAGAAATAAAATGGTAGACCAAAATCCAAATAACAATAGTGGCATTAAATGTAAGTGGTCTAAACATAACAATGAAGACTATCAGAGTGAACTCGAAAAATATAATTTAACTATATGCTGTTAAAAAAAATCATTTCAAATACAATGTAAATATAAGGCAAAAGGATTAAGAAAAATGTACTATGCAAACATGACTCAAAAGAAATTTGGAGTTGTTACATTAATATCAAACAAGGTAAACTTTAAAGAAAATCACCAGCAAAAAAAGAGGTACATATAATAATAAAAAGGATCAATTCACAAAGAAAACAGAACAATCCTAATACGTGTGTCTGCACATAATAGTAAAGCTTCAAAACACATGAAGCATTTGCCTAGAGAAATGGTGACAGAACTGAAGGAAACAACAGACAAATCCACAGTTATATTTAGAAACTTCCTATATTCCTCTTTCATAATCAGTGGAAATCTTTAGTCCCAGATAATTTCAATGCCAAATTCCACCAAACATTTAGGAAGAAATAACATCAAGTATACACAAATCTTCCAGAAAACAGAAGAGGAGGGAACAATTCCCACCTCTTTTTATAAGACTAGCATTACTCATACCAAAACCAGACAAAGACAGTGAAAAACAACAAAACTAGAATGTAGACATAGCAGGTATCTTTTGAACATGGACACAAAATATATCTTCTGAACATACATGCAAAATTCTCAACAAAATAGTAAATAAATAATATATAAAAAGAACAACAAACAATCACAAAGTAGAGTTCATCCCAGCAGTGTAAGGCTGATTCAACTTTTTAAAATTAATCAGGGCAGCCCGGGTCAGCAGTTTAGCGCCGCCTACAGTCCAGGGCGTGATCCTGGAGTCCCGGGATCGAGTCCCACATCGGGCTCCCTGCATGGAGCCTGCTTCTCCCTCTGCCTGTGTCTCTGCCTCTCTCTCTCTCTCTCTCTCTCTCTATGAATAAATAAATATAATCTTTAAAAAATAAAATTAATGTAATCTACCATTTTACAATATAAAAAGAGATAAATCACATGATCATATTAATTGATACAAGAAAAGCATTAGATAAAATTCAACTACTGATAATAAAATAAATAATTCACTGTGAAGTAAAAATAGAAGGGAACTTGCTCAATTTAATAAAGGACATTTTAAAAGATTGCATTATGAAGGGAACACTACTGGAGTTTCCAATCAATACAATAAGCCAACGGAAAGAAATAAAAACTATTCATGTTGGAAAGGAAGAAATCATTTACTCCACAATTTGGTCATCTACATTTAAAAACTCCCAAAGCATCGTTGAAAACCTGTTATAAAAAAAAAAAAAAAAAAAAGAAAATAAAAACCTGTTAGAACGAGGAAGTGAGTTTAGCAATGTTATAGAATACAAGGTCAGCATACAGAAACCAATTATATGTATATGTGGTTGCAAGGAATCATTAAAAATATAAATTAAAAAACAATACCATGTATAATAGCATTAAAAGACATAATGTATATAGAGAAATCTAACTATAGACAAGATGTAACACTGAGAATATAGAACATTGCTGAGTGAAATTAAAGACCTAAATGCATGAGAAGATTTATCATGCTCATTGATAAGATTTAATGTTAAGGCATCGATTATAGTTATTGATCTAAAGATTTAAGACAATCCTAGTCAAAATCACGGTAGGCTACTTGGTAGCAATTGATAAGCTGATTCTAAAATTTATATAGAAAGGCAAAGAAAATAGAAAAACTAAAAAAATAAAGATTGAAAAAGAGAAAAACTAGGGGATTTACACCATCTGACTTTAAGACTATACTATAAAGCTATAGATCAAGACTATGATATTAGGATGAAGACAGACATATAAGTTAATGGAATAAAAATAAAGAGTAAAGGGATAGATTCACATGTATACTTAATTGATTTTTATGAAGGCACAGATATTTCAATGACTAATTGATCATTTTTTAAGATTCTAATTCTAGTATAATTAACGTACAGTGTCATATTAATTTCTTTTATAATTTAAATTCAAATTAGTTAACATACAGTTAACATATAGTAGTATTGGTTTCAGGAGTAAAATTTAGTGATTCATTACTTACATATACAACCCAGTGCTCATCCCAGCAAGTGCCCTCCTTAATGCCCATCACCCATTTAGCACATTCCCCTCACCTTCTTACCCTCTAGCAACCCTTGGTCTATTCTCTGTAGTTAAGAGTCTCTTCTGGTTTTCCTCTCTCTCTGTTTTATCTTATTTTTTCCTTCACTTCCCTTACATTCATCTGTTTTGTATCTAAAATCATATGATATTTGTATTTATCACACTGACTTATTTCACTTGGCACAATATACCCTAAATCCATTCATGCTGTCACAAAAGGCAAGATTTCATTCTTATGTCTGAGTAATATTCCATTGTGTGTGTGTATATACATACTTACATATATATGTATATATATATATATATCACATCTTCTTTATTTATTCATCTAGATAATTTATCATTTTTTTAAGTTGGACTAACTTAAGTAATCTCTATACCTAACATGAGGCTAAAACACCCAACTCCAAGATCAAGAGTTGTATACTCTTCTGACTGAGCCAGCCAGGCACCCCAATAAGTGATAATTTTTTTAATAACTGGACATCCATATGAGAAGGAAGGAAGGAAGGAAGGAAGGAAGGAAGGAAGGAAGGAAGGAAGGAAGGAAGGGAAAAAGGAAGGAGAGAGGGAAGGAACAGAGAGAGGGAGATGAGGGAGGGTGGGAAATGAGGGAGAGAAAAAAAGAGGAAGGAAGTGAAGGAGAGAGGAGAGGGAGAGAGAGAATCCTTATTCATAACCCTTATCTTGCACCATATACCATAATTAACCTGAAATGGATCATAAGCTAAGATATTTATAGTTTTAGAGGAAAACATAGGTGAAAATCTTTGTGATTTGGGTTAGGCAAAATTTCTTAAGGGCACAAAAAAAACCACATAAATTAATAGATAAAACTGATAAATCATATTTCAAAATTAAAAACTAAATTTTTGGAAGATAATTAAAATAATTAAAAGAGAGGCACCTGGGTGGCTCAGTCAGTTAAGTGACTGACTTTTGGTTTTGGCTCAGGTCATGATCTCAAGGTCATGAGATCTAGCTCCACGTTCAGCTCAGAATCTGCTTGGGATTCTTTCTCACTCCCTCTCTGCCCCTCCCTCTGTGTTCTCTCTCTCTCTCTCTCAAATAAATAAACATTTCTAAAAAAAAAAAAAAAAAAAAAAAGCTTGGCTGCAAGGAATCAAAATGGTACAAGTCCTTTGGAAAATGGTTTAGAGGCTTCTTATAAAATGAAATATCGAAATATCGACTCTTAGATATTTGTTCTAAAGAAATAAACACAGATTCCCTCAAAAAGACCCATTTCTGAATGTTTATGGTAGATTTGTTCATTTGAGCCAAATATAGAAACAGCCCAAATGTCTACAGATTGATAGATGGACACATGAATTGTGATAAACTCCTGCAACGGAACGCTTAGCAATGCAGCACAATGAATGACTAATACATGCGACACCATGCTTCTGTCACAGGCTGACTGTCACAAAGCCTGGGATGATGATAAGAGTGACTCTGGACCCCTTTCTTCTTCCCTTCATTCACATTAACAATCATCAGAGTATCTTGGTTTCTATTCTGGGGCTCAAGGCAGAGTGGCTTAGGTTTATTTAACCAGCCACACACTCCGACATCCCCCTTACCCCAACATGTAGCTTGAAAGGGTTTAGCCCTTCAAGACCTTATTTGTGAGGTTTTGTTGAAACAACAGGACCACAGAAAATAATAAAATGATTCTGAAAGTAGATCTGGACTAAGCAGGGTGCAAAGAGAGAAAAGTAAAGTGATAACAATAAATAGCAAAAAGAAAAAGCATAAAAGCAAAAAGATTAGAATAAGGGAGCAGGATCTCAAAGGGAGAATGATACAAAAAAAGAAATGAAGTGGGAAAAGAGAATTTATATAACCAAGGTGCCTTTCCTTCCAAAGCGCACTCTTACTCACTTGCGACAGTGGAAGCTAGGAGATGCCCACTGGGGACATGAGAGGGTGTTAGCTTTCAATCAACATTCTTTATATTCTCTACACACTTTGAACTTCTCACACTCCCCAACTGTAGCTCTCTACGAAAAAAATAGCATGAGTGCTGTTTCAAATGGTTCTAGAGACAGCATGGTGAAAGATAGAAGCTTGAAATTTGCTCAAGAGCTCTGGCTCAAGGCCCTGTCCCACCTCTTTCCTGAGCCAAACACAACCTCCCTGCACCAGTTATGGGGATAGCATAACTGACGCCTATCTAGCCCAGCACTGAGGAGGATGGGTCCACTTCAAAAATTGCTACACGGTATATTAATGCTAGTTCTGCCTGTTGTCGTATTAAACTATGTGGCATCAAGGTTGGCCTGGTTCTGTCATTACCTTGAGTTATTCAGTTATAATGTGCAAAATAATGCTAATTAAAATTAGTCCATAGGACCAAGCAAGGAAAGGAGAACTGGCAATGTGAATAATGGTTAACTAAATAGCACTGCTGGCTTGTGAGCCTTATTGGTTAAAATACGTATATAGTGTTCTCAACCCAGCACTGACTTACTGGCTTACCCAATGCTATCAGTCTCCAAGAGCTATGAGTCATTGGTTTAAAAACTTATCCCACCACACAGCCCTTATTTTTAAATGCCAGTGGACAAGCAGAGTGAGCACTGGCTGCGTTGGCCAAAACACTGCAATACTTACTGTTCATCTAAACAGAATGAAGCATCCATGTGGACCCGGCTGGTCTGCTGGCTTCTAGCCTTAGTTAAGGCTTTCTATTAAAAAACAGGGCTTGGTCGAGCATTAGGAGACAAAGTAACCCTCCCTAGAAGGGCTAAAGGCCAGCATATTCTTAATGACACTAGTTTTACTTATATATCAGATTTCTCCCTTCACCCTGGAAACCCACATCCAGAAATGGTAAATATAGAAGTTATTAAAAATTCCATTTTCAAAGGAAGCTTTTTATTTGATTCTGCCTCTGTTATCATCAAAAATCATTCCTTTTTTTTTTTTTTCCAAAGGCCCACACCACATAGCCCACACCTTAAAGAATATTTATTCAATTCAGGCCTCAAGACACAATAATTCAAAATCTTTCCTGACTCATCATATAATCCTTGCTAGTTCTTTGCTACTGACATTGGAATCTTCTTTTTTGATGAACATGTAGCTGCTAGATGGAAAGTCCAGACCAAGTTTCCCAAATGCATGGCATGAGAACAAAGATAAGTTTATGTTAGTATCTTAAGAGTCTGGCAGGGACCCAGAATCAGCGTGAGCTCAGCCAGAGTGTCTATGCATACATATCGTCAAATCTTCTGACAGGAAGAAATGCCTCAAGAGCTCTGTCACCATGCCAAGGCCAGCCTCTATTTCCAGCTTTACTATCTTGGCCAAAGGCTGGAGCTGAGAAGGCAAACTGAAAGACAGAGCTGCTGAGCGAGCAGGAAAATAAATGTGGAGTGGGGTGGGAGTGGGGGCTTGGCCATCCTTCTCCTTTCCCTACGCAGGCTGACTCTTAACATTCACAATGCTAAGTAAAGGGGAAGACTGGCCATCACTCACAATCACAAAAGAAGAAAGCTTGTAAAGTTCTCACGTTGCACACTAAGACAAAGACAAGTCAAGTAATTTGTTCAAAACCGCACAACCAATTCATTTCAGAGCCAGCTCATCCTAGAACTCATTCTCTTAACTTATTCATTTACTCAACAGGTATATGTAGAGCTCCACCTATGTGATGAGCACCATGCTCTGTGCCCCAGATCAGCAAACCTCAGCCAGGGTCCGGGCACACTTGGGCAAAAGACCCCTTATGAACAGCCACAGACTAATCTAAAAATATAACTGCTGGGGTGCCTGGTTGGCTTAGTCAGTTGAACATGTGACTCTTGATCTCAGGGTTGTGAGTTCAAGCCCCTTGGTTGTGGAAGCTACTTAAAAATAAAATTAACAAAATAAATAAAATAAAATTAAAATTAAAATTAATAAAATAAATAAATAAAATTAAATTAATAAAATTTTAAAAATATAAATATAACTGCTAGCTCCAGCTCTTCCAAGAATGATGCACCATCCCTTGAACTTTCATAAACGGCTCCATGAAATGTTACCTAGGCCCAACCTATACCTCTCTTGATAAAATCTCTCACTCTCTCTCCCTACTCACTCTCTCTCTCCAGCACCTTTTGGGTGCTCCTGGAACCACCCAACATGTTCCCGCCCCAGGATTGTCACATACCCAGCTTGCTCTGCCTGGAATACACTTCTCTGCTGCTTTACTTCTTCCCAACGTCACCTTCTCAGTTGCAACACCCCCTAACATACATACTCAGCACTTCCTATTCCCCTTCCTTAATTTATAATTATGATATATTTGTTTATTATCATCATCTCCCCACACCAAGACATAAGCTCCATTTTCACAAGTTTATTTGCTGCTTTATTCTTCATATTTACAACAGTGCTTGGCACATGGTAGGTGTGAAGAAACGTTTGTTGCATACACGAACAAGGGATAAAGACACACCTAGTATATGTCTGGCATACAGTGAAGCAATCAATAAATGGTAGCTACTGTTGGAATTTGCTACAGTGAAAGTATGCAAACTATTGATCAGGAGGACATAATCCTGTAGGGCATGCAAAATCTCCTCGTTAACTTCTGCAGAACATTCTACCTACTTGCTGAGATACGACAAAAGCCAGCTTCTTTTATCACTACTATACATTCAAAATGGGTTCTACAAATGATTTTTTATGGAGATCTAAGTTTCTGAGCAAAACCTCCTGTGTAAAATTCACAGCAGTTTTGTAACATAATTTTTTTAGCAACGAAAAGAAATTGACAACTTATTTTCTCTTGTTATTTATCTCAGTACTTCAGGTTGTTATCGATTGTACACCCAAATATGCCTCAAAATGCCTCCAACTTAGGATAAAACACATTCTTTTTTTCATTTTTTTTCATTGCCTTTAGTTTCCTCCCTCTTGCACAACAAATTGTATCACTGTGACTGACAACTATTTTGCCAACATTTCAGGTATATTTTTCAACTTTTTGCTTTTCTGTTCTCTTTATCCATACATCGAATTATTTTTCTCCCTTTGGCTTGACTACTTGCATCCTGTTTCATTCTGAAGGTGACTTGCTATTTTAATTGACAAAACTCAGGTGTTCAAAATGGCAATTTTTTCTGTACTTCCTATTCAATTTAAGGCCTCATTTTTCCCTGTCAAGAAAGTAATAACCATTGTTACTGAGTGCTTACTATGTGTCAGACACTGTTGTAAGAGAATCAACTCACTAATTCTCATTTTAGTCCTATGAGGTACCCATATTACAGAAGAGGAAAGTGAAGCACAGAGAAGTTAGGTATCTTCACGAGGGTCAAGAGAGAGTGCAAGCAAGTGAGCAGAGGGGACAGGCAGAGGGTGAGGCAGAGAATCTCAAGCAGAGACCATGCTGAGCCTGGAACCTGATGTAGGGATTAATCTCACAATCCTGAAATCATGACCTGAGCCAAAATCAAGAGTTGGATGATCAACCAATTGAGCCACCCAGGCGCCCCAGCGCCTATTTTAAAAATAAAAGAAGTTGCAAGAAAATATGATCCATATATAATATGCACTCTTCCTGCAGGACATCCTGGTAATGGGCCTTCTGCTCTCAGCTCACCCACTGACACTGATGCAGCTTAGATTCATCAGGATCAGGGCCCTTAAGAGCCAAAGTCTTTTATATAATTATTATTGTTATTGTCATTGTTTTATTTCGTTAATTCTTGTTAATTGTTACATTTTGTTAATTCTGGATTTTTAAAAAGATTTTATTTATTTACTTGAGAGACAGAGAGAGAGCACACAGAAGGAGAGTGAGAGGGAGAAGCCGACTCCTCTCTGAGCAGAGAGCCCAATGTCGGACTCAATCCCAGGGCCCTGGGATCATTACCTGAGACAAAGGCAGATGCTTAACCGACTGAGCCACCCAGGTGCCCCAATTCTGTATTTTTAAGTGGTTATATGTTACTGTTCTTTTTTTTTTTTAATTTCTAATTTCAATAAATAAATAAATAAATAAATAAATAAATAAATATTTCTTATTTCCATGACAATTTTTTTTCTTCCTGTGGTCAGGATTCTGTATAGGAAAAGTTTTTCCACCTTCCCATTAGACTAAAAGCTCTGTAAGAGCAGAGCTCTCGTTTCTATTTTATTCATGACTTACTCAGAGCCCAGCATAATGCTAGGCCATGATTTGGGGGCTCAATGCATATTCTTTGAACAAGTTGAAACAGAATTTCCTCTCCCTCTTCTGATTCAATCTCTATACTGTGGTTTCATAACCCTGCCTTAAGAGAACCTTACAATAAACTGTTTTATTAAATATATAGATGTATTTATTGAATATATTGGCAAAGTGCACTATAATTTAAAGACTGAAGACTTGTTTTCAATATGTCTCAATAAATAAAATCTTTTAAAAAGACCAAATATGTCTCAGAAATGGAATGACTGTATTCCAATAGGATGTTCCTGATGCGTCAGTTTCCTTTCTAACCCCAAGTAATTGTACTACATGGGGTAAGGCATCTGGCAAACTTGTGTGGTTGACATCCAGCTGAGAAAATATGGGTGTGCTTGGGAGTAGGATTTAATTTGTTTTGAAGCTGTGAGCATTTGAAGGAAGGAATCGATATGTGAAGGTCAGTCCATGAGGGTGCATGAGTGAACAGTTTAGTGGGATATCTAGAGTAGAGAGAAAAACATCACCAGACTGACAGACAACACTCCCAGTTTCTACTGCCAACTCTTCCACTTGCCAAGTGGACAAGTGGAAGGACCTCCATTACTGCCATCATGACAACATCATCATCATAGTCCTAAAAATATCTAACACATACAAAGTGCCTATCAGCTTTCATGGATTATTTCATTCAATCATTACAAGAGCCATAAAAAGTAAATACCATTATTATTATCATCAAGTTATTACAGATGAAGAAATCAAAGCATAGAGAAATTTAGTACCTTCCTCAGGTCAACTTAGGCAAGGGACACAACTGGCCTTTAAATCTTAACAATCTAATTCCAAGACCCAAACTCTTCATCAATTCTTTCTATCAAACCTCTCTGAGCCTCAATTTTCTCATGAATTTTCTCTATCAGAGATTAAGTTAAATACATCAAGTCCTTCACAGCTCCAAAAGTCTATTATTCTAAGTAAAATGTAGTCAAATTAACACTTCCCTTCACATATTCAGTAATGTATGTCATCCTATCATCATGATTCTGCTAATAATAATTTACCATGAATGGTCAGCCTTCTCTTAAGCAATGACTATTAACATTATTTTAACACAGTTAAATCAAATATTTCTGGGATCTGATTGATACTTTTTTACTATTCAGAGGAGGTAGAGGTTGCATATGAGGAGTGATTAGGGAGGAGGCACCTAGACTATCACAAACCAAGCTGGATACAGGATCTGAGATCAGCTGTGTTTCTTTTTTTTTTCTTTTTCTTTTTTTTTTTTAGTTTTTGTTTATTTATCTTTAATAATAAATTTATTTTTTATTGGTGTTCAATTTGCCAACATACAGAATAGCACCTAGTGCTCATCCCGTCAAGTGTCCCCCTCTAGTCACCCCGCCACCCAGTCACCCCCACCCCCACCCTCCTCTAGCAACAATGTCCCCAATAGCCAAACTGTGGAAGGAGCCTCGGTGTTCAGCTGTGTTTCTGTTCCAAGCAACTAAACATGTCTAACAGGTGGGGTCCCTCTAGCACCCTAAATGTAAGTGTATAAATAGCATCCTAAATGAAAGTAACAACTATCATAGAACTTTCAAATGTTTCTTCCTACCTTTAGGACCACATCCATAATCCTAAACCTGACTACAGAAGTGTTTCTCAAACTGTGGTGACAGACTATTTTCTTCCAGTTTTACTGAGGCAGCAGACTAATTTTTAATCTCTAATCCACTATGAATCAACAGGATAAAGATTTTAACTTTTATGTTTGTAAAGTATAATGAAATGAACTTCTAGAAAAAGACATTTTAAAAGACATACAAATTTAACACACCTAAAATTACATCTCAATAACTCTAATCCGAACAAACATAATAGGAAAAAATTACAGGAACAATATACATTTTTATAGACAGTATGTATGTAGGAGAATAAAATGGAAAATTGCTGATTATACTCATAACTTTTGTCATTCACAATCATAAAAAACAAAAATTATAAAGGAACTAGCAATTCTCTGTATTAAATTGCTTTCCTCATACTTTGAATGAACACTGTGTATATCAGTGGTTGAGCCTATTTTCCGCTTATTAACTTATTTAGGTCGGATTGATGACAATGCTACTCTTTGGGGATAATATATATATATTGTTCCATTAACATTTATAATAAAGAAATCAGCTTCACAAAGGTAAATTAACAAGAATGGAAGAAAATGAATTATAGTAAGTTTCTAATTTTTATCAAAAGTAAGGTCAGTAATGCTGCATTTTTACAATACATCTTTAATCCTTTAACTGTAAAAAGTTACAACAATTTATCATGTAAAGTCATGGCTAAATTTATATTACCTTTCAAAAATTAAAGGGAATGCTGGATCCATCATTTTTTCATGCATGTATCTTCTTTTGATACAAAGAAAAATTCCAAACATCTTACCAAATTCATGTCACTCACTTGTGCAATGCCAAGATCAATGATCCCACTGATATCTTCTGTTGAATTACATAATATGTGATAACAATCTATAGAAACTATTCCTCTAAGTTTCTAACTCTCAATTATACCCTTCAGTTTTATCTATTACTGAAATATATTTTGCATTCTTTCCTTGCATGGATGTATTTAGGTCATTGAAAATCCCAAAAATGTCAGGTATATAAGCAAATTTATGGTGTCCAATTCACAACTTTAAAATGTTGGGATTAAACTGTTTTCTTATCTTGAAGAATGACTAAGAATTTCTCTTGTGGTTAAAACATTCTCACAGAACTTTTGCCTCCTGTAATCAACATAAGTCAACATGGAAAATAGTTCCTTATGGGGGATATCTGGGTGGCTCAGCGGTTTAGCGCCTGCCTTCCGCCCAGGGCATGATCCTGGAGTCCCTGGATCGAGTTCCACATCAGGCTCCCTGCATAGAGCCTGCTTCTCCCTCTGTCTATGTCTCTGCCTCTCTCTCTGTGTCTCTCATGAATAAATAAATAAAATCTCAAAAAAAAAAAAGAATTTAAAATGCAGTTCCTATGATCAGTTTTTATACTGATAATAAATATCAGTTTTTATATTCTCTCTATAATAAAAAGAATAAGGTAGTAGAATTTAACACATTTGCCTTAACATAACTCGTAATGTTTACTATGGCACTAAGCACACTGTCTAGTTCAGCTGACATTTTTCTCATCACAAGACTTCCTCAATGAAAGAAGTGGTGTGTTAAATTACAAGCTTCCCAATCTGGGTATTTATTCCAGAATACTTTTCCATTATTGAAGTTATACCATTAGAGGATACGTCCACATAAAACTTATACTGTAAATCACATTAGCTGACACTGATCACATGCTTAGATATTGTGGTAATAAAGTGCAATAGATGTTTGCTCTTTATTTGCCTCATGTAGACCCATTATAAACAGTTTAAAACTAGCACTATACTTTGAGTAATCTTGATCCACAAAACCCTACAAATCCAGCTCTCATTCACCTCTCCAATCTCACCTCATGCCACTCTCCCCTTCACTCTCTCTTTTTTAAATAAATAATACTAATATATAATACTCTTAAAAATTAACATCAAATGTTATCTTACAATGTAATCATTCAACTATAAATATTCACTTTAATTGCATTTAATAAGTTTTATATACAATATTTGGATTATTATTCAAGCCCAATAAATTGTTTATTTCCATTATAATTTCTTCTTTGACCCATGAGGTACTCAGAAGTATATATTAAAGTGTTTTAAATAAATGGAAATTTATGAGCATTTTATAAGTTTACTTTTTTCTTTTTTTTTTCTTTTGTCACTTATGCCAGTGTTAACATTTTTCATGTAATTGAAGATCTACATATTAAATTTTATTCCCATTTTCCTGACTTGAAGGATATAAAAAGACATTCTAGATATTTTTCTTATTTCTTGAGAATTAGAAATGCAACAAATATTGTTTTAGTAGGGATCTATCAATTTTGCAATGAGTAGGGCCTTTGCAATGTTTACTCCATTATACTTTACAACACAGAAGTCTCATTAATGATTTGTGAAATGTTCTAATTTGGTAAGCAAAATGTTTACTTGTTGAGTTTATATTTTTAAAGAAATTGAGGCTGTACATTGGTGTGTGGAAATGTATGTGCTTGTTTACTAAGTTGATTTTTTATGCTATAATATTCTTCATTATTAATCCGTATAGCCATTTGATGCTTACAAAAAGTGTTCTTGTTTTTGTCAAATTCTCATATCCATAGTCCACCTCTGGTTGTAAACCAACCGTCATTGGGTAAGTGGAGTTGCATCACAAACCACTATTTTTCAATAAATTTGTTGTCATTAATTCTGATAGGTGATCTACTGTTAAACTATCCCTCAGCCTTGTAACATTGTATTAATCACACTAAAACCTCTCAGCTTCACTACAACATCAGTGTCATTTTGGCTTTTTAAGTATCAGAATCTGAAAAATAACTATATATCAAACCAGTAAAAGTTACAATACCACTTGGGGGTTAATATAAAATTTTTTTGTCTATGGTTTCTTCAAATAATTTTAGAAATAACATTAGTTTTAAGATAAAACATTCACCTAATTTTTCAGTTTATACTTCTACATCAGTGCAAATTGGGATTTCATTTCATTCATTATGATGTAGGAGTCTTCTCTGCTGAATTAGATAAGAGTTTTCAGTATGGGAAGAATATTTCCTTAAAATTTTTGTGCTATTCACGATGTAACAGCTACAGACAGGACACGTTTTTATTTTTATTTTTTATATTTTATTTATTTATTCATGAAAGACACAGAAAGGCAGAGATACAGGCAGAGGGAGAAGGAGGTTCCTTGCAGGGAGACCAATGTGGGACTTGATCCCAGGACCCAGGGATCACGACCTGAGCCAAAGGCAAATGCTCAACTGCTGAGCCACCCAGGCATCCCAGGACACACTTTTAAATGTAATCCTCAGGGATGCCTCGGTCGCTCAGCAGTTGAGCATCTGCCTTCTGCTTAGGGCGTGATCCTAGAGTTCCAGTTCCTGAGTCCCACATCAGGTTCCCTGCAAGGAGCCTGCTTCTCCCTCTGCTTGTGTCTCTGTCTTCTCTCTCTGTGTCTCTCATAAAAAAATAAATAAATAAACAAACAAATAAATAAATAAATAAAATCCTCAGTTATTAACATTTTTCTCTATCTAGACTTTCTTAAGTCTAGACAATGGGCAAGACAATAAATGAAGTCCCAATTTAGAGCATTAGCCTTATTTTTTGTTTGTTTGTTATTCCTATTTTAATTTTTAATCCTATTGGAATCCCTAAAGCCAACCCTCTCAAGATAGTACATATAATAGATGCTCGTGAAATGTGTTGCTCAATTTATTCCTCCCAAGCCTCTTTTTTAAAAATAAATATCCCATGTTCTCTCCCACTTTACACTCTATACTTCTCCTATAATAATAATGTGCCATCTTTATAGATGCTTAATATCTGTGTTCCCTTCTAGAATGTAACCACCATAGGGACAGAGACCATGTCTACCTTCTTTTATCATAAAATTACAAATGCCAGGAACATTTAAGCTGTTCAATAAATATTCACTGAACAGCTTTTTCTTACAGCAGTTTACTGAGTGGAGTACAGACACAAAAATGTCTCACATCTTCAGGAAAAAATTAAAATAACATTTCAGACTCATTGAAAAGCAAAGTGAAAAATGGCCCCTCACTATGGTAGTATAAATGCCTCCTTCTAGGAACTATTTAGCTCCTAAGCCTTCCAGAAACAGAAAAAGAAAAGGAATTAAGGGGAAGGGAGGGTGAGATAGGATGGGAGGAAGGACAGAAACAAATGAAGAAAGAGGCCAAGTTGGGACAACAGTATAAAAGTGGCTAAATTGCCTGTATTATGAACTTTTCTTCGCCTTTCATCTCTCACTTTGCACTTCCACTCTCACTCCTTACCTAGCCTGATGAATTTCCATTCGTCTTTCAAGATTCACATGATTATCTCCTCCCTTACACACACACACACACACACACACACACACACACACAGCTGGTTCTCTATTGTAAATATTCTTCAAATCCATAGCACTCAATATTCACTTCTGTTGCAGTATATATTATTTCATTTTTACAAAGGTGTTTATTTGTCTACCTTCTCTCTACCTAGAATGTATCTTCCTTGAGGACAGGAATTCCTGTTCACCATTGAGGTTCCAACTTAGTTTACTGCCTGACCCAGTGAAGATTTTAATATGTTTGCTGACACAATGAATGAAGAAAGTTTATGTCTATTTTCTTTCCCATAAGAAGTCAGAGGGTGGAGGTGAGTCATGGGAACAGGAGAGTAGAAAAGGAAGAAAAAGATTGAATGGGGCATAGGGGATGGAACTTAAGCCATAAGGCAATGAAAGGAATTCAAGCATGAAGTAAATAGAGGCAGATATGTGGGAGAAAGGATAGATAAGAAAATAAAGGCACAAAACATCATTGGGTTATCATAAAACACTCTTTAATAACCTATAAAATTTTATCTTTTTGTCATTTTGTCTTCACTTGATTATCTTTGTTCTTTTGCTTATTCATATATTTTTCAATACTAATTCATTGAGAATCTACTCTATGGAAAGAGTTATGCTGGGTTCTGAGAATATCGAGTTAGTAAACTGAGCTAGTGAGCAAGTTGTTAAGATGCAGAAGGATAAGAGCAAGAATGTAGA
Organism: Canis lupus baileyi; assembly: GCF_048164855.1. NCBI lineage: Eukaryota > Metazoa > Chordata > Mammalia > Carnivora > Canidae > Canis > Canis lupus. The sequence continues at coordinate 9,406,117 of NC_132862.1, read as the reverse complement.
TTTATATACAATAGAATAAGGGCAGAGGAGAAGGATATCTAAACCACCAGACCCTGCATGTTTACCATATGTGTCCATTTGGGCCCCTCAGCAAAAGAATGGATTCATACTGTGTCAGTCTTCCTGAGATGAACACTATGCTTTGAGATAACAAAGCATCCTGTGACTTAAAATTTCTTTTCATGTTTCTCAGTGTTCAAACTTAGAGATTTTTCTTTAATCGGTTTTAATAACAACAAAAATACTAAGACTATTCTAATTTAAACCATCTCCCAAAGCTAACCAGACAGGCAAATGATCGTGCACATTTTATGGATTATTTTTCATTTCTATTTTTCTGTAGCAAAGAGATAAATTCCGCCCTACCTAAAATAATAAGGAATGTACCAACTTCTGAATTCATTAATTTCACTTTGCTGACATTTTGCTTTGAATTTATGACATAGATTAATAATAGCATAATAGAATATATTTCCTTAATCTGATTTACTAGCATCAATATTTGCATTACTGCCCTTTCTGTAAAACTTTAAAATTTGAAATTTGAGGTATTGAGCTGAGTGTGTCATTTCTTAAATTGGAAATCAGGTGATAATTAATACATAGTAATTTATAAACTCTATTCACTTAAAAGCATTTAGTGCAAATGAAATAAATGTTTATCTAAATTCATCTTAATATCAAAAATTTAGAAAAAAAACAATTAAACCTCAATTATATTCCAGTTTCTAAAATAGCATAGTAACATAATATAGAAGTATAAACTACATGTATCACATACTGAATTTTCTTTTAACTAGTGAAGCCATTTGTGCTAAGTGTGCTGTGTTATTATAAGTCAAAGAGAATGTGAAGAGGGTAGGTAGGGTAGAACAAGTCCTTTTTTATAAGAAATTCTAGCTAGCTATATTCTATAGTTTACACTATGAAATCATATATCACTCCCTGACACCTTTAATTCGATACCAATCCCAGTATCCTAGAGCACACCCTTCCATCTTGAGAGCCACAGGCTTAAAGGAATCATTCAATCTTTCTTTGGTGGCATAATATCATCAAAACAGAGATGGAGTAAACATCTGGGTTACATTATCACCTAACATAACTACACTGGCAAACACTGAACTCAGCAATTAATAAAATATATACACCTATAAATTGAAAATATTTTGTTATATTTGGTTTTATAAAGTGCTATAGTCTGATTATTTAACTTAGAGAAAATAAAGCATTTAGTGTGTTATGATGAAAGGAAAAAGCAAAAGAGTCTAGGATTTCCATTTAGGTCAAAGTACTTTAAAGAGTTATTACTATTCAGTGAGATAGGGAGGGGCTATCAGGGCAGGTCTTGGTTTGTCTGAATCAGAAAGCAAAAAAAAAATGTCATGTTTTAAAGGCTAAAAGTTGTGCCACTTCACAAAAATCACCCAACTAAGCAATTCTTGATGGTTGCTAAGTATAAATGCTAGTGTAAGCTAATATGAAATACACAGCAAAGTTTAAAAAAAGAAGAAAAATGTATATTTTAGTTCAAGATATCCAGCTGAGGTTAGCTCTAAAGGCTTCCTCAAATAAGCTGACAGGAGATTTTTAACATCTTCATTTCTTAGTTAAGTGCCCTGTGTTAATTAATGACAGAAATTAATGCAATTTAAAATTTTAATCAAAATTAACTAGCATTTCTTAAAGGAATTCCATGACCAAGGTCTACGCAGGAGTGGTAAAAGCTACAATGATATAGATTTCCAAGGGTATGTGCCCTTAAGGAAGGTGTAGTCTAGTCGCAAAGATATATGTGTATACACATGAAAGCAACTGGGCAAAGCAAAATGTAATTGGTTCTACTGGAGAGAAATTATTCAGAGTACTAGAGAAATACAGGACAAAGGCAAGAGATTAACTGGGATACCAGTGGAATTTTCTTGTAGGACAGAGTGTTTGTCCTGGGCTTTAAAATAGTGCTCGCTTTGGCAGCACATATACTAAAACTGGGCTTTAAAATAATTAAGTTAATTTTTAAAGGGTAGAAAGGAGAATGAGGGATATTTCAGATAGATGGTACATTGGAAGCAAATGTCTCCTCCCTCTGATAAGTGAAAATCTAGCTTAGAAGGATAAGGTGGACAAATAAGAAATAAGGATGAACAGGTAAGTGAGGCCCATAGCTTTGAAAGCCATAGCTATTCTGGACTTTATTTTGATGATGACAGGAAACTGCTGAAGGTTTTTAAGCACAAGAGTGATTGAATCAGAGAACTTTAAAATGTCCTTTGTTCTTTTGTACAAATAAATATTAAAAATATCATGGACGTGCTTTCATAAAAAGGCCCATCTATACAGTGCTGGTGAAATCGAAATATTTTAAAAAGAAGCTGTGAATCCTCTTAAATTTGACAAGATGACTGTGAGTAATAATCACCTACTGAGGTTGATTGAATATCTGTCAGGGTTGCCAGATCCCAGAACACATGAAAAAACTGATCATAACATTCTTGGGTACAACAGAAAAACAAAGAAGTTTCACACTTACAAAATAAGATGCGGGAAAGAGGAATGTTTTCCAATGTTAAAACTCAGCATCTTCAAAATCTAAGCAAATGAATATGTATGGTCAGGAGCACTCAAAACAAATCTATCAAATGTCTAGGACTCTTTTGGATCACTAGCTTATAAAGACAGCAAATTAAAAGACTGAATGCTATTGTTAGAACTGTACTTTATCTCATTGGGTTACACATCTCAAATATGGGGAAAGTGAGGAAAAGCTAGATCAGACACTGGAATAATAGTAATGCTATCTGTTCAACGAATTGTATTTTACTCTAAAGATGCAAAACTACATTTCCCAAGCTTCCTTATTTAGGACAAGCTCTTGACTGAGTTATGGCCAATATGGATAGAAATGATATTCAACATTCTCAGGTCTAGTTCCTGAAACTTCCATGCTCTCTCTCTTTCCTTCATGCTGGCCAGATACAAAAATATCCAGTAGAATGCTCTGAGGCTCTTGAAGATTTAAAAAATAAAGCACAACAAAAGCCACATTAATGAAGGAGATTAGATATCCGGAATGGCTGCATGGAGAGGTTCTCTTACATCCTGATGACCCCCATTGGATTATGACAGGAGCTTGAAATAAAAGCTACTGAGATTTGGGATTGTTTGTTTATATTAGTTAGCACATCCTTAGTAATACAGACTCCCAAAACTTTACTTACATTTAAAATCAGAAGAGTTATACAATATATACTCTAATCCTCCTCAAAGCATGTGAGAGTGCTTTCAGAGCTATAAATACACAAGAATATTATGCTACAAATATATCAAATTTATAGTATACTAAATAGTAAAGTTGGAAAGAAATGATTTAAGAGGAAAGGATAGAATCACTAATCATTACAATCTGAAATGAGACAGCCAGATCCTTTACTGGGGATTTGGTAATCCCATGGTGGTTCTCCAGGAGGCATCATCAAATGAAGGTAAGGCACTGCTTCAGGAGGTGATAAAAGAACCAAAGACACTAAATGACTGGACCAAATGTTCTCCATCTTTATGAGGTTAAAAAAAAAAAAAAGTCTTATTGGTAAGAGTTCTGATAATGTAGTGTTTTGCTTGTACTTTCATGTAAGTTTATTTTTATATATTTCCTAGGACATTCTTTCTTATTTCCTCCAATGTAGTTGTGTTTGCGAGCCTGAATTTCTCATTATCTATTATTCTTAATGTACTTTTCCTTCTTTGGACAATTTTTTATTTTATATGATATTTTTATACTTTTAATGTTTTCCTTCCTTATACTTCTTATTGTTCTAAGCATAAGTTCTGATGACTGTATACATTTTATCTGTGATGACTCTAATTTCCAAATGTTTCTTCTGTGAGAAATGCTTTCTTTCAGTGTAGAATAGGAAAAAATGAATATTCAATAAGATCAGACTGACCAAGGAAAACACAGGGATCAGAAAATGGATAAGAAATCAATTAATATAAATTACTCCTTTAATATCTGCTCATCTGAGCACTAACAGAATCCTTTTTCCAAAGCACTTTTTAAGATAAACTGAATTATTTTATATCCTTTTTGGGCTCCTATCATCATCATCAGATTAAACTGCACTCTGCAAATGGATCATACATTATCTAACTTGCTTTCACAGCCCCAGAGGGGTACCTTTTGTCTGAATTCTTACAGATAGATAACCCCTTGATGTGATCATTATAAATATATTCATCTAACAGAAATTTAATGAAGGTCTACTATGCACCAGATATCAGTTATTTGTCATTGGACAAAAGACAAAAATTTCTACTCTCTCAGAGGTTTATTTGGTGGGGAAGAGAGGGAGACAAATAACAAACTAAATTAACTACAATTAATTACCCAGTATGTAGATAGTAATAAGCATTATGGAAATAATAAAATAAAATTTTCAATAGAGTATTTAGTATAGACCTTAAAAATTGCACATTAGAGTCAAGACCTGAAGAAGGCAAGGAAGTGACTGTGATAATATTTTAGGAAAGAGGGTCTCTAGCAGAAGAAACAGCAACTGACTTCAGGTAGGAAGGTTCTTGGCATACTTGAGGAACAGAAAGAGGACAGTGTGCCTGGAGCAGCAGCAGTATAACTGGGGCTCAGAGGAGAGCAAGGGGAGAGGAGGTCAAAAACCTAACAGGGCACAAAATCATGTGAGCCTCATGAGTCACTGTAAGAACTTTTTCTTTTCTTTTTTTTTTAAGCTTTTATTTATTGATTTAAGAGAGAGAGAGAACATGAGGAGGGGTGGCAGAGAGGGAGGGAGAAGCAGACTCCCCGCTAAGCAGGGAGCCTAAAGTGGGGCTTGATCCCAGGACCCTGGGATCATGACCCAAGCCCAATGCAGAAGCTTAACTGACTGAGCCACCGAGGCACACCAGAACTTAATCTTTTCCTTTAAGTGAACTGGAAAGTCACTGAAGAATTTTGAGCAGTGGAATGATATTAAATGACTTATATTTAAAACATTTAATTCTGGCTGCTGTGTGTTGGCAGTGACAGGAGAAAGCAGTTAGAAAATCCGGGTGAGACATGATGGTTCAAACCAGGGTATCAGTGGGTAGAGAAGGTAAGAGATGGCAAGATTCTGAATGTATACAGTATTCAGAGCAGATAGGATTTAATGACGGACAGGATACAGAGGACAAGAGAAAGAGAGGAATTAAGGAGGACTTTAAGATTTTTTACTTGAACAAGTAGAAGGATAAAATTGGCATTTACTGAAATGGAAAAACTAGAACTGGTTTGAGAAAGAGAAGTAGGAATCATAAGGTAAGTCTGCGATACATTAAACTTAAGAAGACTATTAGGCATCCTAATGGAGACACTAAGCTGGCAGTGGGAGTTATATGATGGGGATTCAGAGGAAATACACACGTGGGAAATATAAATCTGAAAATCATTGGCATATAGATGACATCTCCAGCCATACGATTAAATGATATCACAAAAATTGAGAACAGATTGGAAGGGAATAATAGTCCTGGGGCACTCCAACATTAAGAGTTCTAAAAGAAAAGAAAGATAAAGCAAAGGACTGAGAACAATAGGCCAGTGATTTCAGAGCAAAACCAACAGAGGGTAGGGTCATGGAGTGTCAAGTGCTGCTCATAAGTCAAGTAAAATGAGGATTAATATTTGATCTTTGGAGTTAGCAACATGGAGGTCATTAGTAACCTTGATCAGAGCTATTTCAGTTGAATGATGGAGGCAGAAGCCTGTTTGGAATGTTTCAAGAGAAAATGAGGACAGTGAAATTCGAGAGAGTGAAGATAGACAACTTTTTGGAACAATTTTGCTATGAAGAGAAAGAGAGAAATGTGGTGGTATCAAGAGAGGAGTAAAAGTAGGATCAAAGGAGGATGTCTTTGTTTTCATTTTACAGATGGGAAATATAACTATGTTTGTAAGATGGTGAGGAGGAAGAACCATTAGGGAGGAAAAAAAACCAGTGATTAGAAGAAAAGAGTAAATCACTGCAGGGATGTTCTTAAGTACATTTGAGAAATGGAATCTAATACACAAGTAGAGGGTTGGTATGTGCTGGGAACGTGGGTACGTCTTTATTCACAGTAACAAAAGAGAAAACGGAGCTTGGGCACACAAAGACAGAGGTGGTTAAATGTGGTGGTGCAAGCTTAAAGATATTCTCTTCTGGTTGCTTCTATTTTCTCAGTGGAATAGAAAGCAAAGCAATCATGTGCTTAAAGTTAGGATGGGATAGAGAGGTTAGAGGTTTAGGGAAAGAGAAGAAGGTATGAAGCAAGCATCTAGAAGCACAAAAGTGTGAGTGGCACAGGGAAATATGATTTCCAGGAAGCGCTGTGAGTCTACTCAAATGTGGTGATCAGGGATTTGAAGTGAGGCAAATAAGCCTGGGAAGCTATGCAGAATAGATTAGGAACAGAAGAGGAGTTGCATCTAACCAGTTTTATGATGGCCAAGGAATAGAGTACATACAAGGGAATAATAATGTAGTGATAAATCATGAGAGTTAAGCCAGGTTTAAAGGACAGTAAAATATGAAGGAAATGAGGAATAGTAGGAAGTCAAAGAACACAATAATAGGAAGCCAAGAATAATAGGGGTCAAAGAACTGTTGAATCAGGGCATTAGAAAGTAAAATGAAGATAAGAGTTTACAGTAAGAGAAGGATGCTTACAAGCAAGTTTATGGCAGTTATGATATGGTCTTGAATGAACATAGGGATGTGTCTGAGGAACAACCACTGAAAGAAAGGATGTCAAGGAACCAAGTGACCAGAACAGAAGAAGGATCGTTCTCATTAAACAATCATGGCTGGAGCAGTGTTTGAAGATTGTCAAAGTGAGCCAGGAGCCAAAATACTCAATAAATAAGGTCACATTCAACAAGGAGTCTAAAGTAAATGAGTTGATGAACTTTGTGATACTGAAGATAGGAAATCATCCTGAGAAACAGGAACCTACTTTTGCCTTTTACGGAATATTAATGACCACACAGAAAAGAATGACAGATAATTGAAAGTTGTTTCAACAATCAAGAATAAAAGGGAATTTATTAAGTACTGGATAAATCATCCTGACATATTTAAGGTTGGATCATGTCTTTCATTCTTTAGGAGGAGTCATTCAAAAAAGAACCCATACAACAAAAGTATTTCTATTTGCTCTGAGAGAATCAGCTGACATACTTTACTTACATTTACTTTTAAAGTATTTGATCATAAAAAATACCTAAGCACAGAACACATAAGAACAGAGAAATTATGAAATCAATACAATGTTCCATTAAGTAAGTTTAAAACGTAAATAAGCAGCTGTCTTTAAAAATAAAGTACTATTTTTCAAATGTGAGGGCAGGAGGAATAAGAAAGGAAATAACTGAACCATTTAAGATGAGATTATTTTTTCGTTGAGTATTCTGACTATAAGTCAACAGAGAAATCTGCAGGTCCCAGAAAATTGTCTCAATCATTCTGAACATTGATTATATCTGTTCAATCTTAAGGAGACTATTAAGAAACAACATATATTTCTAGGGGCACCTGGTGGCTCAGTCAGTTGAGTACCTGACTCTTGCTTCTCACTCAGGTTATAATCTCAGGGTCGTGAGATCAAGCCCCATGGCAGGTGCAATGAGTCTGCTTGAGATTCTCTTTCCCATTCCCTCCTCCTTTACCCCTCCACCTGCGCACAAGTGTGCAAGTGAAATTTCTCTCCCTCTCTCTAATAAATAAGTAAGTAAAATCTAGAAAACGAGAAACAACATATTTCTAGGGGTGATAATGTAGCTATATCAGGGCTTTGTGATTTCAGCAGTAAACACTAAATATTTCAGTTAGATTTTAAATTATATTCATAAATGACAATCTTCCACAAACAGAAATAGAAGAAAGACCATAAAAAGGCAAATGTATTTGTTTCCTTCCCCTGACCAAAAAAGAAAACTACAGGGCTCTTACGGCTGACCTGGCTTGGGTGAATGTATCAAATTAAAAGTAAATGAAAGCTAGACAAGATGCCTATCTGTCATAACTAGATATCTAACTGTGTGATTAGTTGCTGGGGGAAATAAATATGACAAAAAGACATATCCTTGCCTTCAGGTTGCCCATAAACTAGAGGGAAAGACATGCACGTAAGCAAAATATGCATGGGCAATATATATTTGTACATAAAATGCTAGGGAGCCAACAAGAAGGGGTGAGTAAATCTTTCTGAGAGAGTATGAGGAGGCTCACGGGTAATATTTGAACTGGGCCTTGAGGACTGAGCTGGAGTTCAGATTGAAGGAGGTCTACCGGACACCTGGGTGGCTAAGTGACTAAGTGTCTGCCTTTAGCTCAGGTCATGATCCCAGAGTCCTGTGGTCCAGTCCCAAATTGAGCTCCTGCTCATGGCGGAGCCTGCTTCTCCCTCTGTCTGTCTGTCTGTCTCTTTTTGTCTCCTGAATAAATAAATAAAATCTTAAAAGAGAAATGAAGGAAGTCTACCTGTGTGTGTGTGTGCTGGGAGAGGGTGGGATCAGGAAGGAAAAAGCTCATGCAGAGGGGAAAGCATCAGCTAAATCTAGAGGAATGAAAACTCACAGGACATTTTGGTTAACTGTGAAGAGAAAGCTGTGATTTACGAAGAAAAACAATGGATGATAAATTTGTAAAATGAACTTAGAAATGTAGCCTTGTAGGCCATTTGTTTTTAAGACTTTAGATTCCATCCTAAGTGGTTATTTACCAAAGTTTGTTCCACAGAATATAGTTCTATGGGATGTTGATGGATATTACATGAGAAACATGGCCCCTTTGATAAGGTCACAGAGAGAGAGAGAGAGGCAGAGACACAGGCAGAGGGAGAAGCAGGCTCCATGCACCGGGAGCCCGGCGTGGGATTCGATCCCGGGTCTCCAGGATCGCGCCCTGGGCCAAAGGCAGGCGCCAAACCGCTGTGCCACCCAGGGATCCCAGTCAAGCAAAATTTAAATGATTTCTTTACTCTAGGACCTCTCTGCACATCTTAGTATACTAATACACATTGTGAATCTCAAAACAAAAATAGCATATGCAGTTTTACAAGCTGATTTGATCAGAGAACCCCCTTTTTAAAGAAGCATATTAGAGAACTAATGTTCTGTGGGAATGTACTCTTAAAATTGCTGCTGGGGCGATGGGGAAATCACTGCAATATAAATTGGTTTCCCACCACATGACACCATTTATCTATTCCTCCACCCAATAAACATTTATTTAGTACCTTCTACATGCTAAGCTTAATAGTGCAAAAAAGTACACGAGCCTTATAAATTCAGATTATGGTCATATGAATAAAAATAATATTAGATGCATACTGGGTTAACCTGAACAAAACAAAAATGAACTTGGATTCTTATTAAAGGACTCACATTCATCGCGGTGTAGCAGTAGTTAGGAATGGAAACTCGGGGGTTAAACTGCCAGGGTTTAAACCCTAGCTTTTCCACTTACTAGCTGTGTGATCTTGGGCAAATTACTTAACCAATCTGTGCTGCATTTTCCCCTCTGTAAAATGGGAATTGTAACAGCACCTGACTCAGAGGTTGTTCTAATAATTAGGTAAGTTGAATAAGTTAGAACAGTGGTTAGCATAAGGTATGCACAATGTGTTTTGTTCAGAAAATAAACTAAATACACTATGGTCAGAGAGAGTATTTTTCTTTCCTTTCCCAGAGTATTTCATTGCACATGTACTCCGGGAAATCTTTGTAATAAAGCAGTAGCCTGTTTAGAGATTTGTGAAAATGAGGTAAACACAAGACCATTTGGGCTCTTCCTTTAAGTGGGAAACTTTACTGAAATATCCATCTTTACCCTAGATAGTGCACCATGGTCTCCTAGCTCTCAGTATTTTAACCATACACTAATTGAAAAAGTCCAGATACAAAAATGAAACAGGAGGATGAAGGAATAAGGTCAATTGTTAGTTTCTTCTTTACACTTTTTCCTATTTTTCAAATTATCCAAAATCAGTATGTATTATTTTTGCATTCAGAAAAAAAAAATATTAGGGACGCCTGGGTGGCTCAGCAGTTGAGCGTCTGCCTTTGGCTCAGGGCATGATCCCGGGGTCCTGGGATCGAATGCTGCATTAGGCTCCCTGCGTGGAGCCTGCTTCTCCCTCTGCCTGTGTCTCTGCCTCTCTCTCTGTGCCTCTCATGAATACATAAATAAAATCTTTTTAAAAAAATCTCAGAAAAAAATATTATTTTAAAAGGTCAGCTTTCAAACTAGTGTTAGAAACAATGATGAATAAAAATGGCAACTTTCCTCTTCCCAGTCTAGTAGCCAGAGGTAATCATGAGGCCAAGATAGGATTCAGCATTATGTTTCAAATTAGAAAAAGCTGTGAATTTACCAAAGAAACACCAAAAACCATAATATGCAAAAAAAAAAATCATGAACATTAACATATTATAAAGAAAGCGATGTGAATCATGTTGAAATCATAGCTGCTTAAGAAATCAGATCACTGTACCTTCTTTATAGATTTAAAAAACGATGTTCAATGTACCCCAAAATTACAATTGTAAGAGTTTAAGAACTCAGATTTTGAGGATTAAAACTAGGAAGTCTTCTCACAGTCATTTCATAATAATAAAGCCTAAGAAAATTTTTCTTCCTCCACATTGAATAAAAGCATATTCTGCATTTTAGTAAATGTGGGATGGATCATTCAGACTGCTCAGGTCGAAAAACTTGCAGTCATTTCTCTCACATTCTGCATCCAATGGCCCAGTAGATCCTCTCTGCTCCTCTTCAAAATATGTCCAGAATCTGACCACTTGCAACCTACATGCACTCACTCTGGTCCAAGCCACCATCCAAACTGGTCTCCCTGCTACGGTTCTTCCCTTTATGCTCAAAACAGCATCTAAGGGAGTGATCCCATTACAGCATAAGGTCAGATGGATCATCACAGTCTGAGTCATCCCCAAACCTCAGCCATTTCCGGTCATGTTTGAAATAAAAGTTAAAGTCCTAGCCAATCCTTCCCTAACCCAGTCCACGTTAGCCCTCTGATCTTACTCTTCCTCCCTTGTTCCATTTCAGGCTCCCTGGTTTCTTCCTGTTTCTAGAACAAACCAATCAGGCCTTTTCATGTACTGTTTTTTCCACCTGGAATGCTCTTCCTGCAGACGTCCGTGCACCTTATTCCCATACTTCCTTTACTACTATTATGCTCAAATGTCACCTTATCAATAAAGTTTTCCCTGACCACCTCTTAAATTGCAAGCCACCCTATGCACGTATTCCTATTGTACTTCCCAGAATTTTCTAAATAGCACATAATACTAACATTCTATAATTTTCCTTATTTATCTCATTGTCTCTCCTCAATTGAACAAAAGCTTCCTGAGGACAGAATTTGCTTCGTTTTGTTCCCGTATGTATTCTCAGAGGCTACAATAGTGCTTAGCACACAGTAGCTGCTCAATAAATACTTTGTGGCTGTTAAATGAAGTGGAGATATCAGGTAGGCTTTTGGAGATACACTCCTGAAATCTGGAGAGAGGCCTGGGCTGGAGCTAAATCTCTAGGAGTCATCAGTGACAATGTCATTAAAAATAAAGACAGGAGAGATTTGGTTAAAATTTAAAAAAATTTAAAAAAAAAGAGGGCAGCCTGGGTGGCTCAGCGGTTTAGCGTGATCCTGGAGACCCAAGATCGAGTCCCATGTCGGGCTCCCTGCATGGAGCCTGTTTCTCCCTCTGACTGTGTCTCTGCCTCTCTCTCTCTCTCTCTCTCTCTCTGTGTGTGTGTGTGTGTGTCTCATGAATAAATAAATAAAATCTTTTAAAAAATAAAATTAAATAATTTAATTTAAAAAAAGAAAAGAAAAAGAAAGTAACTTTCAAGAAAAGCCATTTTCACAATCTTTGCTAGAGAGAAGCATGATGATAAAAATAATGCCCTTTTTGCAAATTTCAAATTGGCAAAATTTACAAAACTGAAGGTGATTCAAAAGATACAAAACATGCAGCCAACTGCAGGAGTCGGAGTCAATATTTTTTTTCTTTTTTTTAAATTTAAATTCAAGTTAGTTAACATATAGTGTAGTATTGGTTTCAGGAGTAGAATTTAGTGATTCATCACTTCCATAGGACACCCAGTGTTCATCCCAGCAAGTACTCTCCTAATCCCCATCCCCCATTTGGCCCATTCCCCTACCCACATCCCTTCCAACAACCCTCAGTTTGTTCTTTTAACTACAGAGTCTCTTATGCTTTGCCTTTTAATTGCTCTCTAACTGCATTTGCTTTCATATTCAAGGTTATCTTCTCTTTTCACTAAGTGAATGACAGGTGCCTTCTCATCCTTCTGTTTACCATCTGATTTTAAACAACAATCGCAGAACACTAATAAGGAACTGGAACACGTGTAATGTGTTCCTCAAGAATTCCCATTCTAGCCTTCCTCTCTGTAACCGTTTAATTGTACCGGTGACTGGCAGGACTTGGGGGAACCGAACGTAATATGTTTGGAAGTAACGGCGATTACAATTCTCTCTCCAATAATTTGAAACTTAGTCTTCAGCTTCTTCAAAATATAAATGCAGAGCCCAAGGTCAGACAACACTTTACTGAGAATAAGCTATTAGAATGCAGAGCGGTCCCTGAAAGACTCTGCTGTCTGCATTTTGTGGAAACAGATGTGAAAAGTGGGGAAAGTATTATAAAATCACCACCACCACCACTGCTTGGTAATTTGTGTTAATTGTATGTATGAAGTTGTTGGCCCATTGTACTTTTTAAATGACATCCCTCATCAATCCCTGCAATTTGTCTCAACAAGATGCAGACACAGTTGGGCTGGAAGATGCCGAGCTGCAGAGCAATCTAGAAGCTTTTTCAAATACCTTTAATGCATATTCACAACCATCACTTTCTAAAATGTAATATTTCATCACCTACTGTATTTAAATTTCTGAAATCTGCATTCTATATTTCAAGTATGTTTAAATCAAAGTTTAAGTATTGGAAAAGCCTACATAATTTAACAAGTAATATGTATTAGAGGATGCTGACTCAGCAGCTGATAGGCAATCAACGGGCCAACCTGAACCGTATGAAAACTGCAAATAACTGCAGGTTTAAAGTTACGAGGATGAAGCTGAGAAAGAAATTAAAATTTCATAAAGGAAATAGACAAGGGAAATCAAATGAGGAAAAGCAGAAATATAAAGGCAAAGAAGTTGAAAATATAAAACAACCTGAAGACTAAGTAAAATAGAAAATCACATAAATGACGAATTCAGGCTCTAAGCTAAAAAAGAAACTTGTATTGATCAACCATCATACTAGACCCACATTTTTAAAAATGGAGATTGTTATGACTGGAGGGGGGATAAATGAAGCAAGAGAATTCTAGAATATTGTGGAGAATAACATCAAATAGATTGTCATGAATTTTTCTCAGACTCCTTCCCAATAAAATCTCTAGAACCTTCTTCTCTATTACATCTCTTTAGTGCTCCTTGTTGTATCTAGCATCATCACCACAAATCCACCTTCCTCACCATAACACACTGATTTTCCTGCAAGAGATTTGTATGGAATATGGAAGTCAAGAAAATGACAAAATTTGAGACCTTTCAGGATGACCTATTATAAATCATATTTAACACTTATTGAATACCAGCATCACAAAATCATAGCCTCTCAAGGTCAGAGGCTTTTAAAGATCTTCTAGTCCAACCAAGAATCCACTCTTGAAGTCCCTCTGTGTGACATTCCTGCCAACCAGCTAAAATATGCTTGCTGAAAAACATGTTGATTGATGGAAAATCCACCATCTTCCAAAATGTCTCATTTTACCTTCAACTATCATTTCAGCCTGTTATTCATTTCTATGTCCCTCAAACGAAATAGTTTACCTGGGACATTTATTGATAAGAAAACATAAAAACATCTAAGTGACTAGAGTTTACCTTATAGAGACTCTCATTGTATTTAGATGATTGGGGGACCCCTGATAGTATATTTTCAAAGTTCTCCAAGTGAGAGGTGCCTGGGTGCAGTCGGTTAAGCAACCAACTCTTGTTTTGGCTCAGGCCCTGATCTTAGGGTTGTGAAATTAACCCCGCATTGGGCTCCATGCTCAGTGTGAATCTGCTTAAGATTCTCTCTCCCTCTCCCTCTGCCCTTCCCCCCCTAAAATAAATAAATAAATCGTCAGAGTTCACCAAGCGATTCTAATATGCAGGCCAGGATTAGAAACATTCATAAGACTAAGTTCACTCCATACCATGGTGGAGTCATTATTAGAAAATGTCAGATGGCCCATCTTCTAAAACTTCTATTTATTAGTCTTGGTTTGATTCCTTGATAGCAGAATATGGTAACATTATAACATGGAGATTTCCCATCTGTAAAAAGAATATATAATCACTAATGGGGAGCTGAGGGTGATAATATATTCTACATGGGAATACAATGCTGTCATGTCCACCTGAGCCTTCTCCAGGTAAATGTGGTAGAAAGAAAGGGTAACCCCATGATTCCCACTTCCTGGTGTTCACACCTGATTTGTTCTCCCCTTGAGTATATGTAGGACCTGTTACTTGCTTCTAACCAACAGAACATGGCAAAGATGAAAGGATTTTGTAGGTATAATCAAGGTCCCAAATCAGTTGATTTTGAGTTAATCCAAGTAAGGATTACTTGGGTGGGCCTGATTTCATCTAGTGAAAGCACTTAAAAGAGGGACTGGACCCTCTCTGAAGTCAGAGACTCCAAGCAGTAGAGACTTCTTGTGGGCTGATAAAGTCAGGGTTATGTTGTAGAAGTTCACATGGTAAAGAACTGCAGGTGGCCCCTGGAGCCTCCAGCCAACAGGCAGTGAAAAATCAGAGCCTCCACCATTGAGCTTCAAGGAAATGAATCCTACCAACAGTCTTAATGAACTCAGAAGCAGATCCTCTCCCAGTCAAGCCTCTAGATGAAAATGCATCTGTAAGAACCTGGGCTGAGGACCCAGTGAAGCCCAGGGTTCCCAGACTCCTGAGCCACAGGAACTTTGAGATAATTAACAGTGTGTTGTTTTGAGCCACCATATTTGTGGTGGTTTGATTTGCAGCATGAGAAACTATAACCATTTCCATTTGAATGTTTTGAGTCTTTTCATGGCTTTGCTCACTCTCCCTAAAACATCTCCACTTTAGCAAACTTTCCTTTAAAGTGTGGCCTGCCGGCACGCCTGAGTGGCTCAGTGGTTGAGCATTTGCCTTTGGCTCAAGGTGTGATCCCAGGATTCTGGGGGGAACCTACTTCTCCCTCTATCTCTCTGCCTTTATCTGTGTGTCTCTCATGAATAAGTAAATAAAGTCTTTCAAAATAAAATAAAGAGTGTCCTGAAAAAGTGGATGCAGCCATCGTAGCCAAAATTTATTCAGGCAGAAGGCATCAAAAAATAAATTAAAATAAAATAAAATAAAATAAAAAAGAAGACATCAAAGGATGCTAAATCTGTGGTGGTGGTAGTGGCAGAAATTTAAGGAGAAACATGATATTTACAATTAAATTTGATTATGCCCTGTTTTATGTCATAAGGTACAGAGCCTCTCTGTTGTGTTAGTCTCATATTTAGATTAAAGAGACAAGGGTGCTCTTACTATCAAATTGTTTTGCTAACGAGCCTCTCTTTTTCCATCTGGAAGGTAACCCGTTAAATCTGAACTTTGTACTAACTCCAAAGCTTACAAAGAAAGTTTTTCAGAATTTCAGTCATAAACATCTCTATTGTACTTTATATTAGTTTATTACTTTGTATAACCACTTGCACTGCATAATGACCTCACTTGCCTCATGGTAATCTGGCCCACTCACATGCACATATGTGTGCACACAGGTAGGTATTCACAATTGTTCACAATCCGAAGAACCTAGAACTCTAGTTTTCCTCTTTTCAGACTTGCACAGGCAAAGTATTTAAAAGTACCTCTAACCAATTCATATCCAAACACATCATGAAGCCTCATTCTTTCACCCTTGATCACTAATGATTTTATGTCAGATTATGTGATTATCTATCTTTAATTTTCAAAAGGAGCCTTTCTATTCATCATCTTTATAAAGGGATATGCTGAGGAGATTAATAGCACCCCTTCTATGACAAACATCACCAAACAGTCATTCATTGATTCCCAGTGTCAAAGCTGTTAAAAACCATATACATAGCTTTCCACTTTCCTTACTGAGGACATGAGCATATGACCCTAAAGGGACCTAACAAGAAGAGATGCTCAGAATGACAAAATAAAAAGAAAGGGCTTGTATTCTTTTATAATTTAAAAAAAATTTTTTTTAATTTTTATTTATTTATGATAATCACACAGAGAGAGAGAGAGAGGCAGAGACATAGGCAGAGGGAGAAACAGGCTCCATGCACCAGGAGCCCGACATGGGATTCGATTCCGGGTCTCCAGGATCGCGCCCTGGGCCAAAGGCAGGCGCTAAACCGCTGCGCCACCCAGGGTTCCCTGGGCTTGTATTCTTGATGACATTGCTCAGCCAATGAATTAACCAGACCTCCACTATTCTACTGATCTCTTTGAACATGAGAAAATAAATGCTTTGCATAGGCCACTTTCAGTTACTTGCAGTCACAAACACCCTAAATGATACATTTGCCTATCTTCTATCAAAGTACTAACCAGGCCTGATCCTGCTTAGCTTCTGAGACCAGACAAGATCAGACACGTTTAGGATGGTATGGCCATAAACTACATTTGCCTGTCTCTAAATTTTTTTTTAATTTTTTATTTATTTACGATAGTCACAAACAGATTGAGAGAGAGAGAGAGAGAGGCAGAGACACAGGCAGAGAGAGAAGCAGGCTCCATGCACCGGGAGCCCGATGTGGGATTCGATCCCGGGTCTCCAGGATCGCGCCCTGAGCCAAAGGCAGGTGCCAAACCGCTGCGCCACCCAGGGATCCCCCATTTGCCTGTCTCTAATAAATTTTTAGCTTTCTAAGCCTCATTCTTTTCAGCAACACAAAAAGGAAATATGGCTATACAGTATGTGTAGATGATCAAGTTAAGATAAGTAAATACGTTCTGGTACCAATTTCAATGTGTGGTGGTGGGGTCCCCCACACCAGCAATCAATTCTCCAGACACCAGCTGGGTGTCCTGCAGTTCAGCTCGATTTTGACACTATCTACCCAGAGAGCATCAGATTTCACAGGTTAAGGGCTCAGTCCTATAATATTATTTCTTGTCACCCCTGACTCCACTCACTTCGGACACCAGTCACAAGTCCAGATTGTTACTTGTGCTTTTGACAGACTGACTATAACCCTCTCCTTGGATTCAATCAATTGGCTAGAGAGGCTCACAGAACTCAGAGTAACAATTTACTTACTAGACCACTGGCTTTCTATAAAAGAATATAACTCAGGAACAGCCAAATAAAAGATGCATAGGGCATGGTATGGAGGGAGGGTGTGGAGCTTCCAGACCCTCTCTGGGCATGCCATACCGCTAGCACCTCCACATGTTTACCAACCTGTAAATTCTCCGAACCCCTTACCTTCTTATTTTTTTAAATAGAGGCCTCATTCTATAGACATGATTGATGAACTCATTGGCCATCAGTGATTGATTCAATCTCCAGCCCCTCTCACCTCTCCAGAAGTTGAAAAATTCCAATCTTTTAATCACATGGTTGGCTCCATTGGCAACCAGCCCCCATCCTCTGGTGCTTTCCAAAAGTCACTTCATTAATATAACAAAAGAATTATTGTCCTCATCACTTAGGAGATTCAAAGGTTTTAGGAGCTCTGTGCCAGGAACAGGGATGAAAACCAAATATATATTTCTTATTATAAGAAAGGTCATTTGCCCTAATCCAATACAACCGTATCCTTATTAAAAGGAGAAATATGAACACAGACACACACACAGGAAAAAACTCCACATAAACATAAAGGTAGAAATCAGGGTGAGGCATCTACAAGCCAGGGAACAACAAAGATGGTCAACAAACCATTCAGAAGGTATGAGAATGGCTAGAAACAGCTCTCAAAAGAAACCAACTCTCTCAACACCTTGATTTTGGACTTTTAGACTTCAGAACTGTGAGACAATGAATTTCTGTTGTTAAGACATTCAATCTGTGGTACTTTGTTACAGCAGCCCTAGCAAACAAATACATCATTCAATGTTAAACCCAAATTCCAAAGAAAATAAAAAAACAACCACAAAAACACTGAAAAGAGTGTTCGTTTGTTTTTTTGTTTTTTTGTTTTTTTTTTTTTACAGTTACACATTCATAAGCTGATGTTTATTTTCATGGTAATTGATGGTAGCACACACAAAAAAAGATTCTCAAAATAAAGTGTTTACATATGGATTAACCTAGGTCAGAAGCTGAAGAGCTTCTCAAAAGAGGAATATTCCACAGAGGGGGGAAAAAAAAAGAAAGGAAAGAAAGAAGTTGGAGGGCATGTATTATTTATAGAATCTAAGGGAGAATTTTCAAATATGCAAAAGGAACAGAACAATAAGGAGGGTTAAGAGACAAATGCCCTTTCTTAATAAAACGATGAAATCACAAATGCTAACATAGATTAAGGAGATAATCATGAGCAGTGAGAAGAGAATTCATTTGGACATATCTTTTAAATTTTAATTCTTTACAAAGAATTGTGAATTGTTATATTTGCATAGTTAATCATTACTTTTTAAGTCTTTCAGTTCCTTGAAATTTCTTACTAAAGAATTGTCAGTAAAAAGATGTGGAATAAGATGTTTTGTATTGAATTTGAATATATTATTCACTTAATTACAACCTTCATGTAACAAAGGTTTCCTAATGTAGTCTCATCTAAAATTAATAGATATATACTTAGTGAGTCCAAATGTTTAATGAGCTACAAGGTTTATTAACATTTCCATTTTATTTATTTTTAGCTTTATTAAAGCTCATCTATTGCCCACAGGCGTGTGATGCACATATCACATAATAAAAAGGCAAAATTAATTTTAAATTCTTATTTAGCAGAATTTCCTGCAAGCAAATGAATACCAACATGGCTACATTATTTCAGAACTGCCAGATTTAAAATTGGAGCTCGAAGCTTGTATTTGCGTTTAATTAATCTTATATTTGTACGTAGAGAGAGCGCAAACAAGTGTCAAAGTTACCAACAGACCTATAAAATGATATTTTGAATAAAAATGGGTAGTTTCTGCAGCTTGGGGTAGTTCTACTGCTCAAACACACACCTCCCTCATCTATTGACTGATGGCAGAAATTACTAAAATGATTAATTCTTGTAAAAATATAAATACTCTTAAAGAGCGTAGCACTTTAAGTTATTCTCGGTGAAAACATTTGAGATCCTGCCTAAGTGCACATTTTTATAGCTGATGGGTGGGGCTTGGGAGAAAGTAGAGGAAAGAAGCACCTAAGATGGAGGCTGGAAGCCGTGCAACCAGCATTTGTCAGTTTCCTTATTTTACTTGTATCTATTCAGGATTCTATTTTTCCAAATGAACCTCTTCTCATGGAAACCATATATGGAAGTCAGAGATCCAGACGTTCAATAGACCTGGTCTAATGTAAATTTACATGCAAACGTTTATTGAGTATTTCTTATGCACAAGATACTGAGCTAGATTTTATGAGAGATACAAATATAAAAAAGTTCTCAGAAGCTTATAATCTGGAAGGGGTATAAAATAAGTTTAAAAATCACTAACTATATAGAAAGTAAACAGCATGGTGGGTAAGAACACAGATCCTCGGGTAACACTGATTTGAAGACGGGCTCCAACTTACAAGTCATGTAACCTCTCTGTGCTTCAGTTCCTCTCTCAACTGTGTAATGAGGCATGGCTTGGTAGGAGGACTAACGGGGTTTATATATATAAAGCACCTTGAATGGTATAAGCAAGAAGGATGAGATAAGCATCATTTGAGAAAACAATTTTAAAAAGTGAAAATGGAGTTCTAGGGAGGGCAAGATGGCATTTGAGGGAAAAATCAGGAATGGCTTTTCTAACACAGATAGCATAAAACAGACAATATTAGTGACCCCCCCTCTCCTGCATCAGACTCAAAAGAACTTCTCCACCTTTTCAGAAGGTGTTGCTGCCCTTCTGCTGCCTGATGGCTTCACTTCACATGTGGGTAGTAGTAGTACTGCAACTTCTTCTTTTCCTTTGGTTTGTTCTTTCTCCTTGGTCACAATGAGAACAACTTGCACTGAAACTGTCATTTTATAACAAAAATATGTCAACATTTCACACATAATCTTCACAAAAATGTCAGTATGAATTTTTATGATGCAAGTGTCATGAATATCCTTCTACATTCATTTATTTTTAATATATGAAGAAGTAAGTTCTTGTCTGCTGGGAGAATAGAAAACATGAGATTAATTTGGCTCCTATCATGGTACTGTGTTTTAGAATGCCATGGACATTGGTGTGGTAAGGACTCAACCAAATAGTCTAGAATAAACAAAAAAATACTTTATCGTGTGTATACAAAGTACAATAGAATGCCTTTCCAAATGTTTGTACATCATTTACAATTCAAAAATAAGTCTTAATAACTGCACTACAGTGAATTAAACCATCATGCTGTACACCTCAAACTTATACAATGATCTAAGTCAATTATTTCTTAATAAAACCAGAAAAAAAAAAGCTCCACTACATACTCTTAAAATACTCGCTTTCTTGATTTTCTTTTAACTTAAAGAAGTAGGTATTGTGGATTGAATTGTGTCCCCAAAAAAGATATGTTGCAGTCCTAATCCCCACCCCTACACCTGTAAACATGACCTTATTTGGAAATGGGATCTCTGCAAATGTAATCAAGTTATGAGGCCATACTGGATTAGAGTGGACCCTGATCAAATGACTGGTATTGCTATAAAAAGGAAAATTTGGACAAAGAGAACAGACAGACACAGGGCAGAAGGCTGTGTAATCATGGAAGCAGAGCTGGGAGAGATGTAGTAGCTAACTGCAAGGCAAGGAATGCCAAGGATTGCAGGCAAATGCCAGAAATTAGGAAGAGGCAAGGAGGGACCGTCCCTCAGAGACGTCAGAGGGAGCATGGCCCTACTAACACCTTCATTTCAGACCCACAGCCACTAGAGCTGAGAAACAACATTTCTTTGCTTGAAGCCACTTGGTTTGTGGTACTTTGTAATGGCAGCCCTACAAAACTAATGCAGTGAGTCAATCCATCCATCTATGCATACTTACCGGGTCTGCTATGTGCTGAACACCGCACAAGTGCTGAGGATCCAGTGTGAGCAAGTGCAACAAAGTCCCAGTTCTTGGGTACAGAGGTTCTTGCAAAGAAGATGAACATTAAATAGACAAAATATACTATCATTCATGAAATTCAGTTGCAAAGATCCTACCCGAAGTACCTCTCTCAAGTCATTCTTTAACACAATAGTTTGTCAATTTGCTTTTTTTTTTTTTAAGATTTTATTTATTTATTCATGAGAGACACACAGAGAGAGAGAAACAGAGACATAGGCAGAGGGAGAAGCAGGCTCCACGTGGGGAGCCCGATGCGGGACTCGATCCCCAGGACTCCAGCGTCACGCCCTGAGCGGGAAGGCAGGCACTCAACCACTGAGCCACCCAGGCGTCCCTGCCAGTTTGCTTTATAATCTTCATCAGTACATGAATTTATTGTGTTTGTTTGTCCTATGATTGTTACCAGTCTCCCTTCATTCCTTCCTCAGCTTTTAGAAGAGTATGTAGCATTGTGGAAACCCACTAATTGTTGAATGAATGAATGAATTTTAAAAGATACAGCATAAGAGAGTGTTTATTAAGGAGATGTGACCTTCTTTAAAAGGTCAAAACCAGCCTCCCTGTGGAAACGATATTTGCGCAGAAGAGTAAATAGGAATTAACTGCTCCCTGAGGAGTAATGAGAGTTAATTTGAAGAATAGACAGAAGAAAAGTGTTTCAAGCAAAGAAATTAGCATGTTTGACTGTCTGGTGGCAGGAAGGAATATTAGAAATGCATAGCACAAGGTGACTAGGGCCCCACGTGTGAAAGGAAAACTCCATCAAGTTGAGTTTGGTGAAGCAGGCAGTGGCCAGATCACTGAGGCCAGGATACTGAGGCCAGATCAAGCATTTTGACCTTGGCCTAGTAAACAGTGGAGAACTTTTTCAGGGTTTTCAAGAGAGTGAATGAACATATTTGTCTTTTAAAAATTTCCTTTTGGCCCCTGGCTACATATTGGAAGCAGACAAGAGTAGACATGAAGGATGAGTTAGGGGCCATTACAGCAGTTTGGATGAGAGATGGGGTAGCCCAGAGAAGGAAACTGACTATGAAGAAATAGTTTCAAAGGTTGTAGAGTGGCTAAAAAACAACAACAAAAACAAACGCAAGATTGTGATGGATTAAATGTAAAGTAGTAAAGGATGAAGACAAGGTTTCTGGCTAATGCTGCTGGGTGAATGGTGCATCATTTTTTTTTTTTCTGATAAGGAATTGGAAGAGAATCAGGTAGCAGGGAGGTAAGCAAAAGAGTTTAGTTGTGACCATGCTGAGTTGAGTTTCTAATGACATACCCAGATGCAGATGCTAAGTAGGCAAGGTCACAGATGAGTCTGGATCTTGGCTGAGAGGCCTGGGCCAGTGACATCAATATAAGGAAATCCTAGGCCTAAAGACGGTCCTTGGCGAAGGTATTTAGAAAGAAGAGAAAAATGTCTTAGACTGTGTCTTAAAAAACTAAAACACTTGGATATATCATTACTTTCTTTGCAATCTAGAGAGGTGTTTTTTTTTTAATTCCTGACCATGATCTTTCCATTCTCTTCTTTGTTTTAAAATAATTAAAAATATATTGAACAATATCAGATCTTCTAAATTTTATTCTAAACACTGAGATCCAACATGTCACTTAATGGGGATTATAAAATTGAGTTTGCTTCAGATAGATCTACCAATGATAAGCATGTAGAAATTAAACCACTTGGCATTTATGTATAGTTGCCAACTCCGAGTAAGTTTTGGATAAATATTCCTCATAAGATATCAACTTGGCTTACAATAGTCAAACTTCCTATATAAATATCTACATACAAACCCAACCCCCCCCCAAAAAAAATTAATGTCATCAGATTGGATTCTCATAGCCTTCTCAATTTTGAACTAATCTTTCATTTTCTTTTTTTTTTTTTTTAATTTTTATTTATTTATGATAGTCACAGAGAGAGAGAGAGAGAGGCAGAGACACAGGCAGAGGGAGAAGCAGGCTCCATGCACCGGGAGCCCGATGTGGGATTCGATCCCGGGTCTCCAGGATCGCGCCCTGGGCCAAAGGCAGGCGCCAAACCGCTGCGCCACCCAGGGATCCCAATCTTTCATTTTCTGATATGCCTTTGGAGTACTGAGAATTTCAGGACTAGAAGAAAAGCAAGAAACAGGGCAGTGACTTAATATGATGCCTAGTTCACAAAACTAACTTCAGGTCACAGAAGTGTCAAAAGACATGCAGGAGGCAATAACATGCACAGAGTTTTCTTTCCAATTGCTTTGAAAGGGGTAATATTAAGGAATGTTTATGGAACCTGATTTCCAGTTAATTCACAGGAAAATTGCAAATATTAAGATACTTCATTATTTATAAAAGTTAATTTCTAACTAACCTGGCTTTCAGGAGTCTTGCATCATAAAATTTATTTATTCTGTTCTCTTCTATCATTCTTGACTCAACAACTGATCACAGTTATAACATAAACACCCTTTCTTCTACTCTGCTTACTAGTCACATAATTTACCAGTGTTGATCGCACAGAATCATAAGAATTTTGGAACTATAACCCTCTTTAGAAGCTATTTGGTTCCATTTTATTCTCATAGGTGAGCAAAAGAAGCTCAGAAACATTAACTGACTTCCCTAAAAGCACACATGAATATGGCAAAATACATCATTAGTTTTGCCTTTCTTTGGTTTGAACCAGTACACTACCATTTGTATACGACAATTCATCTTTTCATATTTGGGAGGGAAAAATTGTACCAAGCTAGACATCATCTATCATTATACACAAGTTTTACCCCACTATAAGTAAGCTTTAATAGTAGACATAAATCAACTTCCCAATTATCTTTCAAAGGTTACCGACATCCTATATTGTATAATAAAACTCTTATGAAAGAATATCAATGAGCTTTAAGCTTTCCTCTCTCTGTTGCAGGATGAGGTCATATTTAGAATGTCCCTTCACCCCGTTATAAAATAAAATTGCATTTCTACGATGAGTCTATTTGTACTCTTCCTCAGTTCATAATATGAAGGGGACTCTTAAAGGGAAACCACATTATCTGTAACTCTCTATCAAGAGACTAGGGATTTGGGCAGCCTGGGTGGCTCAGCGGTTTAGCGCCACCTCAGTTCAGGGCATGATCTTGGAGACCTGGGATCGAGTCCCATGTCAGGCTCCCTGCATGGAGCCTGCTTCTCCCTCTGTCTGTGTCTCTGCCTCTCTCTCTGTCTCTCATAAACAAACAAATAAATAAATAAATAAATAATCTTAAAAAGAGAGAGAGAGAGAGATTAAGGATTTATTTGACTCTTACTGTTCCAGAAATCTCATTAGAATAAAAAGGGTTTGTAAACGCTGAATTTTCTAAAAATTGATTACAAATATAGTTTTCATCTCCTCTTTGAGATTAACTTATTTGCTTGTCATTCCTCTAAGTGACCCCTGGAAATATTACAATCCTCGATTCATAAGTAGGGAAAGACATTCATTCTTGCTTTAATGAAATAATTTTAGAAATGAGTTTCAGAGACAGTTATAGGATATCACTGTGGACACCAGAGAGGGCAAGACATTCTTTGGCTAAGTATGACTCAACATCCACAATCTCAGGATGTATTTATTTATGGAGAATAAATAGGAGAATTAGGAATATATTTAAGACTTCTTCATGTTCTCATTCCAAATTAAATAAAATCCATATGCCTGAGTCCCAGAAGACCCACCACCATCTTGACACTGCATAACTCCGGCCTCATCTCAGACCAGTTCCTCACTCACCTGCCCACCCTGTGTCCCTTGAAAGTAACAACTTACACTTGACTTAAGGACCTTTCTTTTAGCTTTTTCTAATGCCTGGAATATTCTTACCTTTGATCATCACATAACAGAGTGGCCTGCCCTGACCATCCTGTCTATATATACACTATTTATTACATTGGGGCCCTCCTATTACCCCGCAGAGCATTTGTTACTATTTCAAATCATTGCTATTTTGCAAGTTTATTATCCATCTCCCCTCTGCCCCCTGCCTAGACCATCAACTACATGAGGAAAGGGACTTTAATTCTAATTTGCTGCTTAGTCCCCAGGCACATAGATCAGTATCGAGCACATACCTGATGCCCACTTACTAGGTATTAAATGAATGTAAAATTGATGTTGCTTTAATACTTTATATATCTTTTGTTCACTCACCTACATTTATCATCTATTCTGTGTGAGATAACTTGTTAGGTATTATCTAACAGGAAAATTTAAAAATATAATTCTCCAAATTCCTCAGATCTGGGGGAAACTCAAATACTAAAGCTTTAGAACTTTAGAACTCAAGTATTGAACTTGAATGTAGAGATCATCTAGTGCAGCTTCTTTGTCCTGCATAGGAAGGAAGGGACAGAGATAACAGAGTCTTGCCCAAAATAACACATTTTCACTATGTTTTAGAAAAGGAGTTCCTAAGTCAGAACCTCAATGGAATATTTATAGCACTAACATATGAAGTTGTTTCCCAGAAATGAAGTAAATTTACTATTATATTTATAAATATTATCACTCCGATTACTACTACCACTTCCGCTGGACCCCTCTGTGGATATGACATAGCACTTTGTTTCCTGAGTATGGGAATGACTGTCCCTAAAACATATACCAAATCCTTTAAACACCAAACAATCAATTAGATCAATTCAGTCACTCAAATACATAAATTCTATCAACTCTTTACCAACTGACAGACTATTGCCTGCTCAAACAAGCTGACAATAACAAGGACTGCAGCTCAGGAGCTTGTTGCATTACCTCACATAGTGCCTGTAGCAGAGGGGTCAGGAAATAATGAATTGAGTCTGTTCCAAATGCTAAGTAACTGTCAAATGATGGCTGGACAGATGGATGAATGACTGACTGAAGGAGAGAATGACTCAGTTCTGGAAACCTTCTATCAGCAGATGCACACTGCTCTGTCCTGCATTTCTCACTGTGCTTTGCACAATGCTAGCTACAGCCCAGCCTAGAAATGGCATCATTCAGGGAATCAGAGAATCTTTAGGGTTAGGGGTAACTTAGAATAAGCCTTAAGGATTTGATTTCTCTCTGAGGACCTCACTTTACCAAAATTATCTCACCCCAATGTGGAAAATCTCTCCTAATAAGTAGCACAAAAAGCCCTGCAGGGGTGCCTGGGTGGCTCAGTTGGTTAAGCATCTGCCTTCGGCTCAGGTCATGATCTCAGGGTCCTGAGATTGAGCCCCACATCGGGCTCCCTGCTCAGTGGGGAGTCTGCTTCTCCCTCTCTCTCTCTGCCCCTCCCCCTGCTCATGCTCTCTCTCTCTCTCTCTC
The DNA here is from genome assembly GCF_048164855.1 of Canis lupus baileyi. Taxonomy (NCBI): domain Eukaryota; kingdom Metazoa; phylum Chordata; class Mammalia; order Carnivora; family Canidae; genus Canis; species Canis lupus. The sequence goes on along the minus strand of NC_132862.1, from coordinate 9,379,458 downwards.
TCTCAAATATACAAATTCTTTTTTAAGGAGCCCTTCAGTTGCAATTTTAGTTTATCAAATATAATAAATCTCATTTCTTTTAACATATAGCAATGTTTTAGTATAGAAACATTTCATATTTTGACTAAGTGTATTGGGAAGTATGAATCGGGTGGGTTCTTAGTATATCTAAAAGGAGTCCAGTCAGGATCGTCCCAGGGGAGCCAAGGTTAGCTTGTACTCTGCATACTGGCACAGTGCGGCACTGGAGAGGTACAGGGGAGAGAAGGAGGAAAAGAGCTCCCTCTCCCCTGGCAGTCCTCCTCCTATTACTATCCTTTGAGAGTCTGGAAGCTCCCTTGACATGCTCTGCTTGCTGCCTGTATCATGGTAGCTTAACAAATCCCTTTTGCAAAAGCCCTCATTGTGCGTGTCCTAAATAGCACAGTCAGAAATCCTGAGCGGTACCCTCCCCACCGCTTGTGCTCTATCTAGTGCTCTCTCTGTCAAAAAGATAAATAAAATATTAAGAGAAGGAAAGAAAGAAAGAAAGAAAGAAAGAAAGAAAGAAAGAAAGAAAGAAAGAAAGAAAAAGAAAGAAAGAAAGAAAGAAAGAAGAAAGAAAGAAAGAAAGAAAGAAAGAAAGAAAGAAAGAAAGAGGAAGGAAAGAAAGAAAAAGGAAGGAAGGGAGAAAAGAGAAAAGAAGAAAGAAAGAAAGAAAGAAAGAAAGAAAGAAAGAAAGAAAGAAAGAAAGAAAGAAAAGGAGGAGGAGGAGGGAGGGAGGGAGGAAAGAAAGAGGAAGGGAAGAAAGAAAGAAGAAGAAAGAAAGAAAGAAAGAAAGAAAGAAAGAAAGAAAGAAAGAAAGAAGAAAGAAAGAAAGAAGAAAAAGAAAGAAAGAAAGAAAGAAAGAAAGAAAGAAAGAAAGAAAGAAAGAAAGAAAGAAAGAAAGAAAAGAAAAGAGAGAGGGAGGGAGGAAGGAAAGAAAGAATCAATCAATCAATCAATCAGTCCTGAGGGATGCCTGGGTGGCTGGGTCAGGTAGGCTTCCAACTCTTGATTTTGGCTCAGGTCATGATCTCGGGGTTGTGAGATCAAGCCCTGCGTTGTGCTCTGCACTGGGCATGGAGCCTGCTTGAAATTCAGTCTCCCTCTGCCTCTGCCCCCTCCCCCGTCCCCCCCAAAAAATTGAAAACAGAGAAAGGAAGGGAGGAAGAAGCGGGGGGAGGAAGGAATTAATTCTGAACTATTCCTTACACATTAAGAACCTAATATTTCATATTAAATTAGTAGCCTTCACCAAAAGCTACATGACATGGCAGTTAGGTTCACAGTATGTTAGTGGTTAAAAGTTCCATACATAATGTAAGTTATTAAAATGGCTAATAGGCTCTGGAGTCTTGCACTCAGGTCCTCGCCACACTTGCCAGCTGCCTGATCCTTGGAACATTATTTAATATTCCTAAGCCTCTGTGTTTTCATCTGTGAAAGCACAACAGTAGTATCTGTTCCACACTATTACGTGTGAATTACATAAATGCTTGAAATGCCTGACACACAGTGGACCTTCAAGAAAAGTGATGAGTAGTAGTAGTAATGAGAGTGTAAATGGCTTAAATACTTCAAGCACCGACTAAAGCATGGGCATATCCAATATGTATTCAGCAATTTTATTTTTTTTTATTTTATTATTATTATTACTTTTGTATTCAGCAATTTTAAACTTAACCATGGCTTTCCCATCTACTCACCACTACAGGATCCAAATAGGAGTAAAGGGATAAAAGTGAACCACAACCTGTCTTCTCTAGAAGAGTTTTCTAATTAGCACATTAACTAATTTACTCCTTACAAATGTGCAAGTTGTAAACACAAATCGTTGTCTCAGACATTGATAACTGATTTTACAAATGTAAATGCAATACAAACTCCTTGTAATTACACACAATTAAGGATTGCACACCATAATTTCTCCTCACATTGAACTTTTTATTTAATGAATTTATGATTCTAACAAGGAGACTGTGTTAGAGCATTAATTAAAATCTGTAGTATTTTGGTTCAGTATGTAATTTTCATTAAAGAGATCAAGTATGGTCAATAAGAATCTCAAAAATTATTCATTCTCCAAATGTTTTAAATTTAGGTCTTCTGAACATTCTACTATTAGCAACAATCTTTTTGTTTTTTACTCTTCAGATTTAGTGAATTGCTAGAAGGTAATAATACTGGATTTTTTTTCCTGGATAGATCTGATTGAAACTGTGTTTTGCACATAAGAGGGGCTCAGAATCATTATAAACTGATTCAATTGCAAATTTCTTTGTAAATTTTTGGAAGCCTTAACTTCAAAACAAAACTAAAAAAATATAGCAAACAGGAGGATGTGATTAAACACCAAAATATTTAGTTAAAAAATCATCCTAAGATGTTTTTCCACGTGAGGATAAACAATAACAAAATACCCAGTTGATTAAACAGCTTACTCATTTCAAACACCCCAAACTACAAGTGGTACTAAAAAATATTAAAATTTCACCCATAATGCTTTAAAAATAGTTCATAATTTATATTTGAGCTAGAGTGGGTTTAACGATTTTTCTTTTTTCTTGATAAACAACTTTTTAAAAAAAATAGTGCAAAAAACTGTCTATTTTATCTCATTGCTGGTAATTCATTGTGTACTAATTCCTGTTATTGGCTATTCAATGGCTATTACTAGGGATCTCTCTAAAATCAGTAGAAAATCTTTAAAAAAATTTTAAAAAAAGAAAGAAAATCTTGCTTATCAAGTGACAATCTTACATTCTTTCTTTTTTGTCATTTTTATATGTAAAGAAATAAGGGGTGGGGGAGAGACTTGAAAAGAGAAAACCCTGAGCGGCTAGACTCCAAATAATTGGAAGAACTACAGCGCCATCTTGTGGAAGAAAGTATCTAATTAGTGAAATGCTTTGATTCTATTTTTAAAAAAGTGAATACTTGGCCACCACCTCTAATTTCTTTTAATGATATATTATTTTAAACCCTTTAGTCTAGTATGGCAAAGAGCAAAGGACGCTATTATCTAAGGAACTAACATATACACAGAAACCAGATGAACTATGTCTATTTTATGGATAAAGAAAATACAAAGTTAGTATCTTTATTAGAGGTTGTCCCACAAAAGAAAGATCCCATAAAGAGGGTGAGGGGTGGGACAGGAATAAACCTGGAGGTCTTGGTTGCTCTATTCTTCTTTTCAAATTGAAAGGAATAAGGAAGCCCTTAACATGACTGCCATGCAGTTTCTGAAAAATTTATCAAGGAAGGATTTCCTTTAACATCCATAATCATAAAGCAATAAAGTCAAGGAGGTGGGAAGGGAAATTAAGGCTGGTTGGGTAAAGTCAGAGTAGCACAGATCTCCTCCTTTATTTTAACTCATTAACCAAAATTAACTGAGAGCCTACAATGTGCCAAGCACTTGGCACATTCGCTAGGCAGAGGGAGCGAAAAGGTGAATGATACACATAGTCCCTCCCTAAAAACACTTAATGATGAGTGAAGTACACAGATCATTTCAAAGTGGAGGAAATGCTCAGGAATGCCAGTCTGGGAAGTCATTTTATCTACTGGACATTGAACAGAACTTCAAGGAGTAGAACCGCCACCAAATGGGTACAACCAAATGGTGAACCCTGCATGAATCCAATACTCCAACATACTTTTCAGAGCACTTTTCAGACTATTGTGTATCCCATACAAACCCGAAAAAAGCATAGAGTATAGAATTTCCCTGTTGTAGAATTAAACACCCTCTCCTTCCTCTGGGCTCCCATAACAATTTGCTTATGACTTATTATGGAACTTAACTCCGTATGAATAATTATTAATAATTTACCTGCCTGCTTCTCCTAAGACAGCAAACTTTCTGAAAATCAAGACTGTCTCACTCACTTAACACCAACCATAGCGTATATTGAGCACTCAGCTCATGTTTGTTGAACTGAATCAGTTATATTTTGCAATAGTATTGGTTTGGCTACAGTGATAAGCTTCTGAATAAGAATAATGCAGCTATTCCTTAAGACACCCAGATTAGCACTATAAGAGGGACACCCATTTATTTCTAAGGTTATCAACTACCGAGCTCTTGTTTGGGGGCTTTTATGCCTGAATCAATTTTTAAAACTTCCATTTCCTGGGGCACTTGGGGGGCTCAGTGGTTGAACATCTGCCTTTGGCCAGGGTGTGATCCCAGGGTCCTGGGATCAAGCCCCACATTGGGCTCCCCACAGGGAGCCTGCTTCTCCCTCTCCTATGTCTCTGCGTGTGTGTGTGTGTGTGTGTGTGTGTGTGTGTGTGTCTCTCTCTGTCTCTCATGAATAACAAGAAAAAAAATCTTTAAAACTCCCATCTCCTAAACAAAAAAGGACAGTGGATAAGAGAAAATTTGTGTCTATTTCTACATCTGTTCTTTTAAATTGGGGGTGGGGAGCTTAAATATGATTTTCCCCCACCAAGAAAATCTTTTTTCTTTCTTTTTTTTTAAAGATTTTATTTTATTTATTCATGGGAGACACACACACACACACAGAGGCAGAGACATAGGCAGAGGGAGAAGCAGGCTCCATGCAAGGAGCCTGATGTGGGACTCGATCCTGGCACTCCAGGATCATGGCCTGGGCTGAAGACAGGCGCTAAACTGCTGAGCCACCCAGGGATCCCCTAAATCTTTTTTCTTTAAGCAAATAAAAATCTAAAGAGGCACCTACCTGACATAGATCTGACAAGAGAATAAAGTGAGAAAATTAATATTATCCAAGATGACTTAAATCTCCCAGAGCAATGCTTTTGCTCTTGCTTCTCGTCTCCTCACACCATCCACTCTCAATTCTGAACTCCCACTCACCCCCTTGCCTGGACTTTATTTTTCATCTAAAATAACATCTGATTACAGAAGAGTTAGCAGCAGCCCAGAAGGAGAATGTGTTACAAATCATTAACAAAGAGCATTTTGGAACCTAATTCCTGTCTTTCTAGACTAACTTTTATTTCTTTTTTTTTTTTTTTTTTTTGGCCACATTTTAGGCACTCACCTCAAGCTATGCACATCAATGTGCTTGACAGCAAAAAGAAACAAACATCAATAACTTTTAAACCACTGGACATAGAGATCTCTAAAGAAATCACTGTTAAACAACAAGTTCAACGTGTCCTACACTTGCTGTGCATCGGGGCACTAAAATAGGGAAGGCTACCAGTGTGGTTGTACGATATGGAGGCACATCAAGTATCGAATTCTCAGCAACTCTATTTTTAAGTGAGGGTCCACAGTTGTATATGCTGGTTTGCAAAGAAGAAATGCTTCAGTAGTCATTAAAAAAAGGGAAAAATCTTGATGTGAAATAACAATTCTTTTAGCTCTCCACAGGGTCAAGGATTTAAGCAGTGCATTTTATATGCAATACTGCAAATCTGTCTCATTTAAAATGCCATCCAGACTTGTAGTCTTATAATACAAAGTGCTAAGCACAAAGCTCATTTTACAATCTATTTCTTAATTCCGACTTTTGATTAAACAAGATAGTGACACAAAAGGTCCAGGCATAGTATCTGGTACTTAAGGGTTTCCTTCCCCTTTGCCTTTGGAAGAAGTAAGAAGACTGGGAGCGTGTCTCTTATCAACTTGTAAAAATGATAAAACCTCTTTCAATCTGTTTCTGTTTCTATCTGAAGGATAATAACATCACCTCAAGTCACCGGAAGGGGTAAAAAATATAACTTGTAAATAGCTAATTGTAAGTAGTTGCCCAGTAGAAAGAAGCTATTATTGTTAGTGCTGTTATTATTTTTTTTGGAGTGGTTTGGCATAAACTGCTCACTCAAACTTCTAACCTTTACAATTCTCACTGAAACCCAAATCTAAATAGACAAATTACACTCGAATCTTGTTGGTATTATATAGAAAACCTCAGAGGTGAGGTGGCTAAGCACTTTTATAATTACAAATTTTTGAAATGCTAGTTTTTTCAGTGTCAGTTCAGTCTTGGGGGGTTTAATAATAAAATGGCATTATCTATATTCTAATGTTTCTTCATTAAAAATCAGCTTCCAAGGAGAGAATCCGGTTGTATCAATACAAAATCCCAGGAGTGGCTGAGAAACCTGAGAGCTTGTCAAAAAAGACAAGAATGGGTCCTTTAGTAGCTCTGAGGTAGTTAAGTTGAAAATGCCAAGGAAAGTTGTATTTTTGTGGTTGTTATTTTATTACCTTTTCCAGCAATTTTCCACTTGAATGCCTTGTAAACTTGTAATTTAAGCACACTTTATTCTTTATTGTATTTCAATCTGGGAGGCAAATAACTTCGTCAACTTAATCGAAGACCGGGAACCACCAAGAATTCTGGTTAGAGTTCTAGTATTGATTTCGCTCTTAATTTTCCAGTAATTAAATTAGGACAATAACCAGACTACTTTCAGGACTGTGTTGCAAGAACTCTTCTGCTCCATTTTTAGTTCTCCCTTCCCCCTTTCACTGCCAGTGTTCAGAAAATTTGTGGAATTGAATTTATCACAGTAAAATTGCTTCCACTGAACAATCTCATATTAAGTAAAATTCAGCATAAAAATCATTTTAATGGCTTTCCTCTTTCCTACAAACTATGCTTATTCCCTTTTTCTCAACACGGTTCTCAGTGCCCCATATGAAACACATGAAATCAATTTCTCCTGGTTTTGGTCACTCCAATCATTTCCCCAAGCCCCAGAGAGCCTACGACTGAGCTCTTGAGCACTCCATTATTTTCAAAAACACTTAAAAGTACAAAGGAGAATCCAGTCAAGGAGAATAAGACAGATGATAACAAAATGGTCTGGTGTCCTGAAACCAAAAAAATTCAAGATGGAAGTGATCAATTAAATTAAACACTGGTGATGAGCAAAGGAAGATGAGGGCAAAGAACAGGTCCTCAGATTTGACAGGGGGTGGTTGCTGTCGGCTCATACAGGTGTGGTTCTGGTGAAATAAAGTTCGATTTGAATTGTCATGAAGATGGGAACTGAGAACATGGAGACACAGATTTGCTCTATAGGATAGCAAATAAGTTGGTAGCTATCATGGACAAAGAAGGAAGGGAAATTTCTTGTCTTCTTCCATTTAAGATTGTTGATTAATATTATAGCACTGATGGCAGAGAAGGAAGGAGACATGTAATGATGCAAGACAAAAGAGAGAATTATGATTTTTGAGAAAGTGAAAAGAGATGGAGTCTAGGGCACAAGTAAAGGGTTGTCCTAAAATGGGGAAAGAGACACTTTCATTGTAACAAGGCTACAGATGCAGGCAGGCTGGTTGGTAGAAAAAAATAACACTACTTTCTGATTGTTTCATCAGTGAAATAAGTAGCAAAATCACCCACTAAGAGTGAGGAGAACAGAGGAGTAGTTGGAAATTTGAGAAGAAAGAGGAGATGGTGAAGCTGTAAACCCCTGAGAGAGAAAATAAAGCACTTAGGAAATGGGAACTGCGATCGACTGAACTGCAAAGCCTAAACTAAGGCTCACTTGACACAAACAGACATGAAATTTAAAAGAGAGCAATTACATATTCTGGTGTTTTTCTCTGGCGATCAACTACAGGCTTGGGAAACATTTATGGACTGTTTATTATGTGCCAAGTACTGTTCGAAGCATTTTACTTCTATTAATACCTTTGAGCCTGCAACAACCCTATGAGATAGGTATGGATGAGGAACCGAAGGCACAGAGCCATTAGGAAACTTAGCCAAGGTCACACAGCTAGTATCCGCTACCCCAGGATGCAAAGAGTGTAGGTCCAGAGCCCACATCATTAACCACTAAACTATACTACCTTTCTGCAAATAGTTGGGATTAACCAGTGTTGGTTTTCTGCCACTTGAGTAAGGCAGAGGGGAGGCAAGGGACCTGAGGGTGTTTGCAAGTAATTAGACAATGGAACCTAAAACTGGACAGGGAGGAAGTGAGAATAGGAACTAGAATAGGAACTAGAATAGGATCCTGCCTGGCTCAGTCAGTAAAGCATGCGACTCTTGATCTTGGGGTTGTGAGTTCGAGCTCCACGTTGGGAGTAGAGTTTATGTTAAAATAAAAAAAAAAAAACAGAATAACGAAATAATAATTTTGTTAAAAATAACAAAATAAATAAATAAATAAATAAAAATGATGTCATCAATGGATTGGAAATCCTGGTGTGATTGAAGAATTACCATGGAGGCAGTGAGTTGAATGAGATGTTAGAAATTGAGACTTTGATGGCAGTACAGTTATTCATTAGGACAAAATCTAAGGCTTGACCAGAAGAATTGGAAGCTAAAGTCAGAAGGAAAGGAAGGATGAGGAAAAATTGTAAGAGAAAAGGTCAAGGAACTTAAAAAAAATCAGGGGTTGGACGGATTTTCCACATGAATCAGGGGTAGTGGGGGAAAGAAAAATGTGCGCTGGGTGTTACACGCTGGGTGTAACACTCTTCACCAACTGAGAAAGATGGACTAGAAGAGTGGGAGATTACTGCAGGATGGGAGGATGGATAGAGTCACACAGCCTTGATCCAAATACGGGTTACCTGACTCATCCCAGTTTGTCCAGAACTCTCCCAGTTTTAGTACTGGAAATCCTACATCCCGGTCCTCTTTGAGCTGGGGATTCTGAGAGAGGAGGAAGGACGAGGTATATCATGGAGAAAGCAGTAAGAGATGGATAATACCTACTCCATCTCCAGGCCCTGATGATGTGGCTGTTACATGCAGCTCTTCATCTCAGAAGGTGAGATGTGAGCTTTGCTCAAATGATCTCCTTTATTTGAGACAAAAGTTTCGAACACATTTTCTTCCCATTTTGTCTGATTGTTCCTCTAAGGATAGTGATCATGTTTCCGATCTCATTAAACCTAATATGCTCTAAAAGCTATAGCTAAGTGTCTATGATCAATAAGTGTTGTAAGTGCCTGAACGGGCTCAGCGGGAAATACTGCTCAGTTGACAAAGTCATAGCCCACAAAAGAGCCTGAGCACCCAGGGAAGGATTAGTAGACAGAGTCAGCCCACTTTCACATGTCTGCAGTGAGAAATAGCTCTGCCCGAGAAGCATCTGCATCCTCCACTCCACTATTTCAAAGACTTCTGGGGCTAAGGTTCAGAGAACATCCTATTTCACAGATAAAATATTAAAGGTACTTTAGAAGTTACTAGAGTCACAGCAACCATCTTCTTTGACTGAACCCTTGCATGAACTCTCCACTCAGATTGTGCACGAAATGTAGTTTCTGTGCATTTCCAGTTTCACATGACAACAAATGCTCTATGATATTTTCTGATTTGTTTGAGGACCGTACGAAATTTGTGGCATATTCCTGGATTTCAAAATTGCATGTGCGCAAAACAAACAAACAAACAAACAAACAAAAAACGGCTGAAAGAATATACCAAAGGTTAAGTAAACAATAATTCAAAAGCTGCAATGAGACCACCAGGCTGGTATGAGCTGTCTTCCAGGTCTTTCCTACCTTCTAACTATACATACTCTTCTCTCTCCTTGCTCTTGTCACTAAATTTCTCAAAGGCAAAATCTACATTTCTTCAACTCCAATTCATCCTGGGCCTACAATCTGACTTCAGCCCATTCTGTCTTAGAAAGTCACCAGTGATTACATTGGTAGTCATCTCTGAGAAAGTCTCAGTTTCCTATGCTTGTAATATTTTGAGCAAATAGGGACTCCTGGGTGGCTCAGTGGTTTAGCACCTGCCTTCGAGCCAAGGCATGATCCTGGAATCCTGGGATCGAGTCCTGCATCGGGCTCCCTGCGTGGAGCCCATTTCTCCCTCTGCCTATGTCTCTGTCTCATAAATAAATAAATAAATAAATAAATAAATAAATAAAATATTTTGAGCAAATAGAGAATAAACTATTTGCATGTAAATATGAGCTGATGGTTATATATTTGTTAGTCTCACACGAGTTTATAAATCAGAAAAAAAAATCCTTGGATAGACCACATATCTTAATTATAGGTCTAAACTTCCATCTCTCCCTGAAATTTCAGAAGCACTTAAAATCATTTGCTATCTTTTTCCTGAAATTATCTCACCTCTGTCCTATTTTTAAAAATATCTCTTCTCAAAAAAAAAAGGAAACCTCTTATTCACCTATTATTTTCTTTTCTTCCTTCTACCCCAAAATTAGTTCATTATATTCCATATAATTCTTGAACTTTTAGCAACATTTAACTGCTTTTTAAATTCTTTCAACTCAAAAAAATAAAATAAAATAAATTCTTTCAACTCTTTAAAATTATTTTAAAATTCTCTTTCCCGATATATATATAAATATAAATATATATAAATGTGTATATATATGTGTATATATAATACCTACTCCATCTATATAACATTATATATATATATATATATATATATATATATATATATATAATGTTCTTTCATTAGTGTCCTTAATGGCTTCTTTTCTTCCTCCTGTCTCCAAAGATAGGTAATCCCCAAGAACCAACAGCAGGACTTCTCCCTGCTTTCTACGAGACTAATCTTCATTAGCCATGTTGTTTATTATTGTGATTTCAATTGCTGTTTCTAAACAGAATGTAGTCCAACGAACCATTTTATTTCTACCCAGGTCTCCAATAGTTATCTCACATTCTATCTAAAATCCCACTCATCTTCCCAAGCAAAACCAGTTCTTCTGATTTCCTTAACTCTGTAGAAGAAGCCACCAACTTCATAGTCACTCAAACTTAAAATCTCTATTTCTTATCCATCCTAGTCAGAAAGTTTAACTTATTCCACCTCCACTCTAGACCTGACAATCATTACTTCTCTAGGATCATAAAAGCTTCTCAAGTGCCTCTCTGTCTCAGTTTTCCCATCTTCCAGTCCACCTAGAATTTTCTTTTCTTTTTAATATTTTATTTATTTATTTTACAGAGAGAGCGTACAAGCAGGGGGGTGGGTGGGGGTGGGTAGGAGAAGCAGATTCCCTGCCAAGCAGGGAGCCCAATGCAGGACTCGATCCCAGGACCCTGAAATCATGACCTGAGCCGAAGGCAGATGCTCAACTGAATGAGCCACCCAGGTGCTCCCAGAATTGATTTTCAAATTGACCTTCCGAAACCTGGTATCATAAGCTCCTTTATTCAGAAGCCTTTAACAGGCTCCAACTGTATGGCTAAAGAAAGTCAAACCTCCTAACCTGGCACCCAAGGCCCTTTCAGGCTGTGTGTATTTCTCCAAAGATACATATCTTACAACAGAGTCACATCTCTCAGGCTCTAAAATCAGACACAAGAAAATCATGAATAACCAAAATTACCCTGGAAAAGTCCTTCGACAGGAGCTCCACTGGAGACCACGAGCTGGTTCAGCACAGCCAGTTTTTCCTCCAGCATTGGAACAGATTCCTGTCTCTTTGGTTGAGCACCAGATGAAGTAGTTGGCTTGCTTTTAGGGTCCATTTTATATGAAAAATGCATATATGCATATCTTTAAAAATTAGAATCACACTCAGCTCAGTGATATGCTCGCACTTGAGAGACACCCAGAACAGAGGCAAACTGAAGGCACCAAAGATTCTCAGGCTTCCTGTCACGCTCACTCCAGGCAATCACTGGGAGGAATGATGGGCAGCATTGCCAGCACTATCTAAATTGTAATGTTTCTCTTTTTTATTTCTAGGATTGTTAGTTCCTTTTGCTAAGATAATGGCATTCCACCGTTACGTCTTTTTAAAAAGTTATTTAGATACTTGCCTTTATTTCCCCCACCCCACCCGAGCATCGAGGACAGGAATCAGGCCATATTCCTATTTACATCTTTACAGCACATAACACTATACTGATTCACCCTGTAGATATTTTCTCAGCGAACCAAATTCGCCTTGATTTGTTTCTAATCGTTAAGTGAATAACAGGGTAGTTTTAAACAGAATATGCCTGATGGTAACGTCATTTCCTATTTTATTGAGAATCCACGTCTTTTTCTGTATGGACGTATTGACAAAGTCTTTTCTATTGAATCACTTCAGAGCAGCAGCTATTTTTTCTTTTCTAAATAAACTAATCTATTTCACGCGTATTAATAAAACAGTAAACTCCAGTGGAGGCAGCGAAATGGAGTGATGTATGCTTAGTGTCTATACCTGATAACCAAAATACGCATGTTAAAGTATATTTGACACATATTCATATGTCTAGATGTCAAAATAATGATAACTTAGAGTCGTGATTTTAAATAACAAGGAAATAACTGCTGAGTCATCATGATTGTATGAAAATCATGAGGAAAAAAAAAAAAAAAACCTTGATAGCATCCCTGCATTAAACTAGGTAGTTTGCCAATATTATTTAAATATACTCGATAGCTAAAAACTCCCCTAGAAAAAAAAAGCCATAATTCTACTACCCTATGTAACCTAAGATTGTAACTAGAACGATATTTAAGTAGCTTGATATTTATAATATTTAATATTGATACTGATATTTATTTATATTTACATTTAAATATTTACCTTGGGGGAACCCAGAGCTGCTTCTGGGACTCAACTTAAATAAACCACCCTGTGCATTTTGGGGGGGAACACACCAAAGTGAATTTTGGACTCGCTGCCACATCCTCTAGGTACCTGTGTTTGGTCCTTCCTGAAATTCAGTGAGAGAACCTACCCTGTAGCATCCGGGAGTGCACACCTGGCAGGTCTGAGAAGTCACCTGGAGCTGGGGCAGGGCTGATGACCGTGTCCCAGGAGCACCAAAGGGAAGCTAAGGGGGGGTGGGGGGGACTCGAGGTGTGTCACACGGCCCCGCTTCCCTGGGCAACACCTGCCGGGCCTGGAGAATGTTCCTGGGAACATCGATCCCCCCCACCCCCTCCCCGGGAAGGTCGGAGCTAGAGGGCCCTGGGTGGGGGTGGGGGGGGGGGGGGCTCGGTCCTGCAGGCTGCCCTCTAGGGGCAGTGGAAGGAAACGGCTGCACCATGAGGTTCATGTTCCAAACAGCAGCCAGTACCTGACAGGGGCCTAAAGTAGAGGCACCCCCAATGGATGTGGGGGTGGGCCTCTGGCATTTGGAGCTGGACAAAGATGCTTCTGCGTCAATGATGCGAGGCGTGCTTAGTAGAGAAAGACCTTGCTACCTAGACATGTATTTGGGTTTTTCCCATATGCCCAAGGATGTTGCCCTGAAGGAGAAAAGCTGTAGGTCGGAATCAGGAAAGAACAGAATGTATCCAGGCTTTGGGACCAGACAGATAGGTGTCCACATTCCAGCTTCCCTGTTTCCTAGCATGATATCTTTTTTTTTTTTAAGATTTTATTTATTTATTCAAGAATACACAGAGAGGAGAGAGAGAAGCAGAGGCACAGGCAGAGGGAGAAGCAGGCCCCATGCAGGGAGCCCCAAATGGGACTCGGTCCTGGGTCTCCAGGATCACACCCTGGGCTGCAGGCAGCGCTAAACCACTGAGCCACCCGGGCTGCCCCTGGCATGATACCTTGAGCAATATATTTAGTCTCTCTAACCTTACTTGTAAAATATAGAGTCTGATATACAAAGTGCTTCAGAAATAGGACACAGTTGATGGAAGGAAGGTCTACTTGTTATTTTTATTCAATCTAATACAACTGGGATCTCTGAGAGTCTGGGCGGTTATCATTCACTGCAGTTCCTAGCTGCCTTTAATAAAATGCTGGGGATCCCTGGGTGGCTCAGCAGTTGAGCGTTTCTGCCTTTGGCCCAGGGCCTGAGCCTGGAGTCCCGGGATCGAGTCCCACGTCAGGCTCCCTGCATGGAGCCTGCTTCTCCCTCGGTCTGTGTCTCTGCCTCTCTCTCTCTCTCTCTCTCTCTCTGTGTGTCTCATAAATAAATAAGTAAAATCTTTAAACATAAATAAGTAAATAAAAATAAAATAAAATCTGGCACCTCCACCTACCAAGACTCCAGATCAGTAAGAGCCAGACCAAATATGAGATGCCACAGGAAAACCTACTGCTCCTAAAACTGCTGTCTTTAGTACTCTGGATATAGATTTTTTTAATCTTTCTCATGAACATCAGAAGGTAGCCTATCTATCTAATCCCCCTCTTAGAACATCTGATATGCCCAAACAGAACTTTCATCTGTGTGTTGGTATTTTTGGTTCTCCAAGGGGCCAGGAGCCTCATCCTGAGTTAAGGGGGCCAGAAGCAGCAGGGTGGGAGTTCATGTAATGGGAGGGACCAACCTACCCACCTAACACCTGCCAGTCTCCTTGACTAGTGTTGATCGATACACCTAGGCTCAGATTATTTTAATCCCATCTCATTCTGTGCCCCCGCCCTGAAGTTTTCCCTCTCCCTTCTGTTTTTGCATGAGCCCCTTAGATTTTAAACTTAAGACCTCTTTTTTTTTTTAAGATTTTATTTATTTATTCATGACAGAGAGAGAGAGAGAGAGGCAGAGACACAGGCAAAAGGGAGAAGCAGGCTCCATGCAGGGAGCCTAATGTGGGACTCGATCCCGGGTCTCCAGGATCACACCCCAGGCCAAAAGTGGTGCTAAACCGCTGAGCCACCCGGGCTGCCCTTAAGACCTCTTTGGAGTAATTTTACCCAGCCCTCATCCCACAAATATCCTACCTGTCTCAGATGATTCCTTTCTCCCTAACAGCTCTCAAAAGACCAGATAGTTAAGGCTGCATTTTTTTCGTTAAGAGATAAGAGCCATTCTCTGAAGACGCTGAACCAGCACTAAGATTCTTCATAAATGTAGCTATAGATATAGGATCAACTGATTGCATTAGTTAGTTTCTGTTAATTAATATTCCTATTAAGGAAAAACTCAGAAACTATACAGAAATGACTATTCATCCTTTAACAAAGAATGTAGTTAATGCACAATAACTACATATTACTTAATAACTAATATCATGGCTTTTGTCTAATCTCTTTATGGCAGAGCATGTGCTTGGGAGTTTTGTGCTTGGGTTCTTCCTTTCTTCTTTTTTAAATTCCCATCATAAAATAAATAAATAAATAAAATAAAATAAAATAAACAAAATAAAATAACTAAATTCCCATCATAATGGTGGATTTCCATGAATCTGTTTTTCTCCTCTGGAACCTCTAATGACCAAGACCATATATTTCCAGGATAGTAAGATGGGAAGTGAATGGTGTAGGAATGAATCTGTGGCCTAAGAATTGCAAGGGATAGTAATAAATAGCCCTGGTATTACAAAAACTCCAGGCATTACACACTGGATTTTAGAACTTGTTAGGTCTCAGTGTGTCATAATAGATGGACACTGACATTCACCTTAAAGCACTAGAGAGTACCTCTCATTTCCTCCATGGTCTCAGTTTAGCATTCTATCTTTTAGGCTCTTATTGACTTGTAAAGTAATGAATTCATTGAAGAGGAAAAATTAATGTTTTTGAATGGATGTTTGTCAATATTGCCATAAAAAAAATGTTCAAGTGCTGTACTGGTACACTCTGTCCTACAAAAACAAGCACTGTCTCTATGCATATGTGAAAGAGAATTTGCCACACTAGTCAGTTACAAAACCTAATCTTTTGAATTACTTTGAATTAAACATCAAAGACTTAGATGCCAGAAAAGGCGACAACAGATTTTTTTCCCCATATCCACATTACAAAACTGCAACTCCGAAAAATCTCATTTTAGGAGTTTACTGCTTTCTACAGTCCCTGTCATCAAGTTTTGACATACAGTATTTCAAGCACCCAATTTAGAAAACAAACAGCTATTAAATGTCCAAAATGTCTATCGCTATAGATGTTTTAATAACAGAATAATGTTAATGTGCTTCTCTCTGCCTCCTTCTCAAAAAATAGGCAGTTCAAGGTGTGTTTATTCACTCTTACAAATATATTTCCCCACTCTGTCAAAAAGAGAAGCATAATTCAGTTGAAGTGCATCAGAACTGTGTTTCCTTATACCATATTATGTGACAAGCTGTAAATAAAATGAACTCTTTATGAATACATTATGCATGGGATATGTTCCCAGGGTGGCATATAAAGAGTATTTTAATGACATACATTTTTCTAGGTAGCCAAAAGCAAGTTGCTATTTCAACAACCCATGGACTGAATATAAAGCAATTTTAAAGTGTCCTAACACAAACTCGGTAGTCCCGGCCCTTGAAATATTCATATGTCAGCACAGTAAGCTTCATCTTAGAAAATTATTCCTTTAGGAAATTTTTTAAAAAGATTTTATGTATTTATTCATGAGAGACCCAGAGACATAGGCAGAGGGAGAAGCAGGCCTCCTGCAGGGAGCCCTATGTGGGACTCGATCCCGGGGACCCCAGGACCATGACCCAAAGGCAGATGCTCAACCGCTGGGCCACCCAGGCATCCCTTCCTTTAGGAAATTATATTGACCACATGAACTTTTAAAAAATACCTTAGGTATTTAGTATAATATGAATAGAATTTCTATCTTAATGTTAAATTTCTTTAAACGATTTCTAGCATTGCATATCTTTTAGATATAAATGAGCATATACAATTATTATTTTATTAAGTTATGTGAATAATTGGGACACAGAACCTCCAAATTTTATAATTTAGCAGGGAAAATAACAAACCAAAAGCCATGCATAATGTGAAAGTGCTCATAATATACTTTATTAAAAAGCTAGATAATAAACTTTATATAAGGAATAATCCTGATCTCACAAAAAGAAAACATATCATATTCTTAGAAAAACCTAGAAGAAATCCAATAAAATGCTAGCAATAGGTATGTCTTTGGGGATGCATATTCTTTTTTTGTACATTTCTGTATTTTTCCATTTCCTATAATAAATATTTTATTTTCAGAAATAATGACATTCTTTTATTAAACATGTTTGTTGAGCACCTATAGTAGGCTAAGCACCTAGGCCAGGCACTGCTCTAGGCACAGAGTGTGCAGCAGGAAACACTAAGTCTTTGCCCTCACAGAGAATGCGTTCTTCAAGGAGTGGCATGGGGTAATGGAGGTGACAAACAATTAACAAATCAATGTATAGATAATAATATTAGGTGGTGATATTTGCGATGGAGTGGGGGGAAAGCAGGTTAAGGAGATAGGGAAATACAGGAAATGGGAAAGTGTGATTTGATAGCGGTCAGAGAAGGCATTACTGATGAGTCAAAGTGTAGGGAGGGGGAGACACGCAGCAAGTGGAAAAGTGGATCTCGCAGGTATCTCGGGGATGAGTGATGGAGGCAGAAGAAATGGCAAGTGGAAGTCCCCAGGGCAGAAGTTTGCATAGCATTCTTGAGAAAGGGTGAGAGCTGGCACTCTGAGTGAGGTGGAAAGTGGAGGTGATGACCTCAGAAGGGCAGCGCTCCACTGGGGCTTACAACATTGGCTTAAGGAGACCACTGGAGAGCTTTAAGGAGAGGACTGCCAGGGCCTGACACACATTTGAAAGGCCACAGCCTGGCTGTGTGAGGAATAGACTGTGCAGGGCACAGGGGGAAGGCCTGGAGGCAAATTAGAAATTGTTACAGGGATCCAGAGAGAGCTGAAGCTGGTTTGGATGACAACAGCACTGGCAGGGTAGTGAGAAGTGATCAGATACCTGTGTGCACTCTACGATAAGGGGGAATGAGTGAGGGATCTGGGAATTATTCATAATAAAGTTAAATTGTGTTTTGTATATGTGATAGTAAATTTTGTGTGTCAGCTTGACTGGGCTAAGGGAATGCTCAGATAGCTGGTAAAACATTATTTCTGGGTGTGTTTGGAAGGGTGTATCCAGAGGAGATTAGAATTTGAATCAGAACTAAATTAAGTAGATGGCTCTCACTAATACCAGTGGACATCCTTCAATTCTTTGAGGGACTGAATAGAACAAAAAGATGGAAAAGAGGTGAATTTGCTATCTCTGCTTGAGCTGGGACATCCATCTTCTCCAGCCCTTGGCCATCAGTGCCTTCTTGGACCTTTGGACTCTGCTGAATTATCCCACTGGCTTTCCTGGTTCTCCGGCTTGCACACAGCAGAGAGTAAGACTTCTCAGCCTTCCTAACTACAGGAGCCAATTCCTATAATAATCTTCTCTTAATCTATCCATCTCCCTATCTACCTATCATCTGTCTATCATCTATCTATCATCTATCTATCTATCATCTATCTATCATCTATCTATCTATATATCTATCTATCATCTATCTCTACCTATCATCTATTTATGTATCTTTCCATCTATTTTATTGGTTCTCTTTCTCTGAAGAACCCTAATACAGTACATATCCTTTTATGAAAGTTCTAATGTAATAACTAAATGTCTCCATTTTTCTATGCCTCAGTGGTCTTAGCTTTAGCTACTTTCTGCAAAAATATATTGGGCTTTTATTTTAGCAGAGAAAGTACTGGCAAAATTTTACCTTAACTATGCAAAGGAAAACTGCCGGGTACAGTTAATTTTTCACACTGTCTATATTCTTGCTATTTCTTGAAGAATTAGTGTCATCCAGTGAATTAGGATCCAGTGAATACAATAGACACATTTTTCTAAACTACAGTAGAATCATCTTTTAAACATTCCAGGCTTCTGAAGTGAAGCAATGGACTTACTTCATCTTTAAATAAAGCACTATTGCTGTTTTCAGATGGTTTGAGAGGATAGCCACCTGCTGACCCTGAGGAATAGGTTTTATGAATAGAGTGACTTGAGGCACCTGGGTAGCTCAGTTAGTTAAGCATCTGACTTGATTTTAGCTCAGGTCATGATCTCAGGGCTGTGAGATTGAGCCATTCGTCTGGCCTTGTGCTGAGTGTGGAGCCTGCCTGAGATTCTCTCTCTGACCCTCCCACTACCCTCAAAAAAAAATTAAAAATTAAAAATAGAGCGACTAAAATCACTCTATTCTTCAAAAGAATCACTCAGTTCTTCAAAAGATAGATTCCAAAAATTATTGAGGGAGAGCCTCTGTTGTAAAAGGCTGTGTTTTTAATGTCAACTCCAAAATATGGAAGACAAGCTTCCAGAAGCTAAGAATTCATTTTGTTTTAAAGATTTTATTTATTTATTCACGAGAGACACAGAAGAGAGATGCAGAGATGTAAGCAGAGGGAGAATCAGGCTCTAGGCAGGAAGCCTGATGTGGGACTCGATCCTGAGACTGCAGGATCACACCCTGAGCCAAAGGCAGATGCTCAACCGCTGAGCCACCCAGGTGTCCCCAGAAGCTAAGAATTCAGACATTAAAGCAGATACCCTTGAGTTTGAGTTCCTGCTCACCCTTTACCAGCCAGGTGACTTTGAGCCAGTTACTTAAGTTATTTGAACCTCAGTTTTCTCCATTGTAAAATATAGCAATGTGTATACCGGTGTATAAATTATGAATTCCTAAAGTCTCCAGAATATCAGAGTCTATGCTTCTCTTTAACCCCAGACTTTCCACTCCAGCCAAATTTTCTCCTTATAGTCTCCCAAATGTGACAGCTCCTGATTGCCATGCCCAGGTAACTTCTGCAGTAGAAAATATATTTAGGAGGCATCCTTTGAAAGTAGATGTTACTTTTGTTTCTAGGTCTCCTTAGTGCTACTAACTTTAGGTTGCACCTGTCCAGTGTACTCGGTTGTTGAATTGTTGTCTTCATTATTAGCTACGTTTATTCAGTTTCTTCTTGGTCCCAGGTACATTTTGTTAGGCACTTTCATAAACTTATTTAATTTTAACAGACACTTTAGGTGACCAGTGTTACTTCTCAGAGGCAAGCAGAACAGTGGCCCTCCAAAATTGACCCTGTTCTAATTCCCAGGCCCTGTGATTATGTTATTTTACATGCCAAAGGATATTTTGCAGATGTGATTAAGGTTAAGGACCTTAAAAAGGAGATTATCCTGGATTACCCAGTGAGCTCAATCCAACAACAGGCATCCTTAAAAGAGGAGAAACTTTCTGGTGGTTGTCAGAGTGATGGCAATATAAGAAAGGTGTGACCTGCCATTGCTGGCTTTGAAGACAAAAGGGAGCTACAAGCCAAGAAATGCAAGTGCTCCCCAGAATTTGGAAAACATAAGGAAATGGTTTCTACCCAGGAGCTTCCAGAAGGAAACACAGCCCTGCTGACCTCCTGATGTTAGCCCAGTAAGATTCTTATGACTACAGGTCTCCAAAACAGTTAGAGAACAGCTGTATGTTGTTTTAAGTAGCCATTGGTTACAATAGCAATAAAAAATTGGTTAAGTATCCCTTCATATTATTTTAAAACTCTAGAGAAATAAGTTTTTCTGTTCTAACTTTTGCTCAGCTTCATCTTCCGGGTTCCCACTCTGTTCACTTTATCATCTGTTGTCCCAGGTCTGAGACTTTCTCACCTTTCTTCTGATGCTCTGTCACACATATTTAAGCCTGATTACCACCTCTTTTATGTTGATACCAAAGTGCCAAATCTTTGATCTATGCCTCATTTGGTGGCATATATGCAGGTATTAAGTGTACAGAAAAAATGTCATCATAGACTTTAACCAATATGTAGGACCTTAAATATGTACCCATAATGAATTGAAATCTGATTTGTGAAAGTCTTAACTAAGACTTAAATAAATAGACTAGCTCTACCAGATTTCACGTAAAATACTCCCCAGGTTGATATTTCTGACTTTTCCATTTGGTCTAGGAGATAGGTCAGGTTGGTGTTTCACTATGAGAAACCCAGAATGGAAAGATCCATTCTGGTTTCAGGCCTAAAACCACATTCCCTCATTCCAGATTCACCTGAAAGCTCTGTACTTAGGGAATTATTGGTTTGTAATGAAGCCTTGATTTTCCCAGCACATGAATAAAAGAAATTGGATATTCTATCTGGCCTGTGATTGTATCATACTGGATTATAATTATATTATAGATGTCTGTCCTTTAAATAGAACTGTGAGCTCCCTGAGTACCTTGTTCAGTGCTTGTTCTCAGCACTCAACACAATCTATATCATTGTGAGTAGACTCTCAATAAATCTTAAATAAATAAGAGGTCAAATGAGAGAATGGATCAAGTTTGCTTGGCTGTCTTTGTACCTTCCCTAGCAATGACGTTCTTCTATGTATGGGTATTAGTTTCCTTTCTCCACTTTCCAATACTCCCCCATCCTGATCCTTGGTACTCTCATGCGATCCTCTTTATAGTCACAATTGCCTCCAGCTCAGCTCAATCCTATACTCTCCCACCCAGGGGGAATAAGGGATATAATGTTTGATTTTGAACTGACTCTTACAAGATGACTTCAATTTTCTGGACCAATTAAATGTTTACAGATGACTCTTTCACTTTGGGGTGCTTTGGAGCTTTATCAGAAGCTCCTGTGCTGGGCTGTAACTTCAGTGAAGAATACAGTATCTCTCCTTCCCTTAACCTCTTTTCCCCTCAGTCCCTGGTTTTAGGCCTAAAACCACATTCCCTCATTCCAGATTCACCTGAAAGCCCTGTACTTAGAGATACATAGTATCTCTTCTAGGAAATGCTCTTGGACAGGACCTCCATGGCTCTAGACAGCTGTCTTTGCTATGTGGGTCATATCTAGGCTACAAGGAACATTCCACTTCTTTTAGAAAGGAATGCACTTGCTTCCCTAGCACAGCAATTTGTGTTCATTCTTATAACATGACTTACAGCTAGGTCTCTCCTATACTCAAGATCTCCTGGATGGCAATAAGTTCCCATTGGGTGTCTCAATATCCAGGACATAAGTTTCAAGCTCTTGAAATAGTCCCACTGAGGCCTCTCTCTCTAGGCTTGAGAAAAAGGTGGTAAAAATCGCCATCCTACCTCTTTGAAAGGAAGGTACTAGAAAACAAGGTGACAGATTGACAGGTGAAAGATTTCTCTCCTAAGAAATCTTTTCTCAAAAACTCTCCTTCTTCACTCTCTGTCTTTTATGTCAATACAGTGGTCAACCTTCCCAGTTTGCCTGAGACCATCCCAGTTTTAGTATGGAAAGTCCTGCATCTCAGCAAACCTGCAGGCCTTGGCAAAGTGTGACCTATCTCTAGAAGAAAGGTCTAAAAGTCATAAAACTGGTTTTTGGTCACATGCTTCCAAAATCTGAATTTTCAATGTGCCACCTCACTTTAATATGTAGTATCAGTATTATCTCAAATTTTCAGCTTAATATTCCATTACTTACATGCACATACAATGTGACCTACAGATTCAATGCAATCCCTATCAAAATCTCCATGATGTTTTTGCAGAAATAGAAAAATCATCCTAATATTCATATGGAATCTCAAAAAACACTGAATATCCAAACAATCTTGGAAAAAATGAAGTTAGGGGAATCACATTTCCTAATTTCAAAGCTAGAGTAACCAAAGAGTGTGATACCAGCATAAAGACAGATACATAGACATAGGAATAGAATACAGAGAGCCCAGGACAAATTCCTCACATATGTGGTCAAATGATTTTGACAAGGTGGTCAAAACGAATTCAATGGAGAGAGGACAATCTAATTGGCAAATAGTGCTAGGGAAACTGGATATCCACATACAAAAGAATGAAGTTGTAACCTTACCTAATACCACTTACAAAAATGAATTCAAATAGATCAAAGACCTAAAAATTATAACACTCTTTGAAGAAAACATAAAGGAAAAGCTTCACGACATCGGATTTGTCAGTGATTCATTATATATGGCAAGAAAGAAACAAGTAACAACAAAAATAGACAAACTAGACTTCATACAAAAATATTTTTAAATTGTTTATCAAAAGACTCTGTCAACAGAGTAAAAGGACAACCCAAGATTAGAAGAAAATGCTTGCGAATCATATATCTGATAAGGGATTGATTATCAAGAATAAATAGAGAATTCCTGAAACTCAACAACAAAAGAAACCAATCAACTGAATTCAAAAGTGACCAAAAAGGGGGCAGCTGGGTGGTGCAATCATTTAAGCATCCAACTCTTGGTTTTGGCTCAGATCATGATCTCAGGGTCATGAGATGGAGCCCTGCACCAGCCTCATACTTTGCACAGTTTCTCTCTCCCTCCGCCTCTCTCTTCTAAAATCAATCAATCAATCAATCAATCAATCATCCATTTTTTAAAAAATAACAAAAGTAGGCAATGGACTTGGACTTGAATAGAGATTTCTCCAAAAAATAAAAATAAAAAAAAAAATAAAAAAAAAAAAAGAGAGATTTCTCCAAAGAAGATATCTAAGTGGCACCTGGAAAAATTCAATATCACTAATCATTAGAGAAATGCAAACCAGAACTATGAGATACCACTTCACATCTACTAGGATGGCTACTGAAAATAAAACAAAACAAAGAAGAGAAAATTACAAGTGTTGGTGAGAATGTGGGGAAATTTCAACCTGTTCACAGTTGGTGGGAACATAAAATGGTTCAGCCACTGTGGAAAACAGTAGTTCCTCAAAAAATTAAAAATAGAAATACTATATGATCCAACAATTCCAATTTTGGGTATGTACCCAAAATAATTGAAAGCAGGGTCTTGAAGAGACATTTGTACACTCATTTTCATAACAGCATTATTTGTAATAGCTAAATGTGAAGGCAACTCAACTGTCGATCAACGGATGAATGGATAAGCAAAATGTGGTATATACAATCAATATTATTCAACCTTAAAAAGGAAGACAATTCTGTTAAGTTTTTATTTATTTATTCTTTTAAGTAATCTTTATACTCAACGTGGGGCTCGAACTCATAACCCCAAGATCAAGAGTTACATGCTTTCCAACTAAACCAGACAGATGCCCTAAGGAAGATAGTTCTGAAACATGTTGAAACATGGATGAACCCTGAGAACATAATTATACTAAGTGAAATAAGCCAGTCACAAAAAAGACAAATAGTATATGATTCCACTTATATGAAGTACTTAGAGTATTCAAAATCAGGGACAGAAAATAGAATGGTGGTTTCCAGAGGCTGGGCGGAAGGGAGGGTTAGTATTTATTGTTTAATGGGTGCAGAGTTTCAGTTTTACAATATGAAAAGAGTTCTGGAGATGGATAGTGTTGATGGTAGCACAACATTATGAATGTATTTGGTACCACTAAACTATATACTTAAAAATGATTAAGATGGTGAATTTTATGTTTATTTTTACCACAATAGAAATAATGGAAAACCTGTATGAATGGGAGTGGGGGTAAATGGCTAAAAGAATTTAAGTGGCTGCCTGTGGGTTTTGGAACATGAGAAACAGGAAGAGAAAATGAGAGACTTTAAAATAAGACTTTTAACATGGTTGCCTGTCAAACTACATGTATGTGATACTTGAAGAAAAACAAAATTCAATTCTTATTTTATTTATTTATTTATTTATTTATTTATTTATTTATTTATGAGACAGAGAGAGGTGGGGAGGGGCAGAGGGAGAACATCTTAAGCAGCCTCCACTCCCAGTGAGGAGCCCAATGCAGGGCTTGATCTCGCAACCCTGAGATCATGACCTAAGCCAAAATCAAGAGTAGGATGCTTAACCGACTGAGCCATTCATATGCCCCAAAAACTCAATTCCTATTTAAAGGTATCATTTCCTCGGAATGTTGGAAAATTTATTACAATGAATCTGATTTTTCATTCATTCACTATCTTTCATTTTCCCTTTCCCGGGGTTCTTACTAAGAGAAATTACTGCCATGACACTGTCCCTTAATCCTATGTGGGCCCTATCAGTGTAGGGACTCTGCTAATTTCATGTCATGTATATGGACAAAGAAACAATTTTTGCTAGTTTTGTGCCATGCTATGGCATGCATAGGTGTATCTGCCTATAAGAATAGAAATTCTTCTTTATTTGAGGTCTTGATACCCCCTTGAAATTCCGGCATGTTAAAATAGGACCCATCTATTCAGAATACACTGATATTTCTGATTTTAGTATGTCTTCTTGGTTTCCACCCTTCTTAACCCAGGTAATAACTTCTAATGGGGAGGGATATACCCCTCTTTTTATTTTCTTTCTTATTGGAGGCATCTAAAACAATCTCCTAAATAAGGATGAACTTTTGGAACTCAAAACCTAGGAGCAATTTTTCTGGTTTTCTCCATGCCACATCCTTTGCCCAAGGCAAAAAAATATATAAAGCTAACCACCATTTACTTGAATTAAAGTGAAGGTAAAGGGAGAAATACTGGGGGTAAATTGGTTGATATATTAAAAAAAGAAAGAGAAAAGAAAGGGAGACATGATCAGATTGTCATTTAAAAGATTTTTAATTGCTTTGGCTCCTATTAGGACAAGATATTGGAGATAGTCAGGAAAAAGTTAAAAAAAAAACAGCTTGGAAATTACTGTAATAATAAGAATGAGAAAGATCATAAAATAGAAAGAAAGAAATGAATTAAAGATATAAAGCCTGATGCTCTTACCTGCCTCCCAATGAATGGCTCTGATAAACTCACTGGCCTAAGGCTTAATGCCTAGTTAGATTATTGGATTCTGCAGACTCAGGGCATCAGCATTTTAACAGAGGAATTTTCCTTAATAGAGTAGGAGAAATGATTAGGGGAGAGCTGAGGATATATTTACTCCTTACACCTCGCTCAGAGGGAAATTAAACCTCAGATGGTTAAAATACTTGCTCAAGGTTCCAAGCTAGAAAATGGTGGTGCTGGGATTTTAATGCCTAATAAAAATATCTCAATGATCCCCTTTGCATGTTAGCAACTGACAGGTTGGAGTTGATATTTTTCAAATGGAGAACTTAACCTATGCGCCTTATAGCGTTCTTCACTGATAAACTATAAGCAAGGGTAATAAAAAAGAGCCATCATAATGCCTGTGCCAAAGCCATATTCCTGAATCTGGCTGCTGTACAAAAGTCTCCCATAGGAAATTAATCATGCACCATCTCAGAGACATTTAATGGAGTGGTACACTGTTTATTTGTCAATTGGAGATCCCGAGCTAAGGTATCACCTTTTAGTATCCTACCATCTATCAGCCAAATCAATATAAGAATAAAAAGGCATTGGCCGTAGCGGCAGGTTTCTTGGCCTTTGGACAGCATGGTGTTAGGGGCTGAGTCATGGACAGTCCTTGGACTGTGTAGCGGACTGTGCAGTGGAGGAGGAGCCTGCAGCATCAAGAGTGAAAGGTCAGTAGTCTGCAAGGGCCTGCTAACTAGGGAGGTAAGCATCTCCTCATTATACAACAAGTAAAATAAGCGATGGAGTGGTCCAGAACCTTGTCCAAGGTCAAGCAGTTAAGGAACAACAGAGAATGATTTGTATACAGATTATTCTAACATCAAGGCCCATGTGTGCTCCTCGCACTCCTGCTGAATCACTGTGCTCATCCCTAAGGCAGCTCAGGTTCACCTCATCGTTGCCAACCCACTGGCCTAAAATTCCGAACAATTCAGAAATGGCCATTGTACAAATCCAGATGCTGAATTTCACAATTGCTCCTAAGATACATTCCATCTTAGAAAAAAAGATGGAAAGAGAAGAGAGAGAAGAGAAGAGAAGAGGAGAGGAGAGGAGAGGAGAGGAGAGGAGAGGAGAGGAGAGGAGAGGAGAGGAGAGGAGAGGAAGAAGAGAAGAGAAGAGAAGAGAAGAGAAGAGAAGAGAAGAGAAGAGAAGAGAGAGAAGAGAAGAGAAGAGAAGAGAAGAGAAGAGAAGAGAAGAGAAGAGAAGAAGAAAAAAGTGATGGCACAGTCCTTCTCCTTCGAGCAAGATAGCATGTGACATTCATTCCAACCAGCAGAGGTGGCAGGAGGAGACAGAAGAAGAGAAGGGGGACACATGGGTGACTCAGTAGATTAAGTGTCTGACTCTTGGTTTAGACTCAGGTCATGATCTCAAGGTTGTGAGACTGAGCCCTGAGAAGGGCTCTGCACTCAGCATGGAATCTGCTTGAGATTCTCTCTCTCCCTCTCCCTCTGGCCCTCGTTCCTGACTTGTATGTATGTGTGCTTTCTCTCTTTCTCAAATAAATGAAATGATTCTTTAAAAAGAAGAAGAAGAAGAAGACGACGACGACAAAGAAGAAGAAGAGAAGGAAAGAGATAGGAGTTAGAGGAAGCAGAAAGCAGTTTGGGAACTAAGAGTCCACATTATATACCTATCCTGATCTTTTCACTCTATTTGCCTCTTTTCTCAAACCCAGCATCATAGTTTGGGCTGCTAACAAACTACCACAGAATAGGTGGCTTAAACAAAGGATACTTTTATGATTCTGGAGGCTGGAAAAGCAAGATCAGAGTGCCAGCCTGGTCAGTTCCTTGGTGAGGCCCTCTTCACATGGCCTTTCCTTAGTATGTGAACATAGAGAGAGCTCATGCCTCTTCCTCTTTTTATAAGGAAACTAATTTCATCACTGGGACTATATACTTACATGACCACATCTAAACCTAAACTTCCCAAAGGCCCTATTTTCAAATACTATCACATTGGAGATGAGGGGTTCAACATATGAATTTGTGGGAGGAGACGTAACACAAATATTCAATTCATAGCACTCAGTCAATATTACTATCACAAGTTCAAAGAAGTAACAATAACTAAACTCCATGGCTGATACTGAGTGTTTACTTTTAAATTACTACGTGGCTTGAAATATTAACACTTGTAAAATTGATTTACTTTTAGGTCAAGCAAACTAACATCTCTCGCCCAAAATAACTGAATTATATTAATTTTATCAACAACTTTAGTTGAAGTTCATAATTACAAATTTTCAAGTGCCAAGTTTCATAAGATCTAAACATAAATAGTTCTAAATACCTTTAATGCAGAGTTTAATGCTATTTATTGGCAATGAAAAATATTTTTTTAAAAAGGGTTTTATCTGAATGGTGGGGAAAATGGGTAACTATTTCCTACTTCCTCTTTTCACTTCCTTGCATGAACCAAATTTACTAAAATATGGATTTATCACTTTTGTAGTTAAAAGAAAAATGACCAGACTCTGACTTTTTTTTTTAGAGAGGGAGAGAGAGCCAGAATGAGAGAGAGAGAGAAAGAGAGAGAGATGGAGAAAGAGAAGCAGAGGGAGAGGCAGGGAGAGAAGCTCAAGCAGGCTCCGTGCCAGCTCAGAGTCAGGTCAGGGGGCTCCATCTCACAACCCCAAGATCATGACCTGAGCTGAAATCAAGAGTTAGATGCTCAACTGACTAAGCCAGCCAGGTGCCCCCCGATTTCTGACTTTTAATGCTACTTCTGGTAGTAGTACATGAAATATTTTTCCCTTATCAAAATAATAAATAATGAAAATATTGAATAAAGATGAAAGGACCACACTGGAAATTGGGCTTGAGGTTTGAGTATGATGCAAGGCAGTTTCCTACTCATCAACCTCCTGGCGCATTAAAGCAACCTGTACAAATATTGTAAAGTCACACTCTCTAAACTTAGGTCCTGGGACACTCTAAACTAAGCAAAAACCATGATGGAAAGCAGTGAGTTAAACTCAACAGCAAGACTTCCAGAGGAAATAAAAAGCAGTGAAAGGTTATTAGTATTGAAGTCAAAATAGAAATGGTCTACCTTATTTAAGAACAGGAAAAGGCTGGGATGCCTGGGTGGCTCAGCAGTGGAGCATCTTCCTTTGGCTCAGGATGTGGTCCCAGAGTCCTGGGATGGAGTCCCACATAAGGCTGTCTCCAGGAGCCTGCTTCTCCCTCTGCCTATGTCTCTGCCTCTCTATGTCTCTCATGAATAAATAAAATCTTTAAAAAAAAAAAAAAAAGGAAAGGAAAAGGCACTGACATTGTCACTTTTCACTCTATTAAAGGAATAATCAGAAAAATGTAGCAATGTCACCAAAATTAAATAACATCATGAGCATGACAATGACCTAGAATAAAATAATCCATGTAAAGAAAAAGAAAATAGATACCTGAGGGCTAATGCCATTTACATTCAATTAGACATTGTTTCTTCCTTATTATTTCATAGATAACCTTTTTATATATCTGTTCTTCCCACAAATAATTTTAATGCTCTTTATAGTCGTACAATTTAACAAAAAAAGGAGAGAATTAGGACAAACTTTTTTTTAAAGATTTTATTTATTTATTCATGAGACACACACACAGAGAGAGAGAGAGAGAGAGGCAGAGACACAGGCAGAGGGAGAAGCAGGCTCCACGCAGGGAGCCCAATGTGGGACTCGATCCCAGGACTCCAGGACCATGCCCTGGGCCAAAGGTGGTGCTAAACCACTAAGCCACCCAGGGATCCCCAGAACTTTTTAAATCTAGCACAAATCTCCTAATTTTCTTCATTTATTATGAAAACAATTGCTGTTTAAATTGTTTTGAATTATCCTCAACTTGTCAAAAACATTATTGTCAGTTACATCAAGAGGTAAAAGGTAGCCCTTTAACAAAGTTAGAAATGTGCATATAACATAATATCATCTTTGATGTCATAGAATACGAATGATCATTTTATGTATCCTTTAAAACTCAGATTGGATAATCTGAGTATTTTAAAATTAGGAAATAGTAATAAGAAATGTAAGAAAGATAATATCTCACCAAGTTCCTCTTCATATCATTTTTCATCTATCACACACACACACAACATTGGGACAATGTAAAAACAAAATTTTCTCTTGACCCAAAAACTTTCTCACAAAAGTAGTAAAAACAAAACAAAACAAAACAAAAAAAAACAAGCTTTTTTTTTTTAAGATTTTATTTATTTATTCATGAGAGACACAGAGAGAGAGGCAGAGACACAGGCAGAGGGAGAAGCAGGCTCCATGTGGGGAGCTCCATGTGGGACTCGATCAGAGGACTCCGGGATCACACCCTGAGCCAAAGGAAAGGCTCAACCCCTGAGCTACCCAGGCATCCCAAGACCCAAGCTTTTATTGTTGAATAAGCATCAAAGCAGATGCCCACCTTAGGGAATGCACTAAAAAAAAACTGCAGAGAAAGGAATCTCTTCTCCTTATATAGCCAAGCTGACTCAACTCCTGATATACATGTTCTGAAGCAAGTCTTCAAATAAGAGTACTTTCCAGCACCACTTGTCATGCATCATAATTCTCAATTTACCTGATAATTGGGGTGGCCACCTGGGTTAGATAATTGGCTATATCCAGAAGAGAAACAAACTTCTCATAGCCCTATGACGGGAGGCAGTTTTGCAATGTGGAGCAAAACACCCACCAGAGGTAGGCTCCTACGTTCCCACAGGGACTGGGTGGAAAGGGCAGTCCTCTTGAGGCCTACGTTCAAAGACATGGTTCCCAGGGTCCAAGAGAAAGACGTTCCTGAGCGCAAAGCTGACAAAAGACTTATGTATCTAATCTTCAAAAGATTTTATATACATTGCAAAGAAAGGAGGAAGTACTTACAAGTTTTCTAAAGTAAATATTCTAAGTAAAAGGAGAATCCCCTTATTTTCAACAGAAAAAACTTTTTTATTTTTATTTGTCTCTACTATAACTACTTATAAAAACTATACACATATGTGCACATATACAACTATGTAAACACTATTCTATGCACATTTGTGTACATACACATACAGTACGATATTAACCACATATAATAAAAATTGATGGCAAAAAGACTATATGGTAAATGACGGTAACAAGAAATACTAGATGGTAAAAATTCACCAAGAAGTTAACATCAGTTATGTCTGCATCATAATTTTTATTTCTTTCCTCTGCTTTACATTAAATTATTTTTTATCACAATGCATATTCTTTTCAGATGAAATTAAAATAAAAAACATAGGTTGTTTCGAAAATATTAAAAAAAAAGGGGGGGATCTCTGGGTGGCTCAGTGGTTTAGCAGCTGCTTTTGGCCCAGGGCTTGATCCTGGAGACCCAGGATCGAGTCCCACGTCGGGCTCCCTGCATGGAGCCTGCTTCTCCCTCTGCCTGTGTCTCTGCCTCTCTCTCTTTCTCTCTGTGTCTCTCATGAATAAATAAATAAAATCTTTAAAAAAAATGTTAAAAAAAATTTTCCTGAGAATTCTCTGCAAAAACTTCCTCATCTGTGAGACAACAAAATGCCAATTTTTAAAATTAAAAATGATGTAAGGCATTCTGTCCAATTAGTTGTCCTGCTTTGTTTTATTGGTTTCAAAGCAGTTTGTTAGGAAGGCTGAGACCAGGGTGAGTTTCTCTGAACTCAGTTTCTATGCCTGGCAGTGTTCACATATTGGCCAAGGAGAAAAGTTGTTTGCTCTTCAGCGTGATGAGTGCAGAGAGCCAGACACAGGTTCAGCGGCTGAGTCAATGAGCAATAAAAGTAATGTTTCATAGCAACAGTGATTCAAGTAACAGGAGCTGAGCTATTTTCAGAAAGCTTCTCTCATCTGAGATGTAAGACCTTACTACTGCCTTTCTCCCTTAGGAATTCTTTTCTCACGAGAGAAATGGACTTCGTTCTCAAGATGCATCTCAATCCTCGCAAGTGGACACAGAGCCCAAGTATTTCCAAAAAGCTTCTCAGCCTCCCTGAAAATAAATTGCTACATGGATTGTCTCATCAGATCACCAACCAGATGGCAGCCCAAAGTAAAAACCTTCTGGGACGCTTGGTTGGCTCAGCAGTTGAGTGTCTGCCTTTGGCTCAGGGCGTGATCCCGGAGTCCTGGGATCAAGTCCCACATCGGGCTCCCTACATGGAGCCTGTTTTTCTCTCTCTGTCTATGTCTCTGCCTCTCTCTGTCTCTGTGTCTCTCATGAATAAATAAATAAAATCTACAAAAAAAAAAAAAAAAGTAAAAACCTTCTGGGGTTGAGGGTGACAATTCCACCACAAAAGGAACACAGCATGGAAATCATAGTGTTGAGAAGAAGCGTTTGGTTGAAATCGTTGCAATCCAGAGCTCTTGGAACACTGGAAGCCTTAAGGCGGGAAGCCCTAAAGTGCAGTGCAACATGCAGAAATACATATAGGCCTGGGAGTCAGGTAAAATTGACTTCAAATCTCTGCTTAGTTACAAACTATTCATATGACTTTGGGCAAGTTACTCTGCTTGACTTTTGTTTCCTCATCTGAAAAATAAGGACATCAATTGTTTCATTAATGAGTTGCTGTAAAGATTGAAACTATACATAAAATTCCTGGCACAATGTAGGCACTCAATAACTGGTAGCTCTGTAATATCCCTACAGTACTGCTGGGACATGACTGGACATTGAGAAGATTTGATTTGGCTGGGAATTAGGCTATACACGCAATTTTTAGACTTAGCCCAAAATGATCTCTCTTCTGTGTATTTCTTCAACATTTTTATCCATATTATGCCTTGAAGCTATTGTATCCACCTTGTGTTCTTAAATTTATTATTTCCCACACTAGAGTTGAGCTCTTTGAAAGTAGCAACCATTGAATTTATGATGGATTAATGTTTCGTGCTTTGGGCAAATTTATCTACCTTATGAGAGGAACTGATACCAGAGAAGGAGGTTGTATTTTCTAAAAGAGCCAGAAAAAAAAAAAAAAAAAAAAAAACATGTATATTGCCTTTATATCTGTGTTTACAACTAACCATACTATGAAGAATGCAAAGCAAAAATAATAATGGTAATTTAATTCAATGGTTTGTGAAATTTCTGCTTATATTTGTCCCATTAAGCACATAAAGTGCTTTAAAGATATAGAATGTAAACATGGTATATGGGTTAGAAGAAAGCATACAAACATCATTACATAGATTTGGTTTGAAAGAAAGGGCAAAGATATTCATTTAGTCCAATTTAAAAATGAGTTAGTCCTCCTTCCTTCCTTTCGCTTCTTCCTTTCCTCCCTCCTTCCCCACCTTCCCCACCTTTCTCCCTCCTTCCCCACTCATTAGTTGAGTGCTAATGCCACTAGGTAGGGCCAAGCAAGGCAATTTTCAATTTGCCTTTCCATCTGCATGCTCCACTGCTCCCTTTCATGAACTCTGCTCCAGCTAAATTAAAGCACTTGCTCTCTCCACCCTGATGACTGTCCTGCCTGATGCAGCCATGCTTCACTCCCAGCTTCCTCCTTACCACCTGCCCCATCCGTCCTTCAAGACATAAAATCTCCAGGGCGACCACCACCACAAGACAGTATTTCCCCCCTTGTAACTGTTTCAGAACTTTCTCTGGGCCTCTGTCATGGCCTGTAACTTTCTCTGTTGTGTTATTATGATTTGAGGTACATCTTATCATCTCAACTGGATTGTAAGCTTGTTCAGAACACGAAGGAAAAAATTTCCATCAGAGGAATCTTGTCATTCCCTGAAGTATGTAGAGTAGTATCTGTAACCCACTACCAGACATTCAATCAGAATCTATTGATGATTTATTAGGAGTCAAAAAGGAGAAAGGCCATATTAGATAACAAGAACAAAGAAATGAGGGTGGAAATTAGTAACATTCACTCATTCATTCAACACAAACTGAGTTCCTGCTATGTGTCAGGTACGGTGAAGAAAGATAGAGAGATGGAAATAGTGGAAGGCAAAGATACTGTAGTGGCAGAAGCAATATGGCTCCATGGAGATCTCCAAAGATCGGCCTTAAAGTAAGGATTTCAGATTAGAGTTGATAAGAAGCCAATATAATGATTTATAATTATGATTTATATTATTAATGAATTAGGATTTATAATGATTGTTTACAATGCCTCTTAATAGACACTATTTCATTTAACCATCACAATTACTCTGTGATATTCACAGATGAAAAAACAAGTTTAAAGAGAGAAAGAGACCTGCCTGAGGTTAACACCAAGGTTAATAAGGTTAGTAGTTGCTGCAGTTAGTACAAGACAAGGCTAGGATGCAAAACTAAGGCACTGTGGCTCAGGATGCCTCCACACCATGCTCTACACCTACCATCCTTAGGTGGAGGAAGGCCTTTATAAAGAGAGTAATTGTCAGAAAATTCCTATGACAGCAGCCTATTGGGTTAAGGAGTTTGAAAGGAGCTTAAGAGGACATACTGAAGATATACCCAGTGACTCCCTACCTTCATCCACTAAGCTAGGTTCTCAAAAGTCTCCAGAAAATAATTCTATCAAATTCTACTCTGAATCTGTTGTAGAAGACACACAACATCAGAAATGCACAGATAGTGTAAAAGCTTAATACAAAGGCTTTTGTATTTGTGTTTGTTTTTTTGTGTCTGTGGTTTTTTTGGTTTGTTTTTTGTGTTTGTTTTTCCAGAAAAGATACCTAATTAATTAGCATTTTATGGGGGGAAAAGATCATCTCACCAGAATAAGGGACATTCCCAAAGATAGGTGATCTTGAATCTTCAAAAGGTCAATAGTATAAACGACAAAACAAAACTCTGGAAACTAGATTTAAAAATTTCAAGGGATAAAAAAAAAAAATTCAAGGGATAAAGACAACTAAATGAACTATGTGACCTTTGACTGGGTCCTGGATTTTTTTTTTAAGGAGGCTATCAGGAACATTATTGGTACAAGTAAGGAAACTTTTTTTTTTTTTTTTTTTTTTTTACGATAGTCACACAGAGAGAGAGAGAGAGAGGCAGAGACACAGGCAGAGGGAGAAGCAGGCTCCATGCACCGAGAGCCCGACATGGGATTTGATCCCGGGTCTCCAGGATCGCGCCCTGGGCCAAAGGCAGGCGCCAAACCACTCAGCCACCCAGGGATCCCAAATAAAGAATCTTGAGTACTGACTATATTATAGTGATACAATATTAATTGTATTAAATTAATACAATATTAATCAGTATTAAAACTGTGGGTTTAACAAGGGCATTGCACTATGTGGGGAAATGATGGTTCTTAAGATATAATGCTGAAATACTTAGGAATGCAGTGGCATGATGCTTGCAACCTATTTTTATTTTTTAATTTTTTTTAAAGATTTATTTATTTGAGAGAGAGCGCAAGAGGGGTGGGGAGCAAAGGGAGAGAGAGAAAAAAAAACTTAAGCAGACTCTGAGCAGAGCACAGAGCCCAATGCAGGGCTCCATCTCATGACCCTGAGATCATGACCTGAGTGGAAACCAAGAGTCAGACACTTAATGGACTGAACTACACAGGTGTCCCATTGCAACTTATTTTTAAACGATTCTGCAAGAGAATCACATATGTGTATATGTTGTGAAAGAGAAAAAATTTAAAGTATTAGCGATGTTAACAACTGGTGCATCTAGATGATGTTTGAAGTATTTCAAAGCAAAAAGTTAGAGAAAACATGTCCTCATCCTAGAAGAGTGGGGACGTTTTACAGATCTATACGAGTAATTTTTAAAATATAGACAGACTAACACTAACAGAAATATCTATTTGCTAAATTATCACCAACTGGCAAGGTCTTGCAAACAGTATGGAAATCTCCAGTACCGTCACCGGCTCTCATAAAGCTCAAGGTAAATTGTGTCCTTTAACATTTGTGTGAACTTTCAAAGCAGAAGCAAGCATTGGCTAAAATTTCAAACTGAAATAATTAGGAAACTAAACAGTGAATGTTCAAAGCACTCTAACAGTTTCCTGTAATAATGGAAGAGCTTTGAAAGGCTTAACCATAATATTCCTGTGGCTTTTTACAAGGATTAAAGTTAAAAAAAAATTTTTTTTTTTTTTAGTAATCTCTGCAACAGTGGAGTGAGAGGGGGAAATATGTATAAAAATCATTAAGCAGAAAATCTTCAAGAATTACAGTCTTCAGAAATTCATTTCTGTTATTTTCTCCCTACAGCTCTTCTGCACGAGAAAGGACTGAGGTGGTGCCAAGAATTTTTTTACTATAAAACATTATGATGCCAGGGTAGCTTATACATCCAGGCAACATCTGGCACATCCAGTAAAGAGGACTGCAATTAGTGAAGGGCCTGCTAAAGATATAAGACACATTTAATAGTTAAATCATGATTTCTTTTAATGATGATGAACTCAGTTCAGAGATGGGAAAATACAGTTTCAGATCTTTATTCCTTAAATGCTATGAACAGTAGAAAGAACACAAAACCTATTTTTTTCCTCACACTTGAATTCTCAAAGTCCTTATTGAATTTCTACTTTATTGTGTGACTTCAAAATATGTCTGAAAGCTAGCTTTTCACTGTTACTGCATTTGATCTTATAGTACTTTCTATAGATCTTCACATGATAGAAACATTTTCCAAGATGTTTAAATATATGACATTTCTGTGAAGTAGCTGCTTAAATCTAGAGTGACTTGATAATCCTTCAAAATGTAATCTGTAAAGTGCTAAACGAATGCTGGATCTTTTTAGGGAGGAAAAAAAGATTATTTAATCACATCCCCTCTCAATTTGTGTTGCTTTTTGACCATGTCTCATAGCAATCACCACTATGCTGAGGTTTCAAAACCTAAACATCATCAAGCATTAGCTTAAAATCTATCACGTGCAGTTTACTGACTTGGAAAATAGACCATGACCACAGGGTCACAGCAAAGGTTTCTTGGTCCCTGACAAATGGTACATTATCCAAGAAATCTTAATCATGAATTTCCTTGTAAAATTTTACCCTAATACACATACTGCTTCAAGAAAAATAGAATCTTGGGACACCTGGATGTCTCAGGGATTGAGCGTCTGCCCTAGGCTCTGGATGTGATCCTGGGGTCCTGGGATGGAGTCCCGCAGGGAGCCTGCTTCTCCCTCTGCCTGTGTGTCTGCCTCTCTCTCTGTGTCTCTCATGAATAAATAAATAAATAAATCTTAAGAAAAATAGTATATCAATATGACAAAAAGATTGCTAAGCCATAGGAAAAATGTTGTTGTTGTTGTTGTTGTTTTTAGAATGACTATTCTAGATGGGAA
This sequence comes from Canis lupus baileyi, assembly GCF_048164855.1. Classification (NCBI taxonomy): domain Eukaryota; kingdom Metazoa; phylum Chordata; class Mammalia; order Carnivora; family Canidae; genus Canis; species Canis lupus. The sequence goes on along the minus strand of NC_132862.1, from coordinate 9,342,750 downwards.
TATCCTCTTCAAAATCACAGAAATTCTGTTTCATCTAGTTGTCCTCTTCATTCTCTGGCCATCATTGGTGCTGTCCACAAAATATCTGGGCACCTGATAAGATGCCCTTCTGGGCCTATTTGAAGTCACATTCATCATGTGACTTGGTTTGGCCAAGGAAATACAAGCATAAGTGCCAAGCAGATATTTCAGGAGCCAGTGCTTAATGAAGAGTGCATGGCTCTCTTCCCTTTGCCACCCTGACCAGCAACCTCCAGCTAGAGCAGCTTCACCAGACTGAGTTCTAAAAAGAAGACACTGCAGTGCAAAACCCTCAAATCACCCAGATGGGCATGCCACAAGAAATAAACCTTAGGGTAATTTTAAGCCACTAAGGTTTGGGGGCTGTTTATTAGACACTACGGCATAGCCAGGCTTATCCGGACTAGCACACCTCCTGTACTTTATTAAAGATGACTATGTTAGGCTTTTGAAGTTTCAAAGAATAGAGAGATAAGCTCTGGTTACTTGGCTGATGGGTATTTATTGTAATAGTGTATACAGAAGGAGGGATGGAGCTAGAGAAAGCAGCCCTAGTAGCCATAGACCAAGCCTTATGGATACAGGGTACAAAGTAGCACCTGGTTTCCTATGGTCCTCTTAGCAGTGCTCTCACCTGCTGATTGATAGCCAAATGCTCTCACATCATAAGGGCTACCCTCCTCTTCTACAGTCCCTGCGAAAAAACTGTCAATTTATGAGGCTTTTGTAACAATGACAGTGAGTTTACTACTGCCCCAGCATTTAGGGATATTTCAAACTGCTTGGCTCAGGTCCACCACAGTGTGTCCCCTGCTCCCCAAGCAAGAAGTACAAGCTCCTGAGTTCTGAAGGCCTAACAAGTATCCAATATCCTTGAACATCAATTTGACTTCAAGCCACAGGCCAGAGAAGGGTCTGTATTCAAGGACAGCTTGCCAGGAGTCTCTTCTACTTTATTATCTATTATTCCTTGCAGCCTTCCTTCTCCTTCTCAGTTGGAGAGCTCCACTTCCCTACATGTGCCCCTCTCCTTCTAGTCACCCTCATGCACCCTCTCTTCTCCACTACTCCAGACTTATTTTTTTCAGAGCAGAAAAAAAAAAAGATTCTTTGTGTAAGAATGGAAACTTTGGTTTTAAACTCGGTGAGCAGTTTCTTAAATCTTTGTTTCAGGTTCTGGTGTGGAGTAAGGTGCCTTCCAGACACCAGGAAAGAAGGGTAGAAAGCAAACAATGAATATTTTGGGATATAATGCTTCATACTTCCATTAAAATTCCCTAAGAATGAAACTCTGATTAAGTACCCACTGTCCAGTTAGTAGCTATATGCTCATGGTACACTCCATGTGAAGCCTGTCGATGTTTGACTCCAGGTCAGACTTTGATCTTTGGGCTTATCACTTGAAGTCACAGGGTCATCTGAAACAAAGTAAGGCATTCTATATAAAGGGTTGGCTCTAACCACTACTGTCAAAAAACAGCTTTCCTCAGAAGAGGCTTGTAGATAAGCCAACCCGCCCACACTGGATTTACTTCACTGCTATCTTCTAAAACCTCATTTTAAAAAAATGTAGCTATTTAATCTCTATGTATAATTCAAATTTTCATCTCACTGAATTGGAAATCCACTGCCACTTGCTCAGTAGGGATTCTCTGCCCAATTCATAACGGGCACTGCAGTGGTAAGAGAGAACTCTTTATACTCGACCAATGAAAGGGGAGTGACAATATATCCAGGCAAATAGACACAGAAAGAAAATGTCGAGTGCTACATAAGCATGATATATTTACATGCCCTTCACAGTTTATAAAGTACTTTTGCATATTTTACAAAAAATACTGATCCTATGATTAGAGATTTTCCTTGCTTATTCTATTACTAATTTTTAAGAGTCTTCCTCTATCTGTAAACTGGAAATAATAACATGATCTAGATTTCATATTTGGTATGAAGGTTAAATAAAATAGATAATGTGAAAATTATACAGGAATATGCTTTATAAAATCATCCATTTTGATGATCATTCAAACCGATAATCACTGATCAAGGAATTTTTATGTGCCAGACAATATGCTGTGTGCTGGGAATAGATATATAACACGTAACTCCTATGCTCAAAAAGATTATAGTTTCATGGATAAGAGAAACATGGGGAAAATGATTTCCATAAAATATGGCATGTTTGTGATAAAAGTATGCACACAGTCTGAGGGTGCATAGACAAGGTCATTAGTCTAATTTTGAGGTTCAAAAAAACATCTTTAAGAAGTGAAGGCTTAGCCTGACTACCCCACCTAGCCCACCTGAACTGCTCATTGAGACAAGGAGTTAGAGGTTTCAGAGGTTAGCCAAAGAAAGGGCTAGCCCAAGAGAGGGGCAACTTCTCAAGCTTACATCAACTCGTCAGCCCCATGGAAGAAAGAACATCCCAAGAATATGGTCTGGGTCCTCTTACTATAGCCTCAAAGAAGCAGGAAGTCAAATAGGCCACATTTATTTATTCTTTTAACTCAGCACAACGAGGTTTCTTCTTATTAGCACAAGGAATATTAAATTATCTCAAAAAATGCCTGACACTCTTCCACAAAAAAAGAACTGCCTTCAGGGGTGGGGCATCTATGAGGTTTTCTTGGTCTACAAACAACATTTCTTAAGGGGTAGAACAGAACAATTCTAAACAGCCAAACCTGAAATGCTAGAACTTTTATAGACAAAAATACACAAAAGAATTACATATACATACTCAAAAATACTAAAACAGAGATGTCAAATGGATAAATTAAGCAATTTATCTTTTTTCAACATTAAATCAGAACTAGAGTATTCATGCCTATACCCTCCCTCTGAGCATATTCAAGACAATGTTTCTACCTTTGAAATATTAGCTTTTTTTTCTGGTGGCTTTTCATATGCTTTTATATATATATATATATATTACTCACCCTGACACCTTCTTACTTTGGTACTGCTGAACCATAAAAAATATCTTCAATGGTAGGATTTGTATTACTTACTGTTATGATGTTACAGAGATCCATGAACATGGAATTTCTTTGTATTTATTTGTGTCTTCCATTTTTTAAATCTATGTCTTCTAGTTCTCAGTGTACAGGGCTGGGAGTTTGCTCCCCTTCTCAGGCAGGGCCATAGCCAGGACGGTTTCTATCAAGCTTCTAATACATCTGAATTGCTGGATTTCTCTTGGAAAACTGTATAACAGTACCCTCAAAAACCTGAATGCCAGAATTCTGTTTAAAAGCAAAGTCTACTACCATATCCTGCATCATTTGGGAATTTTGAGATGTGATATCTTCTCCTGAAATACGAAATAAGTAGTTAATTAAGACAGGTGTCTAAGCTATAAATATTTTTCATTTTTTGGTGTATGTATTCCTAATTGCTTAAATTCAGTAAGTTTGGGGCTTACCTGCTTAGTGTTTGATAGTGAATGAAAGAAGAAAAATCAATGTTACGTCACATCTATTAATCAGGACTCTTTCAAGTCCTAGTGGTAAAATCCAATCTCAAACTAAGCCAAACAAAATAGAGATTTCATTAACTTACATAAATGAAAGTTCATAGGTATCTAGTATCATGCATAGTGGGATCCAGGTGCTCATATATGGCTCTCACTCTTCCCGTCTTGGACAGCTCTTCTAGGCTTAGTGAATATCTGTAGCCCACAAGACCCACATCATGCTATCTTTGCAACCCTCACAGTCAGAAAATAACTTCCCCAATAGTTCTGGCAGACAATTACCAGGGACAACTTTTTCCAAACTAAGTACTATGGCCAGGGGTCTGAGTGTTCTCATTAGTCAGGCCTGGAGCATGTGTCCTCTTCTGCATTTGGAAGGTAGAGTCATCCATGCTCACACCACATGGAATGGGCTCTCCTCAGGAATGGATGGGATTTGTAAACAGGTATCATAAAAGATTCTGGGCAGATAAATCACAGATCTTTTTCTACAGTTTTCTAGAAGATGACAATGTTTTCAAAGACATATCTACAAGACACTATACGAAATTAAAATATACTCAAGTGCCAACATGTAGAAGGCAAACTGTACTTGTGCCATGGAAAATCAGACAACTTTCTTGGAGAGAGTTACCATGAAAAACATTTGGGAGGTTACAACAGTCTTGCAACTCCCCTTGCTTTTCATACTATACACTGACAAATCAAACTTTCTGAAGTGCTGCTAAAGAACCTTTGTTAGCTCCTCAATACTTAACATTATAAGGCATAGGCATCTTAGTCTGAATATAATCAGACATAATTCTATTCAATTGCACTGAAAACACATAGCTTAGGGCCTTGAATGAACTATCTAATCTTTTTAAGCCTCAGTTTACTCATTTGTAAAAATAAAATATAATACCTATGTCAGTGGATGTTGAAGAATTAAATCTGGCCCATATTGGATGCTCAACAAGTGAAGGAGGTATTTATTATAGCCCACATTCTTCCACGGAAACAGCCTTCTTCCTATTATTCTCTTGTCAGATCTTTCCAGTACTTTCCTCACCCATTGTAGGCTTGATAAAAGCAGGGATTCTGGATGTTTTATTTGCTGAGGGCTCCTCGAGACTTAGAACCTTTCCTGTAAACATAGTAAGTGCTCAAAAAGCATTTGTTGAATGAATAAATGAACGGCCTACCTTATCTCCCACTTCTAATAGTTAACTCCTTGAGGAGATGATCTCTGCTCAATTTAGTTTTATATTACCCCAAATTCCTAGTTCAGAGCCTGCAACAAACAAATATTTGTTGAATGAATGACAGAATTGATGACAATCCAATCACCTCAATATTCCATTTTCATTTCTCACACCCTAATATAGTCGATAAACATTTTTAGCTGCAATCATAGCCATCCTTTCTAGCATTTTAGGGACATAATCAATGAGAAAAAGTGCTATACATAATATGCCTTCATGTTCAATCAAACACACAGACACTAAAGTTAAAAGCATAAGGAGTGGCATTTATGCTGTTTAATGGCATTAAAAATGTAAAGATTGCTCAGTGATTTGGAGTACTCAGTGGATTTGGATTTTATTTAAAGATGCATTTATTTGAAAGAGAGAGAGACCATGATGGGGGAGGAGCTGAGAGAGGGAGGGAGAACCCTCAAGCAGACTCCACACTGAGCTCAGAGCTCAACACGGAGCTAGATCCCAGGACCTTAAGATCATGACCTAAGCCAAAATGAAGAGACAGACACTTAACTGACTGAGCCACCCAGGCACCCCTGGAATGCTTTTTTCTAAAACCTGTCTTCTTTTCAGTAAATAGTATGTATTTAATAAAATACATTTCTAAAGTCAGAGCATATTACTGAATGATCAATGCAATGTGTCTTTTAACTTATATGCAGGGGTGATATAATCAGCTTTTTAATGAATCCCAAGACTGTAGCAGAAAGTTTTATAAATTCCAAATACTGAGATTTTTTTATGGAAGTTATTAGCACACTTGTTCACCAAAGAACTTTACACCATTTTCTGGGATTTTTAACTGTTTTAATGAGCCAACAGCTACAAAGAGGCTTAAAGCCTAAATTTTATTGGGGATATAATAGAACAAAGATCCATTTAACCATGACTTAAGTCATTCCTAAGCACTTGCATATTAGAGAAGCATGATAAAATAAGGAAGAGATGACTTGTTTTCTCCAAATCTTAATGGAACTGTGTACTTAAACATGATTTCAACCCACATAAGTAGATTTCCTAATGGAAAAATATCACCTCCTACCTTTAAAAATTAAATGGCCCTTTGGAGACCTACAAGAAAGAAGGCTCACCCCAATTTTGCTAACATTAAAGACCCATACAAAACAACATCATGATGTATTAGTATATGAATCAGAAACATCTGTATCAAGTTTGGCACAAAATATACATTGATTTGAAAGTAAAGTGAAAAGTTTGTGAAAAAAATGTGTACTTTATTTCAAAGATTATAAACCATTAAATACATTTTTGATACTATTCTAAAATTTAAGTCTATTATTTGAAAAAAGATAAGAGAAATCTTTCTTCTTGATATGAGACTGCATAGAAACTTCCAGCAGAGAGTTTTGGCCTGAGATCAGTTGACTCAGGGTAGAGTTCATGAAGACCCTTATACCTCTGAAACTGCTGAAAATTTTGTGTGTATATCAGACATGTCTTTATCTAGAGCAGAACTTCTTGATCTTGGCAATACTGATGACTGAGTCCATATAATTTTTTGTTGTGGGAGCTGTCCTATGCATTGCAAGATGTTTAGCATTGTCCCTGGCCTCTACCCACAAAATGCCACTAGCACAGCCCCCATCATTACTATAAAAAATGCCTCCAGACATTACTAATGTCCCTGAAGAACAATTGATATGGAGAGAGGATCTAGTGCTTTGATCATATTCCCAAACAGGTTAAAAGCCACTGCTTTAGGCTGTAGAACAGGGGTCTTACTTACCTCCGTATAGATTAGGGCCTAATAGGCTCCGAAGATGAGCATGCTGGTCTGGCCTTTGGAACTCCCTGTGAAATGAAACCCCTTCCTGTGGCATTGTCCCACTCTTCTGGCTGACAGAGTGATGGGACCCCATCACCAACCTTCCCTCTGCTAAGTACAATCACCTAAAGATCTGTTTTTTTAAAAAATCTTTGACTCAGATCTCTCATTTGCCAAATGGCTTCAGAAAGTCTAAAGATTAATTTTAAAGGAGGGGAGTCATAAACTTCCTAGTTTGTTGAGGTTTTTTGTTTTGATTCCTTGCCATACAACCCAGTGCCTGACTCCCATAGTCAATACATAGTTGGCTAATGACTGAATAACTGAACTGCGAAACCCACAGCGTCTATGAGACCTTGTTCTTTTTTTTTTTTTTAGATTTTATTTTTAAGCAATCTCTACACCCAATGTGGGGCTTGAACTCACAACCCAAGATCAAGAGTCTCATGCTCCACCAGCTGAGCCAGCTGGATGGCCCTGTGAGAGCTTATTCTTAATTAAAAGATCCATAGTATGGAGTTAGTACACAACATTAATTTGAACTCATTGGCAATAGATTCTTTCTTTTCTCCATGTAGCTTTGGCCCATGTGCAGGTCATCTGTGTCCCTCAAAGCATATAGCATCCAAAGTATCCTTATCACCTCCATGGGAACCCTTGCGGGGTGTAGGATAGTTCGCATGCTCTGCTTTCCTTTAGCCAGCAGGTCCACGGATTTTATAATTTGGTTTCCTTTTCTCTTTAAAACTGCTATCCCTCCCTACTGCCTTTGGTGTTCTTTTTCAAATCTAATTTTGAGATACAATACAGTATCTCTAGTGCCCTACACACACATGCACACACACACACACACACACACACACACACCTTTCTTGCCTACCCGACACAGATTGGATTAAACAAAATTGAGCTATATATTGTTTCAAGAGGTAACCTAAAACATAAAGACATAAAAAGATTAAAAGTACAACTGTTGGGATCCCTGGGTGGCGCAGTGGTTTGGCGCCTGCCTTTGGCCCAGGGCGCGATCCTGGAGACCCAGGATCGAATCCCACATCGGGCTCCCGGTGCATGGAGCCTGCTTCTCCCTCTGCCTGTGTCTCTGCCTCTCTCTCTCTCTCTCTCTCTCTCTCTCTGTGTGTGTCACTATCATAAATAAATGAAAATTAAAAAAAAAAAAGTACAACTGTTAAAGACCCTCCTGAAAGGAAGCTGATGTAGCAAATACAGCAGCACCACCAAACTTAAAGAGGTTTACTACATGACAAAAGGTCTTATTCACTAGGAATGCAAATCTAATGTTATATTTACTAATAAAATAACTTCAAAATAGGTGAAGCAAAGTTTGACAGCACTGTACAAGCAACTTGACAAATCTTCTAGTACAGTGATATTTTATCATAACATTCTCAGTAATTGGACCAAATAACCCCTAAATTAAGAAGTATATAAAGATTTGGCAATACTACTAACAAGCTTCATCTAATACACAGATATATTTCAAACCTTGTCCATTCAATCCACTCTCCAATTAAATATTTCACACCAATTTCTCTACATAAACCTTCACTATCTCATTTCTATCCTCTATCAGCTGATTTCCTTGCTACCAAACTGAGAAATTCTAAACAGTAAAAAGTTTTCCAGACTCCTCCTACCACATCTACCCATTTACCAGCATTTACACCCATACTCTGCCTTCCCATGTTTACTACAGATGAGCTCTCTGTGCTTCTATGCAGAGCTAGTCCCTGCTCTTGTATGCTGGAGCTCAGCCCCTCTGGCCTTCTTCCTCAAGTCCTTTCTCTTTCATTCTGTGGGATCACTTCTATTAGCCTTCCCATTAGCATGACCCCATCTGCCCTGTGAATAGTACCCCTTTCTCTGCTCCCCTCTGTTAGTAACTATCTTCTACCTCCCAATATCTCTCCCATGATACTCTCAATACTACTTGCTCCAGCCTGGCTTTTACATTCATGTCTCCATGAAACTGCCCTTGTTGATGTCTCCATTGCTAAATCCAAAGGTCTCTTCTGAGTTCCCATCTTACTGTACTAGTGTCAGTTGATCCTGTTGATCACTCTCTTTTTATTCACTTTCTTCATTAGCTTCGAAGACACTCACTCTGTTGACATTGCTCCCACTTCAAAGATTGGGTCCTTCACAGTCTTTTTTTTTTTTTTTTAATTTTTATTTATTTATGATAGTCACACAGAGATAGAGAGAGAGAGAGGCAGAGACACAGTCAGAGGGAGAAGCAGGCTCCATGCACCGGGAGCCCGACGTGGGATTCGATCCTGGGTCTCCAGGATCGCGCCCTGGGCCAAAGGCAGGCGCCAAACCGCTACGCCACCCAGGGATCCCCCTTCACAGTCTTTTACTGGTTCCTCATTTCCTCTCAAATCTCTTACCTCTCTTACCACCGGAGAGCCTCAGGGCTCAGCCCCGAATCCCTTTCTTTTCTCACTCCATCCTCACTCCCTTAGGACCTTCATGCGGTCTCTGTGTTTAAATTCTGTCTATGAATGGTAGCTACACTTGTGGTGAGCACAGCATTATGTATAGAAAAGCAGAATCACTATGTTGTACACTGAAACTAATGTAACATTGTATGCCATCTATACTCAAATAAAAACATACAAAAATTTAAAATTTTTAAAAATTCAGATGCCATCTATATGCTAATGACTCTCAAATGCGTATCTCTAACCCAGGCTTCTCTCCTGAAATCTAAGTTTATATATCTAATTACCTACTGCACATCTCCACCTGAAGAGCTCATTGACATCACAAACTTAACATGTTTAAAACATAATTTATAATCCTCCCCCCCCCAAAAAAAAAACTTAGCTCACCCAGAGCTTTCCTATCTCAATGAATGATGATTCTATCCCTCCATAAGCCCAGACAAAAACCCTGGAGTCATCCTTATCCCCTCTAGCTCACACCACCATTATGCTGTCAGGAAACTCATTTGGCTCCATCTTTAAAATATATTCATAAATCAATCACTTCTCTCTATTACCATGTTACTACCATGGTCCAAGCCACCATTACCTCCTCCAAGAATTGTTACACTAACCTTCGGACTTTTCTGCTTTCGTCTTTCTCCTTGTAGTCTGTTCTCAACCCAGTAGCCACAGTGACCCTTAAAAATATAAATCACATCATGTCCCTCCCCTCCTCCCCTTCACTCAGAGTAAAAGCCAAAAACCTTATAAGGGAGGTCTTATTATATTACCTCATCTTTCACTATCTTCTGTTGTTTGCTTTCCTCCATTCATACTGTCTCCTTCTTGTCCTTTGAACATAGCACACGAGCTCCAATTGACCAGCATCTCTACCCATGTACCCTGTCTTCTCACTTAGATCTTTGGCATTCTCCATTCCTGCTGCTGAAATACTCTTTCCATGGATGCCCACATGACTAATTTCCTTGCCTTCTTGAAGTCTTTGTTCAAATATCATCTTTGGTGAAACCTTCCCTGGCCCCTTTACTTACAACTGAAAAACCCACCTCTGGCCTTCCTGTATTGCTTTTCCCTCTTTATCAGGTTCTTGCATACTTCTAATTTATTTACATATTACATTATTTATTATCTATCTTCCTCTACTAGAATGTAAGCTCTTAAGTACAAGGATTTCTATTTGTTTCATTTACTCATGTATCCCTGGTACGTGCTTGCTTAGTAGGCATTTGTTAAATGAAATAATGAATAACTGAACAAATGAACGAATGCATCAAACTTTGTATTCAATATTTTTGTCAAAACAAGTGAAATGATTATAAAATTTGAGCAAGTACTATTCCATAAGAAAATCTAGACAAATATTAAAAATCACTCTCATACAAAGACTACCATGGAAACATACTTGCAATTATAAAAGAGGAAGTGCAGAGTTTCTTTGAAAGCAAAAAAGAATGCTTCACTCAGAATTCTATACTCAGGTATATACTAATGGAAGAAATAATACCTAGGAAATTGTAAAGATGTGTATAGCTGAGGTTGGGAAGTGGAATGCAATGAGGATAGAGTGTTCTAGGCAGAATGAAAGAACCTGAGCAAAGATCCCAAGGCAGTAGTGAGAGTATAAAGAGCAAGGTGCATTGAACAGAGCCTAAAGTGAGGAGATGGTGATGAATGCTGGGGTCAGTAAACACTAAGTAGAGACCATTTCACAAAGATCCATATATGGGCTATTAAAGAATGTGAACTTCACCTTAAATGCAGTAGGACTTCCAGTTCATTTACCTCTTCATCACCGATGACCTTTCTTTCCATCCTATCAGACACCCATCCCATGGTCCCATCCTAGACCTCATCAGCACTAGAAATTACATTACTTCTAAAATCTCAATTCCAAATATTATACTTTCCAACCACCAGATCACTTGTTTATTTAATCTAAAAATTTTCACCTTTACCAAGACCCTACTACATTGATCCCATGACTTTCTTGCTCATAATCAGTGCCTTGTGCTTCTTTCCTTCCTTCGTCTAGCCTAGATTCCATGGTCTACTATCATTATCACATTCTTTTCAAAGACTGCATGCTCTCCAGTGCCTTTATCCTTTCATACTACTCTCCTGAAAAAACCTGATTGTTAATCTGCCTTCCTCATATATGTACTGGCATCTGAAAATTGGTAGAGAGAAACTATATATGTAAACTTACTTGTTTCACTTGAAACTCATAGTATAGACCAAAAATAGGTACAAAAGACCCAGAAATCTTCCTCTGTTTCTCTGGTAGATCTTCTTCTTTACCTCCTTTTTCATTTAATACCCTTTTCCTTCTAACTCCCATCACACTTCCTCAGCCTTCACCTTCACTCTTAGCGGATGACTGCTTCATGCTTCATTAAGAAGCCATAAATGAGGAGACTCTTCTCTCCCTCCACCTACAAGCAGATCTGCCTTTGCACTGCTCTTCTCTATGAGTCCAGTGGACAAAATGTTCTCTTCTCCTAATGAAAGTCCCCTCTTAAACCCAGCTCTTCATCCAATGCCTCTTGCTGTCATCAAAATTGGTTCCTCCCTCCCTTTCCTACATTGTCATCATCCTCTCTCAATTAAATCATCCCACTGTTGGGATCCCTGTGTGGCGCAGCGGTTTAGTGCCTGCCCTTTGGCCCAGGGCGCAATCTTGGAGACCTGGGATCAAATCCCATGTCAGGCTCCCGGTGCATAGAGCCTGCTTCTCCCTCTGCCTGTGTCTCTGCCTCTCTCTCTCTCTTTCTGTGTGACTATCATAAATAAATTTAAAAAAATTAAAAAAAATCATCCCACTGTTATCCTAATATTCCCTAGAAACTCCAACTTAAAAGAAAAAAGATCTCGCTTCATTGCATAAACCACACCAGCTTCCATGTTCTCTCTCCACTCCTATACACAACAAAACTGCTTCAAACTTTTGTATACTCAACCCTGCTGTCTTACTTTCCATTCTCTCTTCAACCCCCTCCAGCCTGGCTTTTACTCCCTACCATTCCAGTTATGGCTATTTTTGTCAACATCATTATCATCCTCTCTGTTGTCAAATTCAAAGAACTCTTTCTCCCTTCCCTTACCTCTCAGCAGCATTCCAGGGTCCTCTTCTGCTCTTTTCTCTCCACATTTTTTATATGGTGCTATACAATAGTCTTTAAGTATCACCTATATTTTGATAACTCCCAAATTGGTATCTCTAGGAATGGTGTCTTCTTTCAACCCTGAATGACTAAAGCCAGTTTTAATCAATGCCCAGTTGAATAACTGACTAGCTTAATGAGTCCAAAATTGAATTTTCAATCCAAATCTATTCCCCATACCTTCACCATCTTAGAAATGCCTTCATTACTCATTTCATTGTTCAACCGACAAGCCTCAGAATCTTCACAATCCCTTCATTTCCCTCATCTATCACATTTAATCCATCAGAAAGTGCCACTGATTCTAGCTTCAAAACTGTCTCAAATATGTCCATTTATTTTTGTTTAAAAAAGCTTTGTCCACAGTCACTTCCCTGTTTCCCATCTAGTCTACTGAGTGTACTAAGTCTACTAGTCTATCGAGTAGTCTTTTTCTTTCCTTCTTCCTTTCTTTATAATTTATACTTTTTTAGTTGACTTAGACTATTCACTGAATTTGAATATAAGCTGTGTAGGCAAAGACCACATCTAACTTGCTAACCATCATCTTCCTATATTCTAGCACAGAGCTTCACACAACACATAACTGTTGAATGAATTAAATAAGGAATCAATAAATAGTAAGAGGGGAGTGACACTTGACGGGATGAGCACTGGGTGTTATTCTATATGTTGGCAAACTGAACACCAATAAAAAATAAATTTATAAAAAAAAAAAAAGAGGGGAGTGACATGATCAAATCCATGTTTTAAGGCTGCGGTTCTTACCTGGAGACAATCTCCTTCCCCCTACCCTGGGATAATTGGCAGATCTGAAAATGTTCTTTATTGCCATGACAAGAGGTGAAGGAGGATTTGCTAATGGATAGATGCTTATCAGCATCCCACAAAAAGCACAAGACAGCCCTGCACAACAAAGGATTATGTGACCCCAAATCCCCATAGTGCTAAGGTAAAAAAAAAAAAAAAAAAAAAAAAAAAAAAAAAAACCTGTATTGGAGAGATAAAGATAAAATTTAAAGAATAAACTATTCCTAGTTAGTCTCTTCCTCCATTGGCAATAGGAAGACCACTTAGGAGGTCATTCCAAGTAAGGGAAGATATCCTAGAATGGAATAAAGCATGTACTATAAAAAGAAGTAGAAACATGTTTAAGATGTATGAATATAAGAGAAATGTTTAGAGCTGACTGTATTTTGTGATTAAGTATACAAGGAAACAAGAGAGTCAGACAAACAGACAAAGATATCCAGGATTACTTGCAGGCTTCTGGTTTAGATGTTTAGATACAAACAGTACGTTCACTGAGTCTGAAGATATAGGAAGTTTAGCTCACTTGAAGAGGAAGATGCAATCAGTCTTGAATAAAACATGTAGTGAATCAACAGTTGTGGTAGTCACAAGATGAGCTTAACAAATTCCAGTGCTAAAGTAAAAAACCCAAGATATAAATTCTCAGAAATAAATCAAGACAAATCTTATAAAGGTGAAAACAATATGGCATGAATAAGTAACACGCAGTATAGTTACTGTAGATATTTCACAAAAGGGAAGAAAAGGGAATAACACGATATAAAGTAAAAAGGAATAAAACTTCAAAAATTCAGTGATTAGAAACACCCAGAGAAAATAGCAGATTACACAATAAAATGTGAACTGAACTTAAAATAAGTAAAGATGATAAGAAGAATAGAAAATCTTTAAATTTAATGTGCAATTTCTAAAAAAACATTTTATTTATTTATTTGAGAGAGAGAGTACAAGTCAGAGGAAGGGGCAGAGGGAGAGGGAGAAGTGGACACCCTGCTGAGCAGGGAACCCGACACAGGATTTGATCCCTGGACCCTCAGATCATGACCTGAGCTGAAGGCAGCTGCCTAACTGACTGAACGAACCAGGTGCCCCAAATGTGCAATCTCTTTTAGCACAAGTGATCAATGAGAGGGCCAATTTGTATTATTTGCATGCAAATAATTTAAAAGTTTTATGGTATACAGAGAAAAGATAATAGTATCCCATTTAAAACAATGGTATTAGGGCCTCTGATCTTATTTCTAACCTTAAAGACTGAAATTCTTCATCATAACGAAGATTACTATGTGTTTACAGGACCATGATATAAAAATATACCTTCGACATGAGTACAAGAGAAATTGTACTTTAAGATCAAGGCTTAATTGTAAAAGACTAAAATATCTTTAAATAAGGGTTGTGGCTGGCTGAAAAATACCCCCACGCCCCCCACCCCAATATAGCAGGTCCTAACTGGCATCTCTAACTTCTACCTTATCTGGAAAAAGAGTTTTTGCAGATGTGATTAAGTTAAAGGTCCTGAAACAATCCTGGATTGTCTGAGTGAGCCCTACATGTAATCACATGTAATCTTACAAAAGAGAGACAGAAGGAAATTTGATACAGACAGGAATAGAGTAGACAGACAGGAGAGGGGGCCATGTGACTATGGAGACAGACTGGAGAGATACAGGCACAAGCCAAGGAATGCCAGCAGCCAGCAAAAGCTGGAAAAGGCAAGGAACAGATTCTCCCCTAGAATCTCCAGAAGAAGTCAGCCTTGCCAACACCTTGATTTCAGCCTCATAATATTGATCTTAGACTTCCTGCTCCTGAACTGTGAGAGAACACATTTCTGTTTTTCTAAGCCATCAAGTTTGGAGTAATCAGTTATTATAGCAGCCACAGGAAATCAATACAAAAGTATTTCTTAAATGTGGAAAATTTCTATTGTACAAATATAGAGAAGAATGAAATATAGATAATACTGTTACAGACTGGATTGTGTCATCCAAAATCCATACCTTCAAGGCCTCACTCCCCAACATGCTTTTTTGGACATTGAGCCTTTACAGAGGTAATTAAGGTTAAATGAGATCATCAGGGTGGGGCTCTAATCTGATAGAATGGTGACCTTGTAAGAAGAGATACCAGAAGCTTCTCTCTCTCCCAGCAAGCACACAGAAGAAAGGCAATTTGAACACATTATGAGTAGGACATCTGCAAGCCAGGAAGGGAGGTCCCATCAAAACCAACCTTGCTGGTGCCTTGATCTTGGACTTCCAGCCTCCAGAACCATGAAAAAATAAATTTCTGCTGTTTAAGCCAGCAAGTCTGTGGTATTCTGTTATGACAGCATAACCTAAGAAATACAAATATGCTTTCTACTTTGCTGTTATCAAAAAGCCATTTTGCATCATCATATTACCAATTGCTTACATTTTCCTCCCCAATTTGAGTTTGTGCTCAATGTCATACCACATAAGAAGAAAAAGACTGGACTGTAGAAAACCATTGCATTTCACGCTGCGCCTGCCAAACTTTGGAAATTGCCATGCCCAGCCCAGGCTGACTGAGGTGGCATCTGCATGCCACTGCCACACTTTCTCGTCTTCCCTCACTCACCCATTACTTTCATTTAACAAGAGAGCTCTAGGAAAGACAAATACCTGGGAAAACTGGAAGGAAACTCGCATATCATTTAGTTTCAAATCAAACATATTTATCATGGAATTATTGAAACCCTGGCTCCCTCCTAGCTATTAATAATGGTGAGGGGAAAATACAGGCAAATTCTCTGACCTTACAGAGCTGAAAGTCTATCTAGGTTCATAAAGTCAGGAAGATAAAAGATGAACGGGTAATTATAAGGATGACAATGTTCGGAAGAGGGAACACACTTAGAGATTTCACCTGGAAGTCCAGGGGAGACCTGCAGGCTTGGTAAGAGTGGGCAAGGAGAAATGTCTGTCCGTGGGGATCAGAGAAGGACAGCAGTTTGGTATTAGCTTGTGCAAAGGCTTGGGAGAGTTATAAGAGTGTAAGAAATCTAAGGAAATGAAGAAAATTCAACACATTTGGAATTTAGGAAACAAGAAGGGAAGTAAAGAGAGATGAGACCAGAGAGGAGCAGGAATCAGACCTCAGAGGACATTGCAAACTAGGTGAGGGAGCTTGGTCTTGGTCTTAGCTTGGGGAAAAATCACAGAAAGATTTTAATGGGAAGAATGGCATGACTAGATTTGAATGGCCTGGAGTAGGAGTTGGAAGGAAGCTAGAAGGAATGAAAAGAGATCTGGAATATGCATGGTTGTGGGGCTGGACAGAGGGGCACAGATTGAAGACATGTTTAGGGGAATGTATAGACAAGCCTTGGCAGTTGGTTCCATATGATAAGAGCAGGGAGCAAAAAGGCAAGGGGACTCCCATGTTTGCTGAATTCAATGTCCTATTTTGCCATTTACTGAAAGAAGGAAATGCTGGTAAAGACTAGAGGTGAAAGAAGAGCTCATCTGAATCTGAGATGTGAGATGTCTGTGAGACAGCCATATCAAGATGTGCATTTTCTGATTTTAAAAGAAATGTGATTTAGAGTTGATTATTTGGAAAAAGAAGAACAAGGATGAAAAAGCAAACATCATCTTTAAAAAAAAAAAGATTTTATTTATTTATTCATGAGAGACACACACAGAGAGAGAGGCAGAGACATAGGCAGAGGGAGAAGCAGGCTCCATGCAGGGAGCCCGACGTGGGACTCGCCCTGAGCCAAAGGCAGATGCTCAACCACTGAGCCACCCAGGTGTTCTGCAACCATCATTTTTAACCCCATTACCCAGAGACCCCTACAGTTCATTTGTTTGTATAGCCTTGTCTCTAAACCTGTACACACCTACACACACACACACTATTAGGCTATTAACATACTGCTATGTAATCTCTTTTTCTCTTTAACAGTGAACCCTGGGCATTTTTTATAGATCATCATTTTTTCCCTATAATATCAATTTCAATGGCTGCAAAGGATTTCATTATATATATAAATCTGCTAAAATTGATTTAACCAATTCCTTACTAAAATATACAAATATATTAGAAGACTTTTCAGACAGTGAAACTACTTTATATGGTACTATAATGGTAGGTATACATCATTACACATTTGTCAAAACCCATAGGATGTACAACACAAAGAGTGAATTCTAATATAAGCTACAGACTGTAGGTGATAATGATGCGTTAATGCAGGTCCTTCAGTTGTACAAATGTACCACTCTGGTGTGAAATGTTGATAGTGGGGAGGCCGTGCATATGTGAAGGTAGCCGGGGGGTGGCATATGGGAAGTCTCTGTATCTTCTGCTCAATTTTGCTGTGAACCTGAAACTGCTCTAAAAAATGAAGTCATATTTTGATGAGCACCTTTCTATATAAAATTGTTTGCACATTTCTGACTATTTCCTTAAAATAAATTCCAGTAAGTGGCATTGCCTAGTAAAAGGGTACATTCATTTAACAACGTGTTTGTGTTACCAAATTGCCCTCTAGAAAGTTTTTCGTAACTTATACTCCTATTAAGAGAGTACGCTTGAGTTGATTTTTGATCCCTGACTCAACACTGCCCATATTGTGTTTCACTCTACAACTCCATTTACCCCATCATCAAAACAGTGCTGTAAAAACATTATTGGATGTTTCTGTCAACAACATTCCTGTTTTCTTAACCACAATATTGTACCAAGTCATTCTGTCTTTTGATTACAGCTAGCTGCATCTCTGAGAAAATGTATGCCATGCTAATTTGCCTTTATTTAAAATTTCAAAGAAATTCCCACATGGATCCCAGATGTTGAGCATTTAATACAAGAAGGTGTTTCCTCATTATACAAATATGGTATGTGTCCAAAATATTGGCATTGTTTAGTTTATGAATCACTTAAAATAACGACATCACAAGAAAACAATGGTTCACGTGTGAGTCATAAATTAAACAATGCCAATTTTTTGATGTGCACCACATTCGTATAATAAGGAAGGAAACACCTTCTTGGATTAAATGCTCAACATCTGGAATCCATGTGAGGGCTTTAAAAAATTAGGGCCACATTTTCTTAAATTATAGTGTGGAAAGAAATACAAAATGGAGGCAATATTTGTAAAATTTCCCTGCCCCAAACACTCTTGCAAGTAGCGCATCACTTAATTGATACAAAACCTTAAGTCAAAGCAATTTAAGTCAAATTCTGTTACAGGGATGCCTAAGTTTTTTGTTTTTGTTTTTCTAGATCTTTTGTTGTAATACTGTAGAATACAGGTGTAGTGGGTTGAAGAGTGGTTCCACAAAAGATGTGTCCATGTCCTAACTCCTGGAACCTATAAATGTGACCTCATTTGTAAAAGGGCCTTTGCAGATACAATTAAGTTAAGGATGTTGAGATAGAATTATCTTGGACTTGGAGTCAGCTCTAAAACCAGTGACAGGGGTCATTATAAGAGAAAGGCAGAGGAAAATTTCTGACACAGACACAAAGGAGAGAAGACCATATGAGTCAGAGATAGAGGTTGGAGTCCTACATCCCAACCCAAAGAACTCCTAGAGCCACTAGAAGCAGGAGACGGTAGCTTACTAAAATCTTCCGAGGGACCATGACTTTGCTGACATCTTGATTTGGGATTTTGGGCCTCCACAACGGTGAGAGAATAGCTTTCTGCTGTCTTAAGTCCTATGGTTTGTGGTAATCTATTATGGCTGCCCTAGGAAACTCCAATGGAAACTCATAGTCATAGGGTTAGCTACACATTGTGAATTAATTATAATACTTTAGTTTATCCAAATTTTATGTGCACTTTAGTTTATTCAAAGTTTTGTCTTTTGATTAGCATCAAACACTTGGTGATTCTACTTTGGGTTTTTTTTTAAGATTTTATTTATTTATTCATTCATGAGACACACACAGAGAGAGAGAGAGAGAGAGAGAGAAGAGAGAGAGAGAGAGAGGCAGGGACACAGGCAGAGGGAGAAGCAGGCTCCATGCAGGGAGCCCGACACGGGACTTGATCCCAGGTCTCTAGGATCATGCCCTGGCTGAAGGCGGCGCTAAATCACTGAGCCACCTGGGCTGCCCTCTACTTTGGGTTTAAATAACACCAAAGGTTCCTTTTAACCTCAGAATGTTCTGATCCCAAAGGCTCTCCTCGTAATTTCTGTTATTCAAGCAACTTTGAGAGAATGTCCATAGAGTTGTGGGAACTGGGGAACTCTGGACGAACTAAGCAAAGCAGCCTTATCATCTCAGCCTTCAAAATGATGGGTGCCAGATACCCAACAGTTTGCCTGACTTCTGCCCACACTGTGGGCAGTGAAACATACTTGAAAAAGCTAAAATGATATATTGGTGTGCCTGTAAAGCACAATTAAAGAGAGGTACAACATTGCCCTACATTAGTATGTTGGCTGCTAGCAATGTATTGAGATCCAAGCGCGTATACTCCCTGAGACTTTGGATGGAGTATGCTTTGATAAAGTATGAGTGACTTTTTTGGAAGAGGTTCTTCACTTGGTACAGGAGCCCCATGATCATTCTTTCCACAACCTGCCAAGCCCCAGCCCATCCCTTCGTCAACCTCAAGAAGTGCAGGAGTTAATAATTGGAAATTATATATCCATCATAAATAGTTTCAACATTTATTTAATGGCATGGGGAAATGTTCTCTGTAAAAAGCTGAGTTTAAAAAATGAGGATAAACTGGATACATATTATGATCCAAATTTGTTTAGTCGCATACACCTTTATATGTACATACATTCAAAGTGAAAATCTTTCACAGAAGAGCTAAATTGGCTATCTCCCAATGGTGGACTTATACATGAATTTTTGTTAGCTGTATTTTCAAGTGTGTTTCTTCATAATGAGCATGCATAATTCTTACAACCAAATATAACAATGTAATGGAACCCAATTAATAGCTGGAAGGTAAGAACCATCTTTGTGGGGCTAGTATGACACTCTTAAGGTAGTTGCTTATTAGAGAGATAGTTTATAAATGATATAAATTAATTCTGCACAACTTTCCTTATATATTCAAAAATACTCATCATCCTGATTTCCCCTCACCTGTGCTATTTGCTTTTCCTTTATCGTTCCCACCCACCACATGTACAGGTTGATCTGAGACTGAGAAGGTAGAAAGATAAAAGTAGAGGGTGGGATGCACTATGAACAAAAGAATAATGAATTCTTCCCTTGGGCTCTGACTCCTCTTGGGACCAATGTGGCCTGCATGGAGTAGAGAGAGAAAACCAACAATGCCAAATAGCTTGTATTTTTCTGAATGGTGGAACACTTAATAAACTTCGCCCCACCCCGCAACTGCAAATGGAGAGATAGGGGTTTTGGAGGATGTTAGATTAGTCTTTGCTCCAAATTTACTAGATTCAGTTGGCAACAGCATGGAATACATCAAAAGATGTTTGGCCAAAAGACTCATTCTAAGTTTCTTGAGGGCAAGGAGCACTTTCTCCCTCATATTTGTTTACACAGAGCCTAGGACAGTGCCTCACACAGAGGACCCAATCAATGTTGAAATCCAGAAAGAAAAAATACTTTTGTGGATTTCCGATGACTACAGAGTCAGTGTCTAACAAGCTTGTGAACACAATGGAATGAGCTGTATTAAAGACAAACAGAGCTTGAAGAATTCACTGGTTATCAGGGAATAGGTCATGGAACACACTGGGTAGGGTGTAGCTTTAAAAAAACTGCATCAGAATGTAGAATGAAGGGGCCAGAAAGGACATGGATGGCATGAACGAGGATACTTACTTATGACTTTATATTTGAAAAGAGAAAAACATGTATAATGAATGATTCTCACAAGGTGGAGTGGGGGGCGTGGCTGATGAAGAGAATGTATGAAGTACATGCCCAAATCTGAGCACATACCCCAAACTGGATGGAAGGTATGGCATGTTCTCATGTATGGATTTTTAAGGTTTGTGAACCATTGGACTAAGCACTTGGTTTCCCCCATTCAGCCCACTTCACCACTAAGAAAATAGAATTGCCTTTTCAATATCAATAGTCATGGCCTTCATTGTGTCCAGATCCAGTGATCATTCCTAACCTGTTATGTAATTCCAACCTTTTATATTTAGCTTTATAAAATAATAATCTTTGTAAAAGCTAGACGATGGTGCTAAACCAGTTTTTCTTCCCATTTGCCTAATCTGCATGTGACCATGTCTCCTAAAAATTTTAAAATCCTTTCACCTCTAGGCTTCTCTAGTTCTGGTGCTTGTCTGGAAAGCAGGTAACAAATATACTAATATGTGACCACTTGGAGAAAAGCAATCTGCATCTAGAGAACAGAGGAAAATGAGTTTTTTAGGTGGAGGGAGGTGGAGGAGGTGGAGAGCACAAATTAAGAGAGAAGGGAGACCCTTGTCAATCAGAATATCAAACTCAGGAGTTCTCTCAAGTAATTCAGGTAAGTGAAGGCAAGGTGAAGGCACAACAGGCATACGTATGTGCACCAAGTGTATGGGTTTATGTGGGTCTCCTAAGGATCCCTAATAACCTCATCTAGAGCTTACTTTTCCTAAGCTTTAATGCATTCCAAAGTAGAAACCAATTAAAAGATTTGTATATTTGAACATCAGGCCAACCTTACAGAGAGAAGCCTCTGCTGAACTCAGATGTTGGGGTAAAACCCTGGGGGAAGATCATTTAAGCAACAATTAGCCCACATCTAAAACCTAGTTTATCAGGTGGCCATGAAGCAGGATGCTCTCATTTGATCTTCAAGTTATTCTCAAGAAACATTAAGCATAGATAAGCACTTCAAAATTTTTAGCTGTGAGTGATAAAAAAAAAAAAATAGTTTCATTTCATTTAAACACTCCTCTGGGACTATTCTCTATAGAGGCTTCATAGTTGAAGGCTTTTGCAATTCTTTTACTTTCCCTAAACTTCAAAGTTAATAGAGAAGAGAGCACTAGAAAGAAAACTATTCCCCAAGTAAGAGATCATAAAATGCAATATGCTTCTGAATTTCTTTAATAAATCTTACTGCAATCCCCAAAATGTATGTCTTACAATCATTCCATAGCTGGTGAATACACTGTACAGTGGTATGCACTCTGTATGGTTGGCATATAAGACTTGAAACTTGATGGCCAGGGTCCAAAACCCTAATGACCTTGGGCCATCACCCTAAGCACACTGCCTTAGTCCCTTGTCTGGGTAAGAGGACTCCTGACAGTAACAGAGGGGATCCTACCTCCTAGGGCTACCGTCATGAGGACTGTCATGAATTAATTCACCCTAAAGGCTTAGCACAGTCTCTAGCACATAGAAAGGACCCGATAAATGTAGGTTAGGTTAACATTATACAAAGAAAAGAAACAATACTATAAATCATTTTAAGACAGGTTTAAAATTTTAAGTTGTCAGCAGATCCCTGCTCCTCCTTCCCACAGAGAAACTGAGACCAGTTTCTTCTGAGAGAACTTTCAAGTAAAACATCTCGTGATAAAGACACTGGCTAGCATACCTCAATTCAAATCACATTCAGACAAAATAATGTCCTGATGCTACCTAAAACTGTTGTCCTCTGAGATACCATCTCTAAACCCTAGAGCCCTGAAGTCTATAACTAGGAATGTAAGCAAATTAGAAGCCACTCTCTTTATGCAGCTTTCTCACTAACAAAATTCCACATCATGAACTTCTAATAATGTTTCTTGTCCACAGATTAATAATAACCTAGTTCAAAACCACATCATTTCCTTTTTCTGCCTCATTTCCTTCAAAGTGAAACATAATTTTTTCTTGGACCTGGAATAAAAATTTCTAGATTAACTAAGCAAATCGTTACCAGAAATGCAATACTATAATACTACTATTTCAGGATACTCAAAGCACACAAAACATCTGTGTGGTGCTTGTTAATATATAAAAATAACCTAATATATAGCGCGTATACCACCTAAGTGGAAAATTGAGTCTATAACTAGAAGTGCAAACAGAAATCCACTATAGATTCCATCAGTATTGTGTTTTGAAGTCCAGTTGGGAACATTTTAGGAACTGTGACACTTCTTTAAGTCTTGGCCGGAGGTCACAAACTGCTTGGCACGGATGTTTCATTTGCCCAACACAGTATTTTTTAAATTATTACCTCGAATATTTTTAGGTGGGCCATGCCCTCTATTTACTGACAGGCCCTTAGAGGCATTTTATTTTGCAAACCTTGATTAAGGCCCATCCTTACAGAGAAGAGATCAAAAGATAATCATTAGCTAAATGGGTACCTCCCTCAGTGTGTCCTGATGAAGTCCAGAGACTTGGGAAATTAAGAGTTCTAAGAGTTTCATTCCAAAATTCTTCTAGTTCTCTTGTTGGATTACTCTTAAGTATATATTTTCAGTGTATTTAACAGTGGCTCATTCGATTAGGATAGCTGAGCTGAGCTGAGTTGTTAAAGTTCATTTCTAGCTGGATACTGGAAGAAACCAGAAAATAGGGAATTTTTAAAAACACGTACATTTTTCTAAAAAAATTAATAACAGTTGGTCAATAGTTGGTTTTTCCTCATATAAAAGGAAATGAACTTGCTCGATGCCATATGTAAGGAGGAAGTAGTTCCTACTAATGTATTTCAATGAATATTTATATATATACACACACAGAGACACACACATCACATATATACACATACACTCAGAGCAGGGACTGAGCCACCTATAACTCTCATTCTTTTCAGTTCCTTCATACTTTCTGGGAGATTCTATCCCACTTACAAATTAAGCCTGAGTCTGGGAGCCAAACAAGAGAGCACTGGAGAGGGTTTCCTAAAGCATTAGTTCATGCATCACTCCAAAGGCATTACGTTTTAGGCACTGATGAGGCACGAGCTAGCTGGCTTTAGAGTCCAAATGTTATTAGTTAAGCGTCCTTTTAAATTAACATAGAGGAAGGCTTCCATTCAGACAGCCCCAGTAAGTACACCCTTGTCTCCAGCTTCTTCAGAACACAAATACAAGGCACCCTGCAGTGACTTCGCTTCTGGGGGCGCTGCCCCTGAACTCTCCTGGATGAGTCTTTCTGAAGATTCTGGTGAATTCTCCCTCCATCTTGGACTTGAGTGCTGCTGGGAGACTTCCCAGAGTGAAGGACACGGAGAAGAGAACCCCAGAGCGGACCGTGAGAGGGGATCCTCTTGAAGGCCTACTTCCTGGACACACCTGTTGGAAAGCACTTCCTTCTCTTTGGAATTGCGCCATTTCATTCTTCGGTTCTGAAACCAAATCTTCACCTGTTGACAAAATAATTGGACAAGATGATCACTTAGCCCACATTACTCCACTTCAGCACCGTAAACTAGAATCTCTCCTCAAATGCCTTCTATGAAATACCTTATTGCGAGAGCCAGCCCAGCAAAGTCCCAATGGCTTTTCACTGGGCTCCTTCCAGACTATCTGAGCCATTACTTTAGTACAACATCCCCAGACTCATGAAACAAAACGACTGTGATAAATTGGTTATGTCCTGCAAGTCTGACATCTTTCAAAACTGATTTAATGCTCGACAGTTTAGAACATCATTTAGTCCATGTTAAATTATTTAAACAAAAGAAATGTTATCGTCTAGTAATAGTGTTTACTTTGTGCCAGGTGTCGGGCCATGCATGCTGTGTGGATTACATAATTTGTTCGTCACAACTGCAAGACGTTCTCATTGCACGTGTATGAAAACGGAGGTTCAGAGCAATAAATCAGTTCAAGGTCACACAACCTAGTAAGATGGAAGCGCTTAGAATAGAATCCATGACTGTCCCACTCCAGTGCCCAGGCTCTTACAACATTCAGATTTCATTAGGAACTTCTGGGAAACTAAATTAAGAATCCATTTGATAACACTTTGATAAATTCCAGGCTTCAAACAGTTTCCAAGTTTGATTACTCCTACGATTTGTCAAACTTGAAGAATGAGGCTCAATAAATAAAGATCAATCATAATTAAGCCAAAAGCACTTAGGAGGGTGGTTTCTAATTTGAGCCATACTTCGCCCCACCCCACCAATGCCTGTCTTTATTACTAACTCCCCCTTTATCTACTGTATAGTCAACTATTCCTGATCAGAAACCTCACAACTGGTTTCCTGAGATCTTAAAAGCCAATCACATCATTTTCCTAAGCATTACACTGCATCTTTACATGAATGATTTAGTGGATTTCTATTTTTAAAACAAAAAAAACCTACAAAGTTTTTACCTAAAAAAATAATAATAATAATTAAAGTGATACCAACCAAGTGTTTCTCCCTATGAAGGAAAAAATTCTGAGATGATTCTTCCAGATTGGCAAAACAATTTCTTCATTCTTTTAACTTGACTGGCAATTTCAAAATGGCTGCAAAGAACCTGACCCAGGCAAGTTGAGTCCAAAAGACTACCATCTCAGTTGCAATCCTGTGGTTAAGGCTTTTCATAAGAAAATAGCACTAATGTGTACATACCAGAACATTTGGTTCTATTCATGAACTCATTTACTATTTGCAGTGGGCATTTACTCCTAGAAAGGCTGCCAAGTATTTCTAGTGGGTTTTCACTAAGACATTTATTTGTGCCCACTGGTGATTCTTTCTGTTGTCATCACATTCATTATTTTCTTCTTTCCTTAGCTTTTCTATAGGTGTAGTATTTTTTCTGAGTGATAGCTCAATGAAAAAGATCATTAAGGAAGTTTCTTCACAATCAACAGTATTGGAACAAATGTACGTATTTGGGGAAAACCATAAATTAAAATTTCTACCTCTCAACAAATACAAAAACAAATTCCAAATGGATTAAAGAGCTAACCACAAAAACAAAACTATAAAAGTTCTAGAAAATACTATAAGAGTTTTCCATTATAGTTTTGGAGAGATGAATGCTTTTTTTAAGCATTGACACAAAACACTAAGGCCACAAAAGAAAAAATAGAGCTGAAAACATAAAAATGAGAAATTTCCGTGTAAAGACACCACAAACATAAGAAAAAGCCACAAACTACTGAAAAGAATTAAAAGAAAAGAAAAGAATTAAAAGCAGAGATTTGAAAAGGTATTTGTGCATCCGTGTTCATAGCATTATTCACAATAGCCAAAAAGTAAAAGCAACCAAAGTGTCGGCTGATGGGTGAATGCATAAATAAAATGCGGTATATACAAACAATGGAATATTATTCAGCATTAAAAAGTTAGGAAATTCTGACACCTGCTATAATATGGATGAACCTTGAAGACACTATGCTAAATGAAAGAAACCAATCACATAAAGACAAATACAAATGATTCCATTCATTTGTCAATTGTAGGGACAGGAAGTGGTGGTTGCCATAGGCTGGGGAGAGGGAAGAATGGGGAGCCACTATTCAATGGATACAGAGTTTCAGTTCTACAAGATAAAGGAAGTTCTGGAGATGGATGGTAGCCATGGTTGCTCAGCAGTGTGAATGTACTTCCCGTCACTAAATTGTACCCTTAAAAAAGGTTAAAATGGCGTATTTTATGTTATACGTATTTTACCACAATAAAAAAAAAAAAACCCTCAAACTTGAAGAGTTTGCAATGGTTGTAACAGAAAAATGTTACTAACCATAATATTCCAAATATTTTGATAACAGCTAAAATAATTGCTACAAGAAATATGAATAATAGCCAAAAGGTGGGAGCAATCTGAACACCCATCATCAGAATGGGTAAACTGTGGTATCCCGTATAACGGAATACTACACGGCAAGGAGTACAGAAAAGCTACTGCTACATGCAACCACATGAATGAATCTCACAAACATAATGGTAAGGCAAAGAAGCCAGATATACCAAAGAATCTGTACTACTGATTCTATTTATATATAGTAGAAAAATAGGCAAAACTAATCTATGCTGTTAGAAGTCAGGCTAGTGGGTAGTCTTGGAAGTAGGTGGCAGTAACCTGGAGGGAATAGGCAGGGGCTACTCCCTGGTCAGAAGGCTCTACTGCTTGAGCTGTGTGTTGGTTACACAGGTGGTTTAGACTCTCCTTCAGAAAGTCAAGATACATGTAGAATAGATCCCGTTTTTATTTGAAAACGTATATACACAATTGTGGGTCTCAGTTCTGGGTCCCTGTTATATAATAGGAAAAATCAAACCAACCACCATAGGGTCATTGTGAGGATAAATGACATGGAATATAAGGACACATGGCAGTCACGGTGCAAGTGTTCCTGCTACTATATACTTGTCAGATACAACACGCATATACATCTATTTTAAAGATAATACAGGGTAGACATCAAATAAATGCAAACAGGAGCCATTTGTAAGGGACAGGATTAACTAAGGAGTTGGACTGGAAGGGGAGACGAGTTTTCATTTTTAACTTGACCAATTTCCTCTTTGTTTGAGTTTACCATAGTAAATACCATGCGTTAATTGTGTAATTAGATGTATATGCAAATAAGAAAATGTGAAATTACTTCTAAGATGTTCACCAAATTCAGTAGCATAAAAAGCTGTCATTCCTCAAGGCACTTGAATTTTAAAAACAATACAATCAACTATGTAAAACTATGCACCTGTGAATACGAACAGGCAGCTAACACACAAAATAGGAAAATAGTATGTTTTCTTGGAATGGCCAGATTATGCTCATCCCCTCCTAGATATTCTCTGACGTGCTAGCTGAGTTCTCTTTCCAATGTGCTATCAGAGATGTTCACATCAGGGGGGGCACCTGGGTGACTTAGTGGTTGAGCATCTGCCTTTGGCTCAGGTTGTGATCCCAGGGTTCTGGGATCGAGTCTCCCATCAGGTTCCCCACAGGGAGCCTGCTTCTCCCTCTGCCTATGTCTCTGCCTCTCTCTCTTTGTCTCTCATGAATGAATAGATGAATAAAATCTTTTTTTAAAAAAAAGGAAAAAAAAGAAGATGTCCACACTGTCTCAGAGCATTGTCAGATCACACATAGCCAATTTTCCTCTTTTAACACCTCCTTCAGGTTCTGACTCAACAAGAGGCCCCCTGCAACCTCCCAACATTTTCTGCACATTTTCTCCCCTCCAACTCTGGAAGTTTTTTTTTGTTTTTTTTTTTTAAATCCATACCAGTGAGATTCAGGCCAATCCTACTGAGCCCCTGTGCAGCCTTAGTGAGGTCCAACAATATCTCTAGGGATGAGACCATTTCCTCACTAGACTCCCCAGGGACAGAAGGACCAGTCATGGATGTTAACATAAAACTCCACAGAGATACATAACTTTGAGGATCACTGACCTCGCTCTTTTATTTGGCAGCATATCTAACCCACCAGGTGACGTCTCCTATGTCATTATCTTATGTTATGATCTAACCATTCATGAGTTTGTTTTGTTTTCTCAGTTGCTCCTATAAATTCCTGGGTGCCAAGAGCGTATCTTAATCAGTACTTAATCAACACCCTCTCTCACTGCCTCCATAGCCCTGCATCTTGCACACAACAGACCAATAAGATATAACTACTGATTTATCTCATATATGCAAAATCGCTCTATGACATAGATAGAATTCCTATATTTGTCTCTGTTTAAGTGAGAAACTGAGGTGCGGATCAGTCAATTAAGGTTAGGGACTCATTAGTACTACACAATGAGGAAAGCACAGACTGGCTGATTTAGGCCAATTATCCTCTATCACACTAGGTACTGCTTTCTACAGCTAGAAAAAGTTGGGGCGGGGGGGGGGTGAGAACAGATCATTTCCCTAGGGAAAGGAAGCAAGGTTAAGGAGAGTTTCATCCAAAAATAACTAGTTTAATAAAATCCAAAGTTAGAAACCAGGTCATCTGTATTGAGGGAAGAACAGTACAGCATAGTAGTTTACACAGAGCCTCTGCTAGCCCTTCAATGCCTTTATGCGAACTCAAAATACCCAAGTGGATGTTGCCTTGCACCAGGAAAGCAGTTTGGCAAGCAAAGTACCAGCTACATTTCAGTTGCTGCCATGCCTCTTAGACAAGTGCCCTTGTGCAGTGCATAACCTGCACAACTATACATGATAGCACCAGGTTAGGTGAAACACAAACTTCAGAGTCACCCCCCAGGCCGCCTGGGGTGAGAGCACAGCTCCAAGGCAGCTTCACTACATGATATCAGACTCATGCTTAATTCTCTACACTTTCTCAACCGGAAAGTGAAGATGATTATAGTGCTTGTTTCATGTGATTATAAAACGATTAATAGTAAAATACCAGTACCTTAATGTGTAAGAAAAGTTTGTAAGTGTTGCAAATACGAAACTACTTTACTCTACTTGACATAAGTCCAGAGTGCAGAGTAGTGAGATCTATTTAGGGGTATTTATGAGTCATGCATTTATGATTGGATTTTGGATTGGAAATGAAGAAAAAGACAGGAAAATTGGTTCCTGCTCTTGTAGAATATTATGTATTCTACTTCTCTGAAACCAGAGCAACCAATTAATGATGTAAATGCCACATCCTTAGTGTTTCTCTTCATTTGGGAAGAATTAATCATGCAAAAGCCTAGACCTCTCAGAGAAGGGACCTCTTTCCAAACAGGAATTGTGACATATATTTCTACCCACTAAACAACCGTGAAAATCATTTCAGTAACACTTTAGGGTCCAGCACCATACCTAGTACAACAGATATTTGCCAAACGCATGGATTTCATTGTATTCCTTCAGAAATCAGGAGCAGTGAACATCTTCCTGCTTATTAGTACCTGTGATTCCTTTAGTCCCAAGCTGATGGCAAGTTTCTTTCGGTCTGTTTTGCTGATGTATTTCTGCTTCTGAAACATTTTCTCCAGAGCCTTTCTCTGATCCTCAGAAAAAACAGCTCTTCTCAAAATACCCCTCCGAGCTTTGGAGTTAGAGTCCTGTGTCAGGAGAGGCAGCACACTCTCTTCTCCTAGAGGGGAAGACAGGTAATAAGCCCAGTTAGTTTCAGTGATGAAAAGTCAGTCTGAAAAAAAAAAAAAAAGAAAAAAAAAAAGAAAAGTCAGTCTGTCTTTCCCAGGACAGTATCCTCCTCCTCTGTACCATCGCCAAATCATCTCATCTCTGAACTCTGCACACTTAGAGCAGTGCTTCTTCCAGGGTTTTGATCATAGATTCCATTGAGAATCCGATAAATACTCTTTGCCCCCCAATGTGAAAAAAAGCGCATATATGCTCGGCCTCCCAATTTGGGTGCCATGTTAGAAAGGCCCTGGTCCCAGGTTACAAAAGCTCAAATTCAGAACAAATAGTAGGTTTAACTACTCCATGTTTAATGGTTTAAACACTCCATTTTTTCTCTAATTCATTTATTTACTCATTCATCTTTTCTCTCAACAAAGTTTTGAACTCTTACCCTATTCCAGGCACTCTGCTCAATGCTACACATTGAGAAACAAGACAAATATGTTTTATTATATGCATTACCCATAAGATTTAGTGGAAGACACTTATTGAACTAGCATCACAAGTGTAAGGATGTATTCCAAAGGAGACTGTGTGCACAAAACAAGGATCTGATCTTAATCAGGGATTTTCAGGGAAAGCTTGCAGGAGGAGTTAGAGATGTTCAACCTGAGAAGGGAGGTTTGGAAGATCCTCAAACACTACCACTCCCCAATCCAGTTCATCAACTCCTACTTTTTCTGCCTTTTGTGGCTAGCACAACTAGTTCCCACCCTCTGAGAGTTTCACTCATCATTCACCATTCATTCATATATCCATTCATTCATTTATCCAATTCATTCATTCATCCAACCAGCCACTCACCCATGCATTCATGCATCCATTCGTTCAGCTTCCCAGTTGTGGTGGGAAGAATTAT
Organism: Canis lupus baileyi; assembly: GCF_048164855.1. Lineage (NCBI taxonomy): Eukaryota > Metazoa > Chordata > Mammalia > Carnivora > Canidae > Canis > Canis lupus. Next base: position 9,311,957 of record NC_132862.1, on the reverse strand, counting down.
GGCCTTCCCAGAGATGCCTATGTGGATATGTTCCCCAGAACCTAGAAATATTTTATATTATATGACAAGGGGGAATTAAGGTTGCAAATGGAATTACAGTTGCTAACTAGCTGACCCTGAGATTAGAAGAGAATCCTGGGGTACCCCAAGTGGACTCAATGTAATCACAAGGGTCATTATGAGTGGAAAAGGGAGGAAGAAAGGAAATCACAGGAAAGAGAGGTTTACTCCCTCTGATGCTACACTTCTTGCTTTGAAGATGGAGGAAGGGGCCACAAAGAAGTACAGGCAACCACTAGAAACTAGAAAAGGCAAGAAACAAAGTCTTCCCTAGAGCCTCCAGAGGGAACTCAGCCCTTCTTCTAATACCTTGATTTTAATCCAATGAGACCCAATTCAGGCTTCTGACCCCCATAACTGTAAGACAATAAGCTTGCATTAAGACAGTAGGTTGTGGAAATTTGTTACAGCAGCAAGAGGACACTTACACCTGATATTAGGCTAACTGGACTTATTTGAGGAAACCAGACCAGGAGCACATGGTTCCTGCCCTCAACGAGCTCACATTCTCATGGGAGGACTGACACGAATATCACATTAGAATTATAGGCAACAGGGAAGCAGAGACTCTAGTTTATGGCTGTAGCTGATATGCATTTTGGTGCTTAATAATTATTTCTAAATAAAAAAGCAAATTAATGTCTTAAGTACTGAAATAGAATGATCTATGAAATGCTCTGGCATCACAAAAGAGGACTAATTGGTTCAGATAAAACAAGTTGAGCGGGGATCCCTGGGTAGCTCAGCGGTTTAGTGCCTGCCTTCAGCTCAGGGCATGATCCTGGAGACCCAGGATCGAGTCCCACGTCGGGTTCCCTGCAGGGAGCCTGCTTCTCCCTCTGCCTGTGTCTCTGCCTCTCTCTCTCTCTCTCTGTGTCTTTCATGAATAAATAAATAAAATTAAAAAAAAAAAAAACAAGTTGAGCCAAGTCTAAAAGGCCAATTCAGTTCAAGAGAGAGAACCAAGGCCAATCTAGGCAGAGTAACTAGCATGTCTAGAAGCACTAAGGCTTACTATAAATACAGAGAACAAACTGATGGGTGTCCAAGGTTAGGGGGGTGAAGAATGGGGCAAAATGGGTGAAGGGAAGTGTGAAATAGAGACTTCCAGTTGTGGAGTGAATTATGGGAATAAAAGACACAGCACAAAGAATGTAGTCAAATATATTTAAGAGTGATATATCAAAACAGATGGCGGCCCCACTTGTGGTGGGCACAGCATAATGTATAAACCTATTGAGTCACTATGTAACACACTTGAAACTAGTGCAACCTTGAATGTCAACGATACTCACATTTTTTTTTGACATAGTGAGAACTTTTTATTCAGATTTATGGAGGGAAACAACTCTTTTTCTGAAAATTCAAACTTTGTTCTTACAAGTGTTAGAAAATTCCTGCTTGCATCCAAAACAGCACAGCTGTCAGTAGGATATGTTGTTGATTAATTGTACTAAAATAGTTTCTTTTGGATGTTCCGAAAATTCCTCAATTCAAGAAAACTGAAATCATCATTTACCATTACTTCTCACTTCAATACACACTGGCATGCAAACACATGCAGAAAAAGGCATTGCAATTCACCCACTTGTCCAGATTAGAAATTTAGGAGATATTCTCAACTTTTAACTTCTTTCTATATTCAACAGATCTTGTTCATATAGTGCTTTTAAAATTGTTACTAATGTATAATCTCTCAAATCTGCTTCTTCTTTACCCTTTCTGTATCATTGTCAGACATTCATTATCTCCAACCTAAATCACTGTCATAGTCACCTATCTACATTAAAAAAAAGCCCCAAGGCATGAAGGAAAACTAAGCAGTCTGCAAGGCTGGGAAGGGCATGAAGCAGACGGGGCAAGCTGGCAACCATATCATCCAGCCTACATATGGGCTTTGTTTGGTCTTAGAATTCTGATGTAGTTGTTCACATTTAATAATCAGTTGATTTCATGTAAAGTCCAGGTTTCTGACATCTCTTCAAAGGTAACCCACACGAGGTTCACCTTCCCAGAAAGCAAAGAGCTACCAGAGTGGGTAGCAGGTATCCCCTTTTGATGAAATGTGTAACCCCCAGTTTGCCACAGCCTCACTTAGCTTGCTTTTTACCTGCCGGGTTCCTGAAGATATTTGGATCTTTGATACAAAGATGATAGGGAGGAGTTGAGACAGATCATAGAGGACTACAAGAGTTTGGGACATTATCCAATAGTAGTGAAGATCAATAGGAGATGTTCAATCAGGGTGTGACATGATAATAATAATAAACACACATGTTTAATAATAATAATAAATAATAAATAAATAAATAATAAACACACTTTGTACCATTATGCTTACTCTGTGTTAAGCCACTGACACGCATTAATTCGTGTAATCCTTCCCAACCTATGCCGCGAATATTATACTATTATTGTCTCCAAATTACCGATGAATAAAAAGAAGATTAGATAGCTTAAGAAACTTTGTCCAAGGGCGCATGACTAGGGTTCCAAACTCAGGACAACTAATTTCAAAACAAATGCTCTAACACTACTCTGTATATTCTAACACAATCTGATTTGTATTTTAGGGGAAAAAAGTGTCAACAAATAAATAAAACTTGTCAAATCTACTTCTACAATATGATTGCTTCCTTTCCTACTTGTCTAAAAGATTGCAGATTATCTCCCAGTGAGTCTATCAGGCCTGGTTATATATCATTCTGGTTCATCCTCACATTTCTAGAAGGACTGGCCTCTCTCTTTCCTTCCAGCTCTGTAACATTTGCATCTCTTCAGAAATACCAGAGCTCATGAGATGTAATCAAGCCTAATTCCTTACAAAGGTCTACTCTTACTGCTCTTTCCATTCAGCGTATGAGATGTTGGTTAATTCTCCATCTACAGCATCATCTTCTATTTGCCTGTCACATGCTAAGGCCATACCTTGAAGTCAGGTTTTGATAACTGGATTCACTATTTCTTTATCAAAGATTTAAGTAGTTTTATGAAATACTGGTCGATAACAAAAAATATTCTAAATATCTCAATATGCTCTTTTTCTGAATGCTCTTCTTCTCTGAACTTTTCTTGGTTCAGAGACTATGGAATTGGCCCTCCCACATTATTTCAAAGACTCATCTGTTGGGATGATCTCTCTCCAGGGAGCCTCAGGACAATATGTAATACGGACGAACTGGGTTTGGATCATGACAGTCATCTGTATGACTTAAAGCAAGTTATTCGGCCTCTTTCAGCTTCTCTTACAGGGTTGCTCTAAGGATTTGATGACATAACCCAAGAAAATTTCAGTGCCTTGCCCACAGTAAGGATCCCATGAATCTATCTATCTACTTCTGCTTGTTGGATTTCACTTGATTCTTGTAAGAACCATATGCCACAGACATCCTCCACACAGATGAATTCATCTCTATTCTGCATTTTAAGTCTGGTTCTATTTTCTAAGGAAAACAAGCAAACATTGTAGCAGCCTTTTGGGGAATAATCTGGTGGAGTGATTGAGATGTTGCTGACTGACAACTGAAGATGAATCCAATCCATCCTTCAGGTGCTCACAGTTGATAAGGAGAGGTCCAAGAAGTATACAGACAGCCATAACACAGTGAGATAAATAACTGCAGACCATAGCAGAGAAAGTGTTTAAGAACCAGACAGGAAGCCACTTAGTCTTGGAGGTTTGCAGGGTAAGTCCTAAGAGAGAAGAAAAGCTAGAGGAATAGCACTTCCTCTTGCTGGCAATCCAGACAAAGGCAGGCAGAGCAGAGGCATTAAAATTTACAGACCCATGAATGGAGCAAGGACACAGGCAAAACACAGTGGACCTAGAATCTCACACAGCTTGGTATTTCCAGATTGCAGGGTATGAATGGCAAGAAAACAGGAGATAAGCTGCAGGGTCAGGGGTGGCTGAAACGAGTTCAGGTCATAACTTGCCCTAGAGGAAAGCCTTCTGAGGAGGACCTGAGCAACTCAGCATTATAGAAAAGCCAGTATTTTTCTACTTAATACAACTTTTTATATCTATATAGGAAAGTACAGCAAATTTATGAACCTACGACCTCATTTTTAAAAAATCAACATTTATTTTTTTAAGTAGAAATTTTATAAGTACGGACCATGATTCTACTCATTTTAGTTCCTTCTTCACCAAGACCTACAAGTTTAAACTAAAACAATGGGGTAACACATTTAAATACCCCTAAAACTTTTAATAGAAACTCATAGGTTTTCCTATGGAGCTGTTTTTAATTAAAGAGAAAGAAGGTGGGGCACCTGGGTGGCTCAGTCAATTAAGCATCTGTCTCTGGCTCAGGTCACGATCCTGGGGCCCTGGGATGAAGCCCCATATGGGGCTCCTTGCTCAGTAGGGAGCCTACTTCTCCTTCTCCCACTCCCCCTGTTTGTGCTCTGTGTCAAATAAATAAATAAAATCTTTAAAGAGAGAGAGAGAAAGAAAAGTAAGGTTCCCATCGAAGGACTCTACGAAACAAATCATTCTCACCAATATGGTAAATATTAACATTTTGAAAGGCATGGACCCAAAGCAGACCTCAATCTCTGAAAGAGAGACCTGGGAGGGTTATGATGGTCAAAGGGTAACTCCTGGGCCTGGCCCTCAAGGTTCAGTGCCCAAAAATGAACATGGTTATAACCAATGACAAGCAAAGAAATATGGCAACGATAAAGACTCACATTCTTCCTTTCTTTGCTAGTTGCCTGGTTCCTCTTAGCACTGCTCTCAATACACAGATCATGCTGGTTTTCCTGCGGTGATGTGCCTTAGGCCCTACCAGAACTATATTACAAGATTCTACCTCTACTATTGATGCTCCTTTCCATCTTTCCCCATGGTCTTTTATGGGCTATCTCTGGATCTAACCATAAACCACACTGAGGGGGGTGCCTGGGTGGCTCAGTCTGTGATGTATTCGCTGACTTGTTTTCGGCTCGGTTCGTGATCTCAGGATCCTGGGACTGAGCCCCATGTTGGGCTCTTGGCTCAGCAGGGAGTTTGCTTGAGATTCTCTCTCTCTCTCTCTCTCTCTCTCTTTCTCTTCCCCTCCCCTGCTTGTATGCTTTCCGTCCCCACTCTCAATCAATCTTTAAAAACAATATATTGAGGAACCTATACCACTTCCATACCTTCTAAACCTATGAATATGTGCTCACATTTACACCTGCAAAACAAACATGGACTTCAAGAACTTGTTCGTGACTCAAAATCCTCTCAGAAACTACTACAAAGTTATAAGCAACAAACACCTTCAACTATGCTTCAACTCATGATAAATGTCAGACTTATACAGAAACTTCCAGGTGACAAAAATAAATGAGTACTATTAAAAAAAAAAAACAGATACAGAGTTTAAGATATGTAGAAAAGAGGCTTCAAAAGCCAGGGTCACCAATTCAAGGTGACCAACTGGGAGTATTATTATTATGATTTTATAAGGCGGCTTCCCATATATAGAGGCTCAGCAGGTGCTACTATATGTGCCCACGACATGCAGCATGTCGTGTCATCTTTACAACAATCCCCAGAGGGAGATACTATCATTTCCATTTTCCACAGGAAAACACTAAGGCTCCAGAAAGATAAGTTGTGCCATTGAGGACACATAGCAAAGAAGAATGAGGTCAATCTATGCTCTTTATAATGACACCAAAGATTGTCAAAGTTAGGAGTGGGCAAAGAGGTCAAGAGGTGGGAAGAGTCCTATTAAAGTGGCAGAGTGATCTAGGGTAGAGAAGTTTCAAAGGCATGATTCCCTGGGTCCTGAGATGGCCCCATGCACCATCCTCCAGGGAATCCCTGTGTATCATGTGCCTGGTGAATTGGCACTCCAATTGGAGGTGTGTAATGGCTGTGTGTAAATGACACCGTTGGGAGAGGAGAGCTGGAAGAGTGACAGAAATAGAACGTTAGATAAACTAATGGAGTCCTTCATATTTTCATGTGTGAGGATGTAGCACATGTGTGTATTTTATATAATTCCTGTGGATTTGAGGTGTGAAGAGAGAGAAGATAAAGAACTTCCTTGGCTTACCCCATTTAAACTAGATGTCTACTTTCCATTCTCTGTATAATCTAGTATTGGGGAAGGCTATAATACTTCATCATCATATATTAGAATCACATCAATTTGCTAAAAATCTTTCCCTAATGCTAAGCCCGAATTCAATTTCCATTAAATTCCACTCACTGAAAAAATAAATAAACTCCACTCACTGGCCCCAATTCTATCCTTTACACATATACTGAATGCAGTATACGTAATTTGAAGATAATTCTCAGGTTGTCCCTATCATTTCTCTTCTCCAGGCCAAACCTACTCAATCACTTTAGAAAAGGTGATTTCATAAACAGGCATATAGACGCTTCACCATTTTTGTTGCTGACTACTTCTGACCTGGTTTTTACGTACAAATCTGCTCACTGTGCCTTTCTTTTTTTCCACTGTGCCCTTTATTTTTTTTTTAGATTTTATTTATTTATTCATGAGAGACACAGAGAGAGAGGCAGAGGGAGAAGCAGGCTCCATGCAGGGAGCTCGACATGGGACTCGATCCTGGGTCTCCAGGATCACACCCTGGTCTGAAGGCAGCGCTAAACCGCTGAGCCACCGAGGTTGCCCCCACTCTGCCTTTTAAAGTGGGGTTCCAGAACTGAATAGGTGTAGGCTGTCTTACCATTACAAAGCCTAGTAGGACTATTATCTCCCTTGCTCTGGGTATTGTATTTCTATAAGCATAATCCAACATCCCCATATCATTCTGTAGACACATAGTGAACTAAGAGTACAACCCTCTCCCTTCTTTGCTCTCTTCAGCCAATTCTCTCCCTCCTCTATTTTGTACTTGTGCACTTGTTCTGGGGAATCTCAGATCAGGACTTCATCAGCTGCCCCATTAGATGTCATGTTATGTTCAGGTGAGGGCTATAGACAAGATCAGGAACAAGCACCCCATATCACTAAGTAGCTCTGCTTCCCATCCTCCAGGCTCCACTACTTATGAACCCATTTGAGGAGAAAGGGAGTATTTCCATCCCTGGAAAGTTACTCAAATACTTTCACTGCCTCTGTAGAACTGCTGAATAGAGCCATCAACTTGGAAAATCTATTGTCTTGGAGTCTCTGACTCCTTTAAACATTCTTCTTGGTTGACCGAGTGTCATTTATCTCTGGAACATCCCTCCCTTCACTGTTAAGAAGTCAAAACCTATATTCAACTTACTGCACAAACTTGATTATGTTTTCAACAAAATAATCATGCTTCTTTCTCTATTAGAACAAAATGCTGCATCCCTCTGAAGATCTTAGAGTGTTAATGATACATCCTTACAAAAGGACTGCCATACGTCTTGTCAGTTTTCTCAGGGCACCCAGACTCCGGCTGAGAACAGTGAAAGAGAACACAGCTGGGTCAGGTGATAAGAATACTAATCAGAGCACTGTCCATCTTTGACAGTGACACTCACAGGACCAACCTACATTCTCAACAATAAATGTAATGGCCCTTCCCTGTTGCCTTCAACAAAATCCTAAATGCAAGTTTAGAGAGTATATTATGTTCTTCTAAGTTTTAGCCAGGGAGAGAAAATAGTAAAATGATCTTAAGATGTAGACTATAAGTTCATCTCCTAAGGAAAAGGTAGAGAGTAGTTTGTCCCAGAAGAGTATTTCCCTGCTCATATTTTCACAACGTTGCTCCAAATTTAAATTCTGTCTTTTAATGCATGAAATTTCTGAAGATCACACTCAAGTTGGGTACTCAAAAGCAAAATGATATAATTATCTGATTAATTCAATTAGCATTCTACATAATTAAGACTCTGTACCTTCTCAGGTAGTTGTTTCTTGTTTTTTTGTTTTTAAGGTCATTCTCGGCATAATTTCCACAACTTTCCATTTTATCTTAGCTGAGAATGCGTGCTTTTGGAAAGAACCTTATGGATGTAATATCAAAGATTTTCCTTCTACCACTTTGGGGGAGGGGAGAACTTTTACCACTGCCTTTTAATTTTTCCCCAATGTAAGGATTGTGCTTAAATGGCCTATTAAGCCATTTAATATATGTGAGAAGGGCACTGGAAGAATGATTGTTTCCACATTGCAACAACAAGCAAATCATAAATCTAAAAGGTTAACAAGAAAAATGAAATCAATTTTATACCAGTGAATCATGTTAAAAGAGTCAAAATGATATTTTACTTGCTAGTTATGAACGTGTTGATCTGATCCTACACTTTGGAAAGAGTGAACTCAATATTGTGAAACAACGACGAGGGCCACCGATTTCACTGCTTATTAAAATGTTTAGTATAAACCTTGATTTTGGCTGTCCACACATGTCAGCACATTTTGGCTGAAATTTAATATAATATTACTTGGACAGTTCATTTTCCTTCTTCTGTGTGATGGAAAAAAATTTTAATGCTTGGGCATAAAAACTGTTCTTATTATTAAAGAAAGAAGAAAAAAAGAAAATCTAGTAAATGCCTTAAATAAAAGAGAGTACTGTGCAGATGTAAGCCTTATTAACGTTCCTTGGTATCATGGTTATTTATGTTAAATTCTTTATTGACAGCATAAACTCACCATTTCATTATTATTTGCTGCTAATACAATGAACACTGTAAACAAAAAATAAATTCATTTCAGATTTATAACTAATGATACACCAAAGTTTATTAAAAACACTTGTGGCATCTCTAAAGTGTTTTAAAATGCCAACTTCAGAAATGGAGACAAACCAAGTACAGCATTCTCTATTTTTGATCTGAGTTGCGCTGATTTACCCCTTGCATGTTTTATTAAATTAAAAAAAAGATCAACATAGGGCTTTATAAGCCTCCAGGGATAGATACCACAGTTTACAATGGTTATGCTAAAGGTTTTATAAAGTGGGAAGAACCAAGAGGCAGATGGAGGAAAATGAGTCTCGCTTAAAGCAATTTTTCAAGCAAGAGAGAAGATGGAAGTTCTCTAGGAAATGTCTTTAGGATTCCATTTATATGCTCTATTTATCGAACGGCCCAGGCATTAGTGTACTGTTAGGGCTTAGAGACTTTTACAAAAACACTGCTATAAAATGAATAAACATATACAAGCACACGTACATGAATGTCCACCTGTTAGGATTTTCTGTCCATTTCCACTTGCCTAACCCACACTGCCAGAGGCTCTCTAAAATGCAAGTCCAGTATTCTATCAAGGTGAAGTAACCAAAACTAGGGGTGGAATCTCTTTTAATCTCTACCCTAGGGATGCAACACCAAAGATTTAACTCCAGAGATGCCACTATGCCATAGGCTCAGCTATCTGGGACTTAAGTCTCTACTCCAGCAGCCTTTTCCTGATATCCTATGGTGACAAATGTGTCCTTAATTTGCACAACCCTTTTCAATTGCCCTCATAGGAGACCACCTTGAAGGAGCGAGTAAAAGGTTTAGTCATGGTTTCTATTTTTCTATTTGAATCAATACATTCTAGTTAAATGGACAATTAATAGGTCACTTCCAAAATAGTGGTGTATCAGTCCTGGTTAATAAACAATCCCCTGAGTTGATAATGGGCCCTATGCATTCAGCAAGTCCTGTATACACTCAGCTCATCCACTAAATCCCTTTTCAGGTGGACAGGGTTATATGGGAAGATGAGCTAGAATGAGTCTATAAAAGTCAGTTTCATTCACTGCTTTATTTTTCAGTCAAGTGCTTTAAATGGTGTCCAGAAATTCACTCGGAATGTGAGACAGGAGAAAAGATGGACACACAGAGCCTTGCTTTATGACCATACAAAAGGGCAACTGACCCTTGCCCAAGCCTTTTCCATGTGAAATGGCTGCTAAAGTTCATCTGCACAGTGAAAAATCGTGGTGAGGTCGCGTGTGGATGAGTCAAGTGAAAGTGACGATTGGTCATGGGTCTGTCACCCATTGTGGCTGGGTCCCTGCCATGTAAAGTGCTCTGTGGGAAAGTATCGGCCCCCTAAAGAGATGCTCAGAAGCCTGCAGCTCATTAAACGGCCAGCATTTGCTGCCTCACTTGTCAGGAATCATTCTGTTGAGCAACTGCTCTCCTGAAACATTCATAAAACACATTAACAGAGAGGCAGCAGGGACCTGAATTCAACCGTGATAGAGCTCTGTACTTCAGCCTGACTCAACTCCTATTTCACTTTGCACCTGACAGAGGGGTTAACCTGAATAAATGTTTTCTCTTGGGCAGCTGAACTAAATGTGCCCCTTTACTGTACTTCTTTATCATAAACTCAGAGTCTCTGCCTACAAATTCTTATTTGACCTAGAAATCTCAAGATCGAGGTGAACTTAATTTCTTTCTAGTCTGACATTTGTTCTCTTTGGGTATGTGAGTGTGTGTGTGCACGCATGCTCTGAAAGGTTTTCAAAGTTGGTTCTCACTTCACCCCCGGACACTGTTTCAATTTTGTCATGTTCAAGGAAAAGTCCTCTTGAAAATATTTCCTACAACTCTGGCTTTCTTCAAGATCCCAGAGAGGAGGTATTTATCCCCTGTTACAATCTGGACAATTTTCATTATTTTCTATGGACACCTAATGACTTTCCGCATCACATTTGAAGCTGGATGGAAATTTTACACAGCACATTTTCTTAGGCTTCCTTCCTCTCTTTTTTTCTGCTCTAAATGAGTATGGTTACACATTTCAGAAAGAGCCAAACTGGTCCCTCTGAGATCTTTTATATCAAATGGAAAACAAGTCGCTTTCCTTGGTGTGTCAGCCCTGGGTTTCAATGCCATTAGAAACTACTCACAATTGCTCAGTGTGCTGAGGTCTGATAAATCTCTGGAAACCTCCTGAATAGGATCGCTGTGATTTTTAGTGAGGATTTAGCTCCTTGCCATTGCATTACCAATTAGTTTTCCAGAGCACATTAAATCCTGCTGCTTTGGTTTACAGAATAACTGAGGCATTGCTGATGAAGCATAAAAACTTACTTGCAAAAGCAGTGGGGGATGCAGGGCGCCGACAGGACCCACCACAGCATGCCGAGTAGAATGGCGGGGCGCTCAGGAAGAAAGGTTTGGAAGACGCTGTGGAGAAAGCATTGATCTCATTGATGAGCCATTTCTTTTAGACAATAATCAAAATTCTAGTTTCCCAAAAGTCACTGAGTGAAACACTTCATTCTCTGAGACTCTACTTAGTTATAATTTCACTGAAAGTCATTCTAAAATAGCCTTAACTGTCAAAGAGATTGCCAAACACTTTAATCAAGATTTAGAAGATGTGTTGAAAAGACTCAGTGGATCAAAACCAAACTTAGTTGATTTTCTGTGTGGTCATAATTATATGTAGCATGTATTCCTTTATTTAAAATATCCCACAGCCACACTGTCCAAGGGAATGATCTGTGGTGATGGAACGTCCTTTAATCTCTACTGTCCAACATGGGATCTATCTGCCTCATGGCTCCTGAGAAATGTGGCTGGTGGAACTGACTAACTGAATTCTCAATCTAAATTATTCTAAAATAAATAGATCCAAAATAAATAAATAAATAAAATAAAATAAAATAAAATAAATCCATGTGCGTAGGGGCTACCATTCTGAAAAATACAGCTCAAGATATAACATTTACCAAGAAAACAATTTGAAGGAAAAAAGTAAAAAGTAAAAAGTAAAATTAAATTAAAAAAACAATTTGAACATTATGTCCTTAAGTTTAATTTTTTAGAAGGAATTATACTACTCTTTCTTTTCAGGAGGTTCTTTGAAATGTATAATTAGTTGGATTCCAAAGTTGGTAAGAGTCAATTTACTGAGCAATTCTATAACAAAAAGTATTTTTTCTGATTACTTTTACATATTCAAAAATATCTGAAAAAAATAGCATTTTATCTCAGGAGAAATTAGCTAACCTGGAAGCACTTGTGTTTATAGTATAGGGAGTTACCACATACGCTGTTCTGCTCATGTTCTCAAACTATGGTATTTGTGACATTTTCAACACATGTGCCTGGAATAGGTACCAATTCTGTCATAAGGAAAGAAATTGTACTGAAACTATTGTTTCAGTAGACAAACAATAGTTATAAAGGATGTCACAGAACAGGAGCAATAGCTCTACTAAACACTTACTATATACTGCGCTTTGGTCAAGAACCTTAAAAAAATCCACGTCCTTTAGTATAATGAAGTATAATATAAATACAGGTGAGGGTTTCTGAAGGCGGATGATTTGCTTTTACCATGGCATACCCAAAAGAGTACCTGGCACATTCTAAATGTCGATAAATTTTCTTTTTTTTTTTTTTGATAACTTTTCAATAAATGAACAAATAATGTAGAAAACTAAGAAATAGAAAGCTTCTGTAGATCTCCTTAGGGAGAAAATGAGGATGGGGAACTAACCCCTTCCCTGCTCCCCAGACACACCTTGAAATATAGTATCATCTATAACAGATGACCTTAAAATCTAGAACATGACTAGAAAACAAATATCTTTATTACTCTCCCTACATATTCAATGGCAATGTTTTTCTTAATCATATTTAACGAATATTATTTTGATATGAATACACATCTTTTTCAAGAACAGTAATTTCAGACTTGTATTTTAACCACTGTATTTTAATCACTTGTGTTTTAAACACCGATAAGCATGTGTGCATTTTCACCAATATTTTTGGAGGATATATTAAAATAAGTGTATCGTCCCAAAAGAATTTAGGTTCTTAATGCCTTCAAATTGCAAATTAATCATAAAAAAGTAATATAATGGAATGCTGCCAATTTTAATTTTCTGTTTTTTAATATCCAAATTTTCAAATAATAAAGTGTTTCTCTTAATGATATTTTGAGGAGTGGCACAGCTGGCTCAGTCAGTGGAACGTGTGGCTCCTGATCTGGGGGTTGTAAGAGCTCCACATTGAGTGTAGAGAGGACTTAAAAAGAAAATCTTTTTAAAAAATGACATTTTGAAAATACAGCAACTAAGCAAAGTATGAAGAGGAAATTCATTTGGGTGTTCAAAATTTCTATAAAACTATTTTTTTATTTTATTTTTTTTAAAGCAGGCTCCACACTCAATGTGGGGCTTGAACTCACGACCTTGAGATTAAGAGCGCAAGCTCCAACAAATGAGCACCCAGGCAGCTAATAAAACTTTTGAAAAAATTTTACTGCTATCACAAGTTGTTCCAATATTGACTATAAAACCATCTAAGAAATGATAAATCATTCGTTTTAATTTGACATCTTTTAAGAAAATGGCATTATTTAGGCAGAGTTACATTTTTCATTATTTTTAGACTACATGAAGTACTTTGAAAAATAAAAATTTATTTTTATGTATAAAAGTTGTCACATTATGTTCATTCTCAAGCATTTCTGTTAACTTATTTCACCTCCAAAATAAACACTCCATAGACAGTTAAGTTATGGCTATTGTGCTGTTTGGCCCAAAATGTAATGCTGTGCCATTCATACAATGAAATATTTATCATGATAGCTAGAAAAACACACATAAAAGACATATTTTTACTTAGCATAAAATGTAGGAAATAAGTACAGTAGTGATATTATTATAATAAGCATGCAATATATGTACAAATCACAAATTTTACTATTCTGGTCAAAATGTTTTTCAGTCTGACCCTATGGCCCTAAAAATAGAAAAAAATAAAAGATTTTTTAAAAATGAAGGTTCATTTGAGACAAGTGATCATTTAAATTCATTTGTGATACACGAAGTTTTGAGATATATGATCTAAGTATCAAATTTGGCCATGAAGAGTTTTCACTGAATAGTTTGTTATCTTACTACATATTACCTTATCTTAATGGAGTAAAAGCTGCGATAAAAATGACATGTTATCTACAGTAATAAACTCTTGTGGTTAAGGAACTACATGTTACATGAGCAGGCCACATGAGCAGGTGTACAGAATTTCTTCACCATTGTAAACCATCTCTTTGATATACATGCATCTACACAGATTAGTAGATTCCTGATTTACACACATAAATACACCTTGCTTAAGCTGGCTTATGTGAAAATTGCTGTGAAATTCCAATTAAGTGCTCCATTTTTTTTTTTTTTACATGCGCCTACTTTGACATAAGTCAAATAGTAATCCAGCTGAGCATGTGATTGCAGGGGTGTCAAATGGCATGAGGAAATTACCATTTAAAACAATGAAATGCAAAAAAAACAAGATAAATAAAACCATGAAATGTGTTTAAAAATATACATCATGCTTTTAAATCTTTGTAAACCACATGCTTTTTTAAAGCAATGAGCAGAAAAGGAAACTCAACTGTGATAAAAACAAAGTAGCAAGTTGACAGATGTGTTAAAACTTTTGTAAACCATTAAGAACTACTCGGAAGATGCTCTGAAAAAAGCAGGAAACAAGGCAATTTCATCCCAGATGACATGCATTTCAAAACCCGTCAATGCAATCTAGATGCAGTCACTTTATCACTAATCATATCGGGAACAATTCATCATGGGCCTACTGAATGATATTTATGACAATAATATTTAAGAAGTGCCTACTATACACCAGGCACTGGACTAGCTATGAATTCTACACATTCATTCTACACATTCTCATTCATTCATTAGCATTCAGCCTCAAATGTGTATGCATCTGGAATGCGATGAGGACTCTTTTCAGCAATTTTTTTTAAAGGAAAAGAGAAACATAAATATTTTAGTATAATATTTAGTTATTAGCCAGGAGAGATAAAGATTTCATGTGCAGAGAGCCCAGGAAAGGGACACATCTCCCAAGCTTTCCATAAGAGAAAAACAAATAGCCTTTCCTATGGAAAAAAAAAAAAAAAAAAAGAAATGCACAATGTCCAGTACTAAAGCACAATGTTAGGTTCTGTTAGCACAACATTTTGGGATACCCTGAATTTTGTATCCCACCAACAATTCCAGTTTTTGT
Organism: Canis lupus baileyi; assembly: GCF_048164855.1. Classification (NCBI taxonomy): domain Eukaryota; kingdom Metazoa; phylum Chordata; class Mammalia; order Carnivora; family Canidae; genus Canis; species Canis lupus. The sequence continues at coordinate 9,296,950 of NC_132862.1, read as the reverse complement.
GGGACTCTAAGTCACAAACAAACGAACTTAAAATTCTTGGAACTAAACCTTCTGAATCTAAATGAGTAAACACTTATTCACAGAAAACCTCATGAACTTTTCACTTCTTAATCAGATGTTCTGACTTAACTGAAGCCACAGCATCAAAATATCTATTAATCATTATGAATATTTAATTAAGGTGGGAACTTAGAGACAACTTAATGGTGAACTGGCCTGATTTCTTTTTAAGCATAACTAGATGATACAAGCATCTCAAGTCAAGGATGGTTACAAGCCCAACTACAGAAAAAATATTTCCAAAATTCTATTGTTTAGAAAGCAATAGTAGTTTTTAAATTACTTTTCTGTTATTTTCACTCTTCTTTCACTGATGGAGCAGAACAACGTTATATTTAAAAGGGGTGAAACCACATTCTTTTTATTGTTGGTGCAAAACTGTGGTACTGACTTCAGTTGACATTCCACAGAAAGAATACTAAAGACCACTAATAAAACCTTCAAATAAATTTCAAGAGTCCACTGCAATGCTATGCTGATCAGCAGCACCTTTTAAGGAGGAGGACAAAACCAGAAGAGGTACCATGTCTTACTAAGGCAAACAGAGGGTCAAAAGATACCCCCAGGAAATAGGGAATTAAATAATTTTTTTAAAAAAATGGTGTTAAGGGGATCTGGGTGGCTCAGTGGTTGAGCATCTGCCTTTGGCTCAGGTCATGGTCCCCGGGTTCCAGGATCCAGTCCCACATTGGGCTCCCTGCAGGGAGGGAGCCTGCTTCCTCTGCCTCTCTGTGTCTTTCTCATGAATAAGTAAAACCTTTTAAAAAATTATTTTAAATGATCTTCTTCAAGTGCCTGGTACATGGGCACCAGGAATATAGAAATCTAAACTTCTGACCTGAAAATAATACACAATTGGAATAGAGTGGACCCAAAAATGAGACTCCAAAGAATGGCAACCAGATGCCCTGCATGGTTAAGACCTAAGAAATATCACTTACCTAATGAGGTGTGATTTATTTTATCACACAACCTGGAAGGAATTCATTTATGTGATCTACATGCAAATTTGCCTTCAGTCACAAGGGAAAGCAAGTTGAGTAAATTCATCCTTTATTTCCCTGCTCATCAGAAAACAACAGAAGTCCACATTTTTTTTTTCCTCAAGTATTTCAGACACAGAAAAACAAAGGTCTTAATGTTCTGGTACAGCTCATGAGAAAATAAATCAAGTGTAGTGTCTACTTGTTTGAGTCTATCCTTTTAATTCTGTGCAAATAATATTTATTGCATCTCTATCAAGTGCCACACAGTGTACTCTGTGCTGGGATTACAAAGTTGAAAAGGGACAGTTTCCTTCCCTAGAAGAATTTCTACTTAGTGTTCCTTAATTTAGAGACTTCTATCTGCTGATCAAAGAAATGAAATGCAATTTTTTTTTCTCTTCTCCAAATTCAATTTTGTTCTGTAAAATCTGAGGCATTCCCCAAGAAAGAGATAAGATTTGAAAAAAATTCATATTGTGCATTTCCCTTACTTACCATTGGTTCTCAACCCTGAATACACATTAGAATCATCTAGAGTGCTTTTCAAAGACACAGATGCCCAGGCCACACACCAACTGGGTTCAGACACGCTCTGGCTAAGGGTGGGCTCCTTAGCACAGCATTGTTTCAAAAGCTGCTCAGGTCATTACAATGCATAGCCGGGATGGGACCACTGAAAAGAACACAGAACAATGTCTGACACCGCAGGCACTCCATAAATGTTAGCCTTTACTCCTGCCATTATTATGTAATTTGAGATCAACTGTGAGACACCGTATAAAAAGAAGCAGCATGGTCAAGACTTCCACTGAAACATAGAATCAAGTAAAAAGAAAAGATTATTGTTAAGAAGGCTTTGTCAAAGAAGGCTTTAAGCAGGAACAACATCTTAATCCACACCTTAATTTGGAAGGTATTTGGAACGACAAAGGATGAGAAAAGAAGGCATTCCAACAAAGAAAGGTGGCACGAACAAAAGGAAAGGAGGCAAGGAGTGACATGTAGGGCAGGTTAAGGAGACCAGCCCGGCTGCTGGCACAAGGCCCAAAGACTGAGCGTTAAGGAATGTAGTTGGGGGAGTTAACTGTAGCTGATGGAATGAAGGTGTTGAAGAATAGAGTATTTTTTATTTGATTTTATTGTCAAATGGGGATAAGTAAGGTCTTCCTGAATAGGTAGGTAATATGACAAAGCTGTATTTTAGGAAACTTCACCTGGCAGTGTTGGATGTGATGTGGTGAAGCAAGGTGGAGCTACACGGAAGATTCCCACTGCAGTAATAACATAAGAATAGGTGATGATGTGCTAGCATCTTCTCTAGCCTCACATCATCAGCAGGTGGGTAGGGTCTGGCTTCTTCTCAAGCTGTAGAGCCCTGGTTCGCTGCAATCATCAAATATGATCACTACCTCTGCTGCCTCTCTCTTCACCGTATCTCCATCAGCAGCTCTGAAAAATCGAGCTAAATATGAGGAACCCATTGCTCTTTTTTATTATACAGGCAATGTCACAGGGAGAATGGCGTAATGAGAGAATGGCATCTGTAGCTGTCAAATTCTAAAAGCCTTAATGAAGCTCCTTGAGCAGCTCCGAGCTATATACCACTCTGTGTGACTAATTCTTGCGTTGGTTCTACCCCAGCAGGAGACGGACCTGCAAGAATTGTATCTGAGAATGGTTACCCTGATTTTGCCCTGTGGCAGATTTTGAATGGGCTGCATATTTTTGGCACCCCTCTCATTGAGAGGTGAGGTCTCAACTCCCCTTCCCTTGTATTTGAGATAGTCTTGCTGCCTTGTTTGACTAAGAATGTGGAAGAAGTGACATTCTAGAATTTCCATCCCTAGGCCATAAGAAGCCTTTGCAGCCACTGTCTGGTTCTTGGAATGTTTGCTCTTAGAACTCCCCTTTTCATAACCCAAGCATCATGCTATTAGAAGTTCAACACACTCGGAAAGTCCATATGAGCAGTCTTTGTGGACATCCAGCCTAGTTGGGCCTTCACAAGATCAAGCCCTGGCTGCCATCTAACTGCAATGAGATTCCAAGGAAGAACCATCCAGCAGAGCCCAGTCAACCCACAAGACTGTGAGAGAATAAATTGTTCCTTTAAGCTTCCAACCTCAGAGAAGGCTTTTTACACAGCAGTCTCCCTTTTACCAATATTTTGCTTATGGTGGAATGGCAGGAAGGAGTCTTTCACATCTTTCGCTGTATGTTATCAGTGGGCTATTGCAGTATGTTTGAAAGTCAAACGCTGACTCTAATTTCTGTTCTTATTTTAAAAATGATAACAGAAAGAGAGGCTCAAGGAGCTTCTATGAATGGATTATGGTTATATAATCAGTAATATAAAGACCTTAGACTTGAATCTAGGCTTTAAAATTATAGAAATGCTGCTAAAACCAGCTCAGAAAACTGCATTTTTAAATTTACCCAATTTGCCATTTTTGCTTTGGAGGAACTGTTGGCAAATATTTATTATAAAAAATAGGAAAAAAATGCAGCCATAGGTCTGTTGCAACTCTTCAATTTGTAATGCAAAAGCACCTATAGAAATATGTAAATAATCAGGAGTGCCTCTTTTCCTGCTTTAAATAGGGCTGTCTTTTGGCTTCAGATCCAATATAACTACAGAATTGGTTCAGTATACCTAAACTCAATCCAGCCCTAGGGATAGTCTCTTTAAGAAATATGCCAGCAGTCATGGTTTTTATTCCCTTTTAATGTACAAAGCTCTTCACAAAGAATAACTCCTTCACATATTTTCTTTAAGAGAGTAGTGAGAGAGAGTGGGGCGGGGCGGGCAGAGGGAGAGGGAGAAAGAGAATCCTAAACTGCACGTGGAGCCCAATGCAGGGCTTGATCTCACAACCCTGAGATCATGACCTGAACCAAAATCAAGAGTCAGACGCTTAACCGACTGAGCCACCCAGGCTCCTCCACATATTTTAATTTTAATAGTTGTCAGAAATTTAACATTTTAAAGAACAAGAATGGTGTGTCCTCTCAAGAGGACTGGTAAAAATGTACGTATCGTATATTCTATTTCTGACAGCCACTTTGCATTAATAAAATTAAGGTTGTTATGGCAAAGTGCCTAAATGTGAAACAAAAGTGAAAAACCTAGTTCATCTCTGGAATACTGATAAACAAGAAGGCAATTAAGTATTCAGTAATATAGAAAAAGACGTGAAATTTTTTTTTCTTTCCTTTTCCCAGATGCTTTGGTTCTGAAACCAAAAGTCTAAAAACTTTAGAGGCTTTTTGATCTTTGACTTCAGAGGGAATTTTAGTGCCTTCAAGTTTACTGTTCACATAACTCACAAGAATGTGCCCCTGAAATAGTCCCAACTAATAGCGGGTTGACAAAATGAATAACACTATTAAAAATGGAATCAGCTATGGTAACTTTATATAAAGTGATGAATCACTCAGCATTGCCAAATCAAGTACTGACTGGAGGCTAAAAAGAATAAAAGAGAGAAATTTCATTAAAAGTGGAAACATTACTGAAAGTAAAATAAAATATTTTGGAATAAAATATACAAGGGTCTGGTAAGCATATTATACATTAAGGCAAAAATCCAATTTCTTACTAAGAGAGTATAAAATAGGAAAGCATGATCTAATGAAGTCTTAAATAAGGATTCTAACAAGCATTCCTAGATAAAAATCATATTGTTTCTTTTTCCAATTTGCCTTTTTATTCCTGACAGACTCCAGGTGTATTTGAATGAAAACTTATACTGATTTAACTGATTTAAAAACTGTGTACCTCTGCTATAAAAAAAAAATCACTGTAATTAGGAAAAAACTTTATTTAGAGCCAAGATTAAGTAGACAAACACTGCATTAGGAGCAACAAATCAAGTCCTCTTGAAAGATATAATAAGACATAGTCTAAAGTCATAAACAATATCAACAACAGAAACAGGGTACTGAAGACAGGTTGAGTGAGGTGCAAATTAAATATTCCATCATCACCCCACACACACCTAAGGACATATTTGTTTAAATATGTTAAAAAGAGCATTTCGCTTCTGTAAAAGCTTTCATGGCAAAGAATCTCAAAGTATCTTATGACCACATCACCTATGTTGCTTCCCTTACATTCATGTTGCTGCCATTTCTATCATTGTTCAGCACCAAACCTAAGCATAAAATGATTTCGTACAGCAAAGGAGGTTTTTTTTTTCTGGTGGGTATAAGAAAGGGGAAGAAGGTGGCACACTCAAGGAGGGATACAGTGGAGTCAAATTCACAGCTTTGATTCTAATATCGGAGGCCCATTTATGGCAAATAAATGTGAATAAAATCACTATCGACAATCCTTTCAAACTACCCACAACACATGGCATCCTTTGGCTTTCTGCAAATAACCCTGAACTCTCTGAATCCTATGTTTACTTATCCATAAATGTGCATGCAATTTTCTGGGCATTCAAACCACTGTGCCTTTTAAAATAACCCTCAAATCCCTTAAGTCAATAAGAGTTCAGGGGAAAAGTTCTAAAATGTTCCTACTTGCCTGCTGGATTTACTCCTGTTTTATTATTAAACCTCAATAGCTTCAATACATGTTAACAGATTGAGATTCCTTGTTGTTAAAGTGGAGTAGAGAAGCATATGTTAGGGGCTGGGAGTGGGATAGGTGCTAAAGCCAGAGGCAAGTTAAATACACATAAATTGCTACCCCATTGTAGTTCCAACTCAGGTGTTATTCTGTAAGGACGGTGGCTTACTGAGTCACTACTAGAAAGGAAGGGACTAATTAGTAATGTTGGTTCTTTTCGCTGCAAGAATTTCTCCATGAATCTGAAGGAGGTCATAAACTTGGGGAACACAGAACCTTTTGTTCAGAGCTGATTCTCATGAACTGAGTAAAGTTATTAATATGTTAATATAAATCTAAAGACATGTTAAGGAGATACAAAAAAAAATACATAAACATGTTGTAAGAATGTGGTTAAACACTACAGATTCCACCAAAGGATGGCTGAGGTGATGGCTTGCAGAAGGAACCACTAGAACAGGGTCTATCCTATTCTTCTCTAGATTCTCCATTCTCCATTCTGGTTCCGGGTCAGCATCACTAACATTCGAGATGCTCTGATTTTAATTTGCCAAAACAAATCTAAAGCACAGTGAGAGCAAAAATAAGTGACAAATTCTGGCTTAATCAATTAGGTCACAAAGTCTTCAAGTTGGACTAGACCAAACTAAGTACAATTAGTTTAAGACAGAGTCAAGGATTAACAGGTACATAGTAACTGGCACTGGGAAGTGGATACGAAAACTAGAATGCGCATTAAGTATTAATGGTAAGAAGCAATCCTAACAAGGGGCCAGAAAAATGCCATGGACCTGGTTCCATTTCTGTAGTATACAGTACAACTTAATTGACAAAATTATTAAAAAAAAAAAAAAAGAAGAAGAAGAAGGACTCACTTATTCCAGAAGGAATATTTGCTTTCTAATCCTTTTAAGGAATAGATCTGGGACTCCTGGGTGGCTCAGCAGTTGAACACCTCCCTTTGGCCCAGGGCGTGATCCTAGAGACCCAGGATCCAGTCCCACATGGGGCTCCCTGCAGGGAGCCTGCTTCTCTCTCTGTCTCTGCCTCTCTCTCTCTCTCTCTCTCTCTGTCTCTCATGAATAAATAAATAAAATCTTAAAAAAAAAAAAGGGAATAGATCTAATAATCAATAAATTGCATTCAGGAAATTATCTTTACGTCAAACATTTTTTAAAATGTTGAAAATAACAAATGTCATTAAGAAGCCAGGCTATTTACACTTATTTTTGAATAAAACTCGTGACATAATCAAAAGAAATTTAAATCTTTCAGCTTTTTAGACTTCAAGTCTTTTATATACAAAAACATGGATATTTTAATCTAGCACAATATTCACCAAATAATGACATTCATGAACTTTTGGGGAAGGATCTCAGATGATTCTAATTTAATTGGAAAACCTTCTGGTTTTCCTTAATAAACTAGAACAGATCCAAGGATTCAACCCTGGAGGTGAACTATTTACTACCTCCTATTGTGCTAAATGTGCCCCTCTTGAGCTTTGAGGAACGCCCTTTCATTTTTAAAGTTTTTAAACCACTCTTTATAAACCACTTGACACCGTTATAGCTATGGAGTGGTTTTTTCCCTCCTCGAAATACTCAAAGACTTGCGAGTTTTCAGGGATGAAGCAGGGACAGCTACCCTCTCATTTATTACCTGTAAATCTGGGTTACTGCTGAACTGTCACCACCTTGCAGACCGATAGCAAGATAAATGAGAAGACCAATTTCTTTCCTTCTGGGCTCAGATACAAAATCACAACTGATTGATTATTGTGATATGTGTAATTGGTTATCACTAGTTTCTGAAATTCAGTGAAAGACTAATATAAGGAATACAAAGATATGGGGTGATTTTGTCTCTTTCACAAGTCCACAGAGGTTTTCACTGTAACTTCTGACAAAACAAAATTAGTAAGTAAAGTAAATCACTATAGAAAAAAAAAAAAAAAACCTGGCCTACTAGGAAGATTAAAGCAGCTAACGATTATGAAAGTACTTGGTAAGCCACAGAGCAGTAGGAACATGGAATGTCAGCTCCACAGGGGAAGAGACAGTCATCCGTTTTGTGCACTGACTATCCCAATGGCCTAGAACAGAGCCTGACACATGGGAGATGGTCAGTAAGCATTTGGTGAATGAAGGAAATATATGGTATAATTAAAAATGGGTAACAAAGATAGTAAAGCAGAAATGCATGAGGTGGTATAAATCCCCTAGTTAAATGGTCCCATATTTCACTAATGCACCTTGAAATAAAAAAGAACTCTGGGGTTTTCTCACTCGACATTCAGATTGGTGCACTCAACCAGTTAAGTTTGGAAAAAAGTGACTAGTCAATATGGTGAAATGATTAAAGATCACATTTGTGATCCACTTCTAAGTGAGTGTCTAAAGGATCAGAAGGGGTTGTCCGCTGACCTTTCAGAGAGAAATATAAAGACATACTGTTATCTTTCCAAAAACAGTAGCACTTCCATCTCCCTTATATTCTCTATAGAACATCATCACTATGTCATCAGTCAGCTAATTTTCAGGTGATAGTAACCTTGTCAGTACTCATTATAACTTCATAATTCTACACAGTAGAGAAGAATTCCCACAACATTTGGGAGGACAAAAATCTGTCACTTAAATAAAAGTAGGGCAATGTTCAGAAAACTACATTCTATGTCAAATTACAGAGATAAATGAATGTAAATGCTGGTTTTCAGCAGCATACTTATAGGAAAAAATAGAGAGAGTTTTAATTTTCTTAAGATACTTCTCTAGATTCAAAAATTAAATGGACTTCTTTTTTTTTTTCAGTAAAACGTTATTCGTTCATATGAAAATTAACCTAGGAGAATATCAAATCTTCAATGAGGACCAAATATAATATTAGGAAAGTGCATGCTTAAACTATATCAGAATATTCAAGGGGAAATATAAATTCTTTTACTCTCTCAATTACTCCAAAAACTCATGTTTGCATTTTGACACTTTAAAGTGTACAAGAATGAGTATATACTAGAAATTTTTTTCAAAATGTAGTAAAGAGACCCTTTACCCCATAATTGCAATATTTTGAGTGAGAGAGATATACAAAATTCTTTTTCAGTTACTGAACTATCAGCATTTGATTTGCATTTTGTTTATTTAAAATTAATCTGTAAAATCTACAAAAGTGAAAATTCAGTAACTTTCAGTGGCTGAGTAACCAATCACAATCAGGAGCAGTTTAAGAATCCTGAAAAATAACTTCTATGAACACAATGCCAAACCACTAAAAGTTATGCAAATCGCCCATCTTTTTGAAAACGATGTTTTTTTCATGCCACAACATTATTTACTAACTCTTGTCTAGGTGCATCTGCTTTATACGTTTCTAATTTTCCAAATACTTCAGAAATAACAGAGAGGCCCAAATTCCCAAGGAACTGCCTTTAACTGTATCTGTTCTTTTCCCAAGGTGAAAAAAAAAAAAAAGGCTTCCTAGAATTTAGGTTTTATTCCACGTGAATGAGACCGGTGCTCATATAATCATATTTGTTCCATTCTGTTAGTAACCATTGCAAACTGAAAGACCGGGACAGGTTCTAAACATGTTAAATTCTATAAAGCCATTAGCCATAAATTTGATCCGGCAGTTTACTGGGACAATGGAATCTGCTGAAAAAGCGTCTATTAGTCATTCTGGACAAACGCATCGGGATTAAAAGAATGAGTTAAGATCGTCTAAGGAGGCAGAAAAAGAAAAAAGAAAAGGAAAAGAAAGAAAAGAAAAAAAAGAAAAGAAAAGGAGAGGGAAGGAAAGAAAGAAGGAAAAAGAAAGAGAAAGAATAAAAGAAAAAAAAGAAAAAAGAAAGAAGAGAAGAGAAGAGAAGAGAAGAGAAGAGAAGAGAAGAGAAGAAAAGAAAAGAAAAGAAAAGAAAAGAAAAGAAAAGAAAAGAAAAGAAAGACAAACTTAATCCAACTGGATCTCTGCTTCTGAGTTTCCAGGAGACTTTTCCTTCCTTTACTGCCCATTTCGGCTGCGTCTCCAAGCGCTTTTGGCTAACAGGGGACTAAACCGCCCGCATCCTCGTCCCAATCACACCGCTTAGGTTTCATGCGAAAAATGAAAACAAGCCCAGATGTCTTTCTTTGGGCAGATCCGCGCAGGTATTGCCGAATTTCCCTTTCCAGGTGCCAATTTCGCGGTTTCGGCTCAGCACAAAGAGCAAGTCGGCCCCGATGCCCAAGTTTGCGCAGCGCTCGCCGCAGGACCTCCGCGCGCGTCCCCGGGGCCCCGCCGGTCGCCGAGGTCGGGGAGGCCGAGCGCGCACGGCGGGGCCCCGGGCCGGGCGGGAACCCCGCGGGGGAGAGCTGGGGGCGCGCGGCCTCGGGGACACCAGCCGGCCGGGCCGAGGCGCTGCGCTCGGGAAACCCCGTGCCACCGGCCCAGCCGGCCCGGGGATCCGAGGATCCGGGGATCCGGGGGCCCGGGGTGCCCTTTCCCGCTGCCCCCGGGAGGTGCGGGCAGGGTGGCTCCGGAGGGCCTGAGCGCCAGGGTGGCCCTACCACTTGCGGAAGGGAGCCCCGGAGGCAGGTGCGGGGATGCGATGGGGACGCGGATGGGGCGGGGGTCCCAGCTAGCGGCGGTGGCATCTCCACGGAGGCTCCAGGCGCGCCGGGGCGACCCCGGGCCAGCGCGGACCCGCGAGCGCCGAGGCCCGGGCTCCCCGCGCGCAGGGCGCACCGCCGAGCGCAGGGGGCCGGGACCGGCCGGGGGCGGGGGTCGCGGGGGGGGGGACCCGGCTGCTCACCTGCGGCTGGAGGCTGGAAGCTACACTCTCGGGCCCCCGGAGCGCGGCCCGGCAGCCTGGCGCCGTCCGCCGAGGGGCCGAGCACTTGGAAAGCCCAGCGCGTGCCGTAGGGCGCGCCGCCCGGGCTGCCCGGCTCCGCCGCGGGGCACAGCTTGAGCGGGACCGGGCTGGCCGGGAGGGGCCGGCCGTGCGCGCCCGCAGCCGACGCGGGGCCGTGGGGCGCGGGGGGCTGCGGCCCGGCCGGCGGGGCGCCCCCGGCCCGCAGCAAGTTCTCGATCAGGAAACTCTTGCCCAGGTGGCCAAAGCCCGGCGCCGCGGGGAAGTTGAGCAGCGCGGAGGACGCCACCACGTCCCAGTAGGCGCCGGCGGGGGCCGCCACGGCGCTCGGGAGCATAGTGCGCTGCCGCCCGCCGCCGGCCCCGCCAGGAGGACCGGGCCCCGAGGACGCCGCGGCCTCGCAACGATATTATTTATTTGGGTTGGGCGGGTTTTTTTTTTTTTTTTTAAGGGTGGGAGGAGTGAGTGTGGGAGGGGGAAGCCGTGCGCGTCCCCGGCCCGCGGCGCAGGCTCTGGGGGCGCCGGGGGAGTCCCTCTCGCGCCCTAAGCAGATCCGGACTTTTTTTTTTTTTTTTTTTTTTTTTTTTTTTTTTTTTTTTTTTTTTTTTTTTTAGAAGGGCTGGAAGGTGTGTCCAGCCCATCCATTCATGTCACCCGGCCCACAAAGTGACAGACGCGGCCCACAATAAGGGCGGCCCCCGAGAGTCTGAGCTTTGGCGAAGGGAGGGGATGCGAAGCGGGGAGGAGGTGGGCGTGGAGGCCGAGGGACCCGGGCGCCCGCTCCGCTCCCCGCGGCTGGGGACTGGGGGGGACCCTGGAGCCCACGCTGCCCCCCGGGGCGCCGGGGCGCACGGCCGCGGGGGAAGGAGCCCCGCGGAGGCCCGGGGACGCTCGCCTGCAGAGGGCGGGCCACCTGCTGCTAGACCCCGCGCCCTCCGGGGCTGGTGGCCCTTCTTCAGCTCCCAGGGGGCGTCATCCGCGGGAAGCCAGCAGCCCCCAGGGTGTAGAAAGGCATCAGGAAGGCCTCGAGGGTTGCTGACACTTGGTGGCCCCACAGATGACAAAAAGTTTTGGAAGGAGTGGGTTGCACATGAGATGGACACACACACACACACACACACACACACACACACACACGCTCCCCTGCGCTCATTGGTTCAGGCAAAGGAAATGAGTGTTTCTGGGAGACCTTTTAAGAAAACCCTAGTCTCTAGGAATTCGTTTCCAGTCACTTTTTAATGAGATTTTACTTAGCGATCACTCCAGAAGAGATGCTTTGATAAATTTTGATCTGGACAGAGGGACCTTGGTTGGAGTGGCTTGAATGGTTGGATCCGAAACCCAGGAGGAAAAGCCACCACCGAGTTTTCCTAGCCAAAAGTGGTCGGGGTCCTCCTCCACGGAAACCAGGATGAGAACACTGAATTATTTAGGATCGCACTTGCTCTTCCCCGCACCACCACCCCTCCCCACCCCCTAGAAATTTGGCCAGTTTCCAATTTATGAACAGCCTGCTAGAGACTGGACATGAGAAAAAAGTGTGTGTGTGTGTGTGTGTGTGTGTGTGTGTAGTTAAAAGTTCTTCTAACCACAAAGCAATTTAAAAGCTCCTCATTTTAGAGACTGTATCAATGGAGTTTTAAAACTGTGACTTCACTGTCAATTAACAATTCCCATTGCTACTCCCCTGTACAAATTTAGATGAATTTATTTAAAATAAGGTTTTTAAAGGATGTCTGAAAGGTTTGGGGTTGCATGTATGGTTTTCCTCTTTATCTGAATAATAATATGGTTCCTAGCTTCAGTTTACTTAAAAGCTGGCCAGACTTGCCAGACTAGTGAGATAAATTTCCTTTTAAAAATTCACCTAGTTGAGGGGCGCCTGGGTGGCTCAGTGGTTCAGCGTCTGCCTTTGGCTCAGGTCATGATCCCAGGGTCCTGGAATCAAGTCCCACATCAGGCTCCCTGTAGGGAGCCTGCTTCTCCCTCTGCCTGTGTCTCTGCCTCTCTCTGTGTGTGTCTCTCACAGATAAATAAATAAAATTTAAAAAAAAATTCACCTAGTTGATTTGTGTTTCATTTATACTAGGTATGACATAGGAAGCTTTCTAAAAATCCACTCTCCCTACCTGCTGCTAAACGGAAGGGAAGTTATTTGCAAGGCTGGTGTGTGTTACTAATATTCATTCACTTTCTGATTTAGTCAACACACCTTTACTGATCATGTCATACTTACTGAGCACTTGCGGTGATCCTGGGAGTATGTCTATAGAGAGAAGAGAAAGGTCTGGTCCTTGCTTTGTAGGTGTTCAAAGCTTAGGGAGAAAAAGAAGCAATTATCTGAGGAAGGGATTGTAATTTGGAAGGAAAAGTGTGAGAAAACCTCCAGAGTAAGATTCCCCTAAACTGAATCTTAAAAGGTGAACAGTGGTTAGGGATGGGTTGTGAAGTAGTAACCTTTGAGATTAGCAAAGAGAAATTACATCATCCATGCCCGTCCACGTAGTATTTGCATTTGGCCAAGTATAGACTAAACTATTTGAATATGTTAACTTGTTTAACTTCATACTAATCTTCTAAGGCTGACCTTCTAAGGTCGGTACCTGGTGTTACTGATGGGGCACAGAAAACATAAATAACTTTCATAAAGCTACCCAACTATCAGAGCGCTGAGGCTGAGATACAATCTAAGCTGGAAGATTCCAAAGCCTTAGAACCTGTAAGTTCAACTATCACTCTCTTCACAAATCTACTTGTCAAGCTAAATGGTGTCATCTGGCCACGCCATGGAAGGTAAGAAACAAGCATTCTGTTGTTCTGTAATGGAAGGTGGCAATGAAGACTTGAGTTGAGAATAACTGTTGGATCATTCATCTTCCCCACAGCCAGGGAGAAGGCAATTGGAGAGATCTGGACATAAAGTGATGTGGAGTTTAACAGAACTAATGGCAAGAAATTGGAATGGAGGGGATAAATATTACAGTGGGTTGAATCTATAGGATTGGATGATGTATTCTTTTTTATTTAAAGATTATTTATTTATTTATTCATGAGAGAGAGAGAGAGAGAGAGGCAGAGACACAGGCAGAGGGAGAAGCAGGTTTCATGCAGGGAGCCCGATGTGGGACTTGATCCCAGGTCTCCAGAATCATGCCCTGGGCCAAAGGCAGGCACTAAACCGCTGAGCCACCCAGGGATCCCAAGGATGATGTATTCTTTTTTTTTTTTTTTTTAGGATGATGTATTCTTAACTGGGGGGTGGTCCCCTCCCTACTCAAGAGACATTTGGCAATGTCTGGAGATATTCTTGGTTGCTGTAATTTGAGGAGAGGATGAGGCAGTTAGCCACTGGCATCTAATAGCTAGAAGCCAGGGATGCTGCTCAGCATCCTTAATGAACAGGACAGCTCCCCCAACAAAGAGTCACCCAGCCTGAAATGTCAATCGTGTGGTGGTTGAGAAACCTGGGTTATAGAGAGTAAAGGAGACTGTAGAATCACTTCCAGTTTTCTGGTCTAATGACCAGATACCCACTTAATCAGGATGAGGACTTATAACATGAGGAGCAGGTTTAACATGGAAGATGAACAGAAAAATGTAGACAGGCATTCTGGTTCTTTGTGGAAATTTCCAAAGAAAATAGTGTAGTGAGGGCAGCCCCAGTGACGCAGTGGTTTAGCGCCGCCTGCAGCCCAGGGCGTGATCCTGGAGACCCTGGATCGAGTCCCACCTCAGGCTCTCTGCATGGAGCCTGCTTCTCCCTCTGCCTCTGTCTCTGCCTCTCATTCTCTCTCTCTGTGTCTCTATGAATAAATAAATAAAATATTTTTTAAAAAAAGAAGAAAATAGTGTAGTGAGAGGAGAAATGAGCCAAGAGACAAATGCTGGGGAATGCTCACGTTAAGAAGATGGATAGAAGAAAGAGGAGCCTTGCAGGAGACTGAAAATGAGCGGTCTGGATTTGAAGACTGAAACTTGAAGAGGAGAGAATGGAGCCATGAAGGCAAAGGAGATGGTTTTCAAAAGGAAGAATGGCAGACTTTGATTAAAAAAAAAAAAAAACTGCTGTATGCTCAGCAGTTCCTTTTTCCAACTGGACAAACAGCTATGGTACATTTCCCAGCCTGCCCTTCAGGCTGTGTGCGACCAATGGAATAAGAGGAGAAGTGATCTTATTTGTCCTCCAGTTCTATCCCTTAACAATCCACACAGCCCTTTGCTCATTGGCTGTCAGATGCCAAGGCACAGGGGATGAAGAAGTCCTCAGGGCGTGGTGGAACCACAAGATGAAAACAGCCTCTGTCCCTAAATCACCACATGGAAGGCACACAAAGATGAATATTTACATAGGTAGGTCATGACGGACGCAAAAAATAAACATTTATGGGGAAATGCCATTAAGATTTAGGAGTTGGTTTCCAACAGCATAGCCTCAGCTGCCTTAACTAATATACTGGCTGTAAATGCCTCAGATTTAAAATAAAAAGAGTAATTTGATTCTTAGTGACTTGGTCAAGAGCCTTTCCATCAGGAGCAGAGAAGGTAGACACCAGTTTATACATGACTGAAGATGCATAGAAGGTAAGAAAGTAGAGAAGTAGCAGTTGAGGAAACATAGGGGGAAGCTTAAGGAAGTTATGGGGTCATAAAAAGAAGAAATGAAAATATTTAGAAGATGAGAGAAAAGAGGCTGAAGGTAAACGTGTGTTCAATGGAGCCAAGAGGCTGTGTGGGCTCTTTACCTTTTGGCAAGGAAGCTTTCCAGGCCCAAGGCCTATTCTTATGGAGCCTAATGAGCATGAAAGACCGTGTGTGGGAGACTGCTTTTCCCAACAGTTGTCTTTATCTCAGTTAACATGAAAGGGTGTTTTAGATAGCCCAACAGACATTATAAGTTATTTTTCACCCGATAAATAGGTGGTATTTAAGATTTAGAGGAAAGCATTCCCACCTTTACTTGAAAGTCTGTACTCTCCGGAATGGAGCAAAAGGCTTAATTCTGACCCAGCTCTGGTTCCCCAGTTTCTCAGTGACTGAGGAACCCATTGCCTAAATCCAGCTATGATCTTAGCAGCATCCCGAGACTAGACACTGTCACATTTCCTCGAGTGAATCTTTCATACAGGATGTGAACTTGAAAGGCCCGAGAGATGGACATCATTGAGCATACAAACATACTACAGGGCTGTTTCTGTACGTGACATGTTTAAACATGTCATAGAATTCAGTCTGAGATTTGCCTTCACACCTGGCCATGGGGCTATGGGAATGGCTCTCAGTCTCTTAATTCACTGAATTAGCTATTTGAAGCTTCTAGTATTTATGAAAAAGAACCTAATCCTTGAGATAGCCCAATAGGCTTGGGACATTTTCATTCCTTAAAGAACCACTTTGGTCTGTGCAGAGATTTGGTCAAAAAAAAAAAAAAAAAAAAAAGAGCATCATTGCAAAATCAAATGCCTCAGGGTCAGATGGTTGAAACCTATGGGTTGGCCATGTATCATGTATAAGATAATAGAGCATGAGTTAACTGTTAAAGAGTATGTGTGTGGGGGAGTTGATCAGAGGCTGCCAAGCAAAGCATATGCTTAGTCCTATTTGTCACTAGTCTGGAAAAGTAGGCTTGGGCCAGATTGTGCCCTGTATACAGGACTCAGGATTTTGGACTTTGTTCTTAAAGCAATGAGAAAAAAAAGGAATTGTAGCTATATGTGGTGATGGATGTCACCTTAAACTTATAGTGGTAATCATTTTGCCCTACGTGTCAAATCATTATGTTGCACACCTAAAATTAATACAATGCTATATGTCAATTATATCTCAATTTTTAAAAAGCAATGAGATGTGATCTCATATTAGCATTTTAAAGGATCACTCCTGTGGTATGGAGACTGTGCTAGGATCTAGAGAAGATGCTGACTGGAGACTATTTGAAGAATCCAGAGAAGAGATCCTGGGACTTTGGGCTGGGTTTGTGGCAGCAACCATGGGAACAAGCAGGAGAATATGAGAGCTATCTAGAAGGTATCTGTGAATTTAGAGTCTGAAGAAGTCTTGTAGTTCCTAAGGAACCAGTGTGTTTGGTTTTATCAGACCATGGGAACTTTATAGCCTGTTGTGTTTCCCACTGTGTTTTGAATGCCAAGAAGTTGAGCTCATTTTAGAGTTTAATTGCAGTAACTCTCTTAGCCCATATTTCTCTCCTCTCCATCCTCCGTTCACTTTAGATCTTTTATTGTTTATTTGATGGCTCTGTTGTATGTGTATCCATTTCGTGCACCTTCTCCAACCATATAAGAAATAAACAAATACAACAAACAAGTAAATCTCTTTTTTTTATTATTATTATTATTTGAAACACACATGCTTGTCGTAGTCCCACTAAGAATTAGAATTCTGTAATGGAATCTAAAGAAGCTTCCCTAATTTCCTAATTCTTGATTCCATAATCAGCCGAAATCTCCCTTTGGGCAGGAGAGTTTCTGTACTTGGTGGAGAGAGCAGCTTCTCAGAGCCCAGGTAATACGCACTCTAGATTGTTGACCTCACTAGTAGCCTCTGAGCACCCACTCCAACAATCAGACATCTTTGAAAAGAAGATGTGATTGTGGGGAATTAGTTCTGTTCTCAATTGAAAGGAGAAGATTCAAGGGTTTCATTGTAGCCTTTTTAGTAACCACTGGAAATTTGGCTGGTGCAGGGTAACTTGGAGAAATAAGTATTTCCCAGAACTACTAACTGTAGATTCTCTCCACGGCCCAACACCCACTCACAACTCGGAACCTTAGGCACATTACATCCTAATCATTAAATGAGAGGGAAAAAAATACTTTTAAAGAAGTACAGGAATGTGTTAAGAGGTATATGCAACCACTTCAACAATACTTACTCAGTTAACTTCTATATTTTCTTAAATATTCCCCAGTTCCCTCCGCCCCACTCCATTCCCAAATACTCTTGGGTCTTCAAAATAAATTCTAAAAATCTGGCTCACCTCTGAAAGACATTTATAAATATGTTTTCAGTTTTCATCTGGCAGGACTCATGCTCTTATTGTCCACCTTTTCCTGCACATGTCTTTTCTGGCCAGCTCTGCTCGCTTTTTGTGTATTATTTTGCCATGCCTCGGGCATTGTTCATCTCCGTGCCCTGCATTCTACCTTCAAGCTCTATTTTACGGACTTTCTTCTGTAACTGGGAGACTTCCCAGTTTCTTTCCAGGCTATTCAGTTGCTTTGGCATTCCTGGCTCATTGATCATTTCTAACCACTTTTCCACTTGTCCTGCTTGGCCCAAAGTGGACTGTGAGACTACTGAATGATTTTGAGGAAATTACTCTGGATGCTGCTGAGCAGCAGGTCTTTTCAGCTGCTTCTCATTGTCTCAGTGTCCTCATAGCCACAGGTGCCTCTCATTCATATTGAAATCCTACCGAGTTTTCGGGTTTGCCCTGAATTACTGCTTTGGACAAAAGGGAGGATGCACATCTCGTTGTAAGTTTTGTCCTGTTCCCCAATGTTTATAACCAGAATCATCCCTTCAGATGAACATTAAGTATTTTGCATTTACTGCCAAAAGTATGAAGTACACACAGAGAAGTTAATCCCTTGTGAAACTGCTCTAAAGGCTATGAACTCAGGCTCTCTGAACCAAATTTAGATGTGTCAATCTCCGTGCTTTAAAGTGTCATTTCTCTGGTGAGAATTTGTCTCGTGTAAAATGTAATGAGGGGCTTTTAGGCAAATAAGCAAAAATTAAGCCCTAGAATTTTTGTTTCTTTCCTAGTCCCCTGGTTCTCTATTGAGTTTCACAGCTTTGATTTATTTGGAAACTAGAGTAATATTACAAAGCTTCTGAAGTAAACATTGCTTGACAGCCGACCATTTAAATTGTGTGGTGTAAAAAAATAAAATAAAATAAAAAATAAATTGTGTGGTGTAATTCTCAAGTGACCCTCTTTTTATCACTCAAACATATTCTCTTTTTTTTTTCAGGATCATGCATATATATCCCCCTCCCCATCATTCCATCTACACATCTCCCCCAACCCCAATCCAACACCTCTGGTCCAACTATCCTTCCTTTTTTTAGTCTAAACACCACTTGGTTCACAACCCCAGGACTTCCTGAGTGAAATTTGAAACTGCCCTCCTCCAGGAGAAACCAAAGAAAGAGGCAGGCCACTCCAAATTGGATAGTGGGAGGTTGGCTAAGCAAGGGAATTTAGGTAGGAGACTTCTGTTGGGTGACCACAAGACCAGTAGATCTCCACACCCACTCACCAAAACTTGAAAGTTTATATAGAGGCCTTAACTGTGTTCAATCATGTTATACCATCCAGATGGTCTCAATAACACATTGCTCTCTGAAGGCTGTGTATCCTTGAAAACATCTTCTACTGTGGGAACAGTGGGGAGAGTGTACGTTCCAAGCACAGGGGGAGGGAGGGGCCTCTGAATGCCCACGTCTAGTGTCTAGTTCTTGGTTCAACTGACAGTCATGATCTCTCAATTACCTCCTCCAAAACCCCATCAACTCATGACTGGCTCTTACAGTCTTACACATCCTCCTCTTCCATGATGTGTCCTGAGCAGTCAGCAGGTTTCACTAACATGGTGGTGACTAGTTTGGGGGCTATTTGGGTGCACTGGAGACAGATACAAGAGAAAACATAGATCATAATAAAAATTCCAAAATTAAGTAACAATTTTTTTCCACCAAGAGTCCCATGATCCAAGCCATTGATTGCTAAATCCCCTAGGCTATGGGTTGGACCACTCAGGGACTTCACTTTTGTCCTCCTATAATTTAATAAAGATGACACATTAGCAGACTCATCTGGTATGAACACACAACACTTTGTTTGGATAATGGCACAGGTGCCTAATTGCAAGGCATTAATAATGTCCAAGACCATTCTATTTTGGAAGACAGCTTTTCTCATTAAAGACACTTCAGTGTTCAGTTAAGGGTAGGCTTGGTTGGCTATTATTTAAGATTTGCTGGATGAATTTGCCAAGAACTTCAATATGTGCTATAATATCCTCCAGGCCAATAGAGGAAACAAAGATAGTGGCCAAATGATTGTATTGATGGGAAACAGGAATTCATGGATTGGTGCACTTTCAAAGTCATAAGTGAGTTCACATCGTCTGTACTTTTGGTAACATCATTAGTGAGCTAAGACAGTAGTTGATTTCTTGACACTTCAGGTATGTAATATATTTTGGAGCGAATCTGTCCCTGACGGCTGACTTTCAGATGCAGGTTGCTGATAATATTTGGTTGACTTGAGGAAGTGCGTTCACTAAGGGAGTTATTGTTTATCTATTGAACAGGATTAAAACTGATTCAGGTGGCTACTTGTTACCATAGTTACGGAACAATCACTGTAGAAAAAGCTTGTGAAAACTTTCTTAGAGTCTCAGTTATCCCTTTTGTTTCTCATTTATCCAGGGCTCTAGAAGATATAATCAAGGATTTTCCAGATCTTATCACAGATGTTGATTCTCTTTACAGATATGGCTTGTGAAGCTCTGGTTTTTAGATGGAGCATTAGTTGATGTGGTATTATCCTGTGTTTATTTGGAATCATTAGGTCATCTGTCAAGACAGTGATTATGCAGAAGTATTTAAGACCCTGGACAACAGACATCAGATATCTGTGAGACACATAAATATAAGCAGAAGTATTTAAGGGGGGATCCCTGGGTGGCTCAGCGGTTTAGCGCCTGCCTTCAGCCCAGGGCATGATCCTGGAGTCCCAGGATCGAGTCCCGAGTAGGGCTCCCTGCATGGGGCCTGCTTCTCCCTCTGCCTGTATCTCTGCCTCTCTCTCTCTTTGTCTCTCATGAGTAAATGAATAAAATCTTCACACACAAAAAAAAAAAAAAAAAAAAAAAAAAAACCAGAAGTATTTAAGAGGTTATCAGAAGATTCTCTAGAACTAGGCCTGATTAAATAAATAATTCCAAACAATTTCCTGTGACCATTTTGAATAGCCAGGCTGCCTTTTTAAAATGCTTAATTTCAATATAGTTGCCATACAGTGTTGTATTAATTTCAGGTATACAATATAGTGGTTCAACAACTCTGTACATTACTCAGTGCTCATCATGATAAATGTCCTCTTAATCCCCTTCACCTATTTCTCCCATCGCCCCCACCTACCTCCCCTCTGGTAACCATCAGTTTGTTCTCTATAGTTAAAAGCCTATTTTTTGGATTGTCTTCTTTTTTCCCTTTGTTTATTTGTTTTGTTTCTTAAATTCCACATGTGAGTGAAATCATATGGTATTTGTCTTTCTCTGACTCACCTCACTTAGCATTATATTCTCTAGATCCATCCATTATTGCAAATGGCAGTATTTCATTCATTTTAATGGCTAAGTAATATCCTAGTGTGTGTGTGCGTGAGAGAGAGAGAGAGAGCGAGAGTCACACCTTCTTTATCCACTCATCTGTTGATGGACACTTGAGCTGCTTCCTAATTTGTTGTGAATATGCTGTGATAAACAAAGGGATGCATGTATCTCTTTGAATAAATATTTTTGTATTCTTTGGGTAAATACCTAGTAGTGTGATCATAAGGTGGTCCTATTTTTAACTTTTTAAAGAACCTGTTTTCCAGAGTAATTAACACCAGTTTACATTCCAACTAACACTGTACAAGTGTTCCTTTTTCTCCACATCCTCGCCCAAACCTGTTGTTTCTGGTGGTGTTGATTTAAACCATTCTGACAGGTGTGAAGTGATATCTTGTTGTAGTTCTGATTTTGTATTTCCCCCATGATGGGGGATGGTGAGCATCTTTTCATGTGTCTCTTGGCCATCTGTAGGTCTTCTTTGGAAAAATGTCTAATCACGTCTTCTGCCCATTCTTAAATTGGATTCTTTTTGGTATTAAATTCTTCCTCTTATTTATTTTATTTATTTATTTAAATTCACTTTGCCAACGTCATTACTTCAGATGTAGTTTTCAATAATTCATCATTTGCGTATAACATCCAGTGCTCATTATGTCAGCACGTGCCCTCCTTAATGCCCATCACCCAGTTACCCCATCCCCCTCACCTACCTCCCCTTCAGTTTCTTTCCCAAAGTTAAGAATCTCTCATGGTTTGTCTTCCTGTCTGCTTTTTTTCCCCCCATTCAGCTTCCCCTCCTTCCCCTACGGTCCCTTGCACTATTTATTATATTTTGCTGATGAGTGAAACCGTATAATTGTCTTTCTCCCATAATACCCTCCAGTTCCATCTGCATTGATGTAAATGGTAGGTATTCGTCCTTTCTGATGGCCAAGTAGTACTCCATTGTGTATATAGACCACATCTTCTTTATCCATTCATCTGTTGAAGGACATCGTGGCTCCTTCCACAGTTGGGTTGTTGTGGATATTACTGCTATGAACATTGGGGTGCAGGTGCCTCTTCATTTCACTCCTGGTAAATACCCAGTAGTGCAATTGCTGGGCCATAGGATAGCTCTATTTCTGACTTCCTGAGGAACCTCCATACTATTTTCCAGAGTTCTTCCTTTGTTTTAGATACTAACCCTCTTTATTGCATAGAACATTTGCAAATATCTTCTCCCATTCGGTAGGTTATTCTTTAGGGTTGTTGACTATTTCCTTTGCTGTGCAGAATCTTTTTATTTTGATGTGGTCCCCATACTTTATTTGTGCTTTTGTTTCCCTTGCCTCAGGAGACGTATCTAGAAAAAAGTTGCTATGGCTGATGTTAAAGAAGTTACTTCCTGTGATCTCTTTTAGGGTTTTTATGGATTCAGGTCTCATTTAGATCTTTAATACATTTTATATTTATTTTTGTGTATAAGGTAAGAAAGTAGTCCAGTTTCTTTTTCATATTGCTGTCCCGTTTTTCCAGCACCATTTGTTAAAGGGACCGTCCTTTTCCCATTCGATATTCTTTCCTACTGTATCATATAGTGTGGGTTTATTTCTAGGTTTTCTGTTCTGTTCCATTGATCTGTGCATCTGGTTTTGTGCCAGTACCATACTACTATTTGATTACTACAGTTTTGTAGTATAATTTATGATGTCTCCAGCTTTGCTTCTCTTTTTCAAGATTTTTTTTGGCTATTCCGTGTCTTTTGTGGTTCCATACAAATTTTAGGATTGTTCTAGCTCTGTGAAAAATGATGTTGGTATTTTGATAGAGATTGCATTAAATGTGTAGGTTGCTTTGGATAGTATAGACATTTTAACAATATTTGTTCTTTCAATCCATGAGGATGGAATGTCTTTTCATTTCTGTGTGTCCTCTTCAGTTTCTTTAATAAGTGTTCTATAGTTCTCAGAGTGTAGATCTTTTGCCTTTTGCTTAGGTTTATTCCTAGGTATCTTATTGTTTTTGATGTATTTGTAAATGGGATCAATTCCTTGATTTTTCTTTCTGCTGCTTCATTATGCAACACACTTCTGTATGTTGATTTTATATCCTGCAACTTTGCTGAATTCATGTCTCAGTTCTAGCTATTTTTTGGTGGTCTTTTGGGTTTTCTACATGGAGTATCATATCTGTGAATGGTGAAAGTTTGAGTTCTTCCTTGCCAATTTGAATGCCTTTTATTTTTTTGTTGTCTCACTGTTGAGGCTAGGGCTTCCAGTCCTATGTTAAATAACAGTGGTGAGAGTGGATATCCCTGTCTTGCTCCTGACCATAAAGGAAAAGCTCGCAGTTTTTCCCTATTTGAGGATGATATTAGCTGTGGGTTTTTTTATATATGGCCATTATGATGTTGATGTATATTCCTCTGTCCCTGCTTTGTTAAGGATTTTTTGTTTTTTGTTTGTTTTTTAAAAACAACCTTAGCTATTTTTTTAAGATTGTATTTATTTATTTATGAGAGACACAGAGAGAGAGAGACAGAGAGGGGCAGAGACACAAGCAGAGGGAGAAGCAAGCTCCACGCAGGGAGCCCAACTTGGGACTCGATCCTGGGTCTCCAGGATCAAGCCCTGGGCCAAAAGCAGCTGCTAAACCACTGAGCCACCCAGGCTGCCCTGTTAAGAGTTATTATCAAGAATGGATGCTTTATTTTGTCAAATGTTATTTCTACATTAAGAGGATCATGTGGTTCTTATCCTTTCTTTTGTTAATGTGTTACACATTAATTGATTTGTGAATATTGAACCAGCCCTGTAGCCCTGGAATAAATCCCACTTAATCATTGTGAATAATTCTTTTAATGTACTGTTAGTTTTATTTGCTAGTATCTTGTTGAGAATTTTTGCATCTGTGTTCATCAAGGGTATTGGCCTGTTATTCTCTTTTTTAGTGAGGTCTTTGGTTTTGGAAACAAGGTAATGCTGCCTCATAGAATTAATTTGGAAGTTTTCCTTCCATTTCTAATTTTTGGAACAGTTTGAGACTAGGTTAACTCCTCTTTAAATGTCTAGTAGAATTCCCTTAGGAAGCCATCTGGGCCTGGACTTTTGTTTGTTGTAAGATTTTTGATTACTGATTCAATTTCTTTGCTGGTTACAGGTCTGTTCAAATTTCCCATTTCTTCTCGTTTCAGTTTTGGTATTTGTATATTTCTAGGAATTTATCCATTTCTTCCAGATGACAAATTTGTTGGCATATGATTTTTCATAATCTTATAATTGTTTATATTTCTGTGGTGTTGGTTGTGATTTCTCTTTTATTCGTGATTTTGTTTATTTGGGTCCTTTTTCTTTTCTTTTTGAAAAGTCTGGCTAGGGGGTTATCAATTTTATTAATTCTGAGATGAGTCTCTTGTATGCAGTATACGTAGATGAATCTTGTTTTTAAATCAATTTTGTCACCCTCCGTCTTGATTGGAGCATTTAGTCCACTTCCATTCAAGGTAATTATTGATAGATATATATTTAGTGCCATTTTGTTGCTTGTTTTATGGTTACTTTTGTAGTTCTCGGTTCCTTTATTTCTTTGTTCTCCTGTCTTACCATAAGTTGGCCCTTTTATTAGCACTATACTTGGATTCCTTTCTCTTTGTTTCTTGCATTATCTATTACTGGTTTTTGATTTGTGGTTGCCATTAGGTCTGTATATAATATATTCTATATATAGAAGTCTGTATTAAGTTGATGATCACTTAAGTTTGAACACAGCCTTTATTTCTCTTCCCCCACTTTTCAGATATATGTCATAGCTTATATCCTTTTATTTTATGAGTCCCTTGACTGATTTTACTTTTTGCTTCCTACTTTTCTTGCTCTCACTTATGGTCTTTCCTTTCAATGCAAAGAGTCCCCTTTAATATTTCTTACAGGGCTGGTTAGTGTTTGTGAATTCCATTAATTTTTGTTTATCTGAAAAACTTTATCTCTTCTATTCTTAATGATAGCCTCGCTGGACAGAGTATTTTTGGCTGTAGATTTTCCCTTTCAGCAATTTGAATATATAATATTTGAAACATATTGAAAATATATTTGAAAATATCCCTCTGGCTTGAAAAATTTCTGCTAAAAAATCTACTGGTAGCCTTATGTAACTGTTTTCTTTTCTCTTGCTGCTTTTAAAATTCAATCTTTATCAGTACTTTTTGCCAGCTAATTACTATGTGTCTTGGTGTAGACCTCTTTGGGTTGATTTTGTTGGGGACTCTCTGTGCCTCCTGGATCTGAATTTCTGTTTCCTTACCCAGCTTTGGGGAGTTTTCAGCTATTATTTTTACCAATAGATTTTCTGCCTCCTTTTCCCTGTTTTCTCCATCTAGGATCCCTGTAATGCAAATGTTATTATACTTGATGGAGTTGCTGGGCTCCCTAAGTCTATTCTCATTTTGCCTATTTTTTTCCTCTCACCTGATCAGCTTGATTGCTTTCCATTACTTTGTCCTCCAGGTTGCTGATCCATTCTTCTGCTGCCTCTAGCCTGCTGTTTTTTCCATCTGGTATGTTTTTTATTTCATTTATTATGTTCTTCATCTCTGATAGATTCTTTTTTATCTGTTTGTTAAGGGTCTTACTTATGTCCTCCACTCTTTTCTCAAGCCCAGTGAGTGTATTTATGATCATTACTTTAAATTCTCTATCAGGCACATTACTTATCTTTGTTTCACTTAGATCTCTTGCTGTGGTTTTTTTCCTAGTCTTTCATTTGGGACATATTCCTCTGTCTCCTCATTTTGTCTAACTTTCCATGTCTCTTGGTGTGTGTTATGAAAGTCAGCCATTTCTGCTGTTGAAAGTACTGGCCTTGTGAAGAAGAGGTCCTATAGTGGCCCTACAATGGAGTGTCCTTTATTTACCAGAAGCTAACACTTCAGAGGTATCTCTTACGTGTGTTGTTTGCACTCTTCTGTTATAGCTGATCCACTTTTTCCTTCAGTTAAGTCATCTGCAATGGCTTTCTTTGCCTTTTCTGGGCATTGTTTGGTCTCTGCAATGTTAGTGAACCAGCCTGGGACTGCCTTGGACTTAAGTTGAGTCAGACCAGGCATTTGCCAGAGATGCATTCACACCAGACTGTAAGATATTTTGCTTGTGTTTGCCTAAAAAGCTTTTGTTGGTGGGAAGGGCCTATAATCCTACCAACTGTCTGCCCCCAGCCCACTGCTGGAACCACAGTCTGACTGGTGTGTGTGATTGTCTTTCCCTCTCTCTAGGGCAGGGTCACTTTGGAGTGACTGTCAGGGATGCTTGCATACTGCCAGGCTTGTGGCCCGGATTTGAATGGGCTCTGGCCAAGATTGTATTGGAGGGTGCAGATCCACAAAGCATGCAAGGGTAGGGTGCACAGTTTTAGCAAGGTTTGCATGCTGCTCCTCCATAAGAGGGGACCTGCCACAAGGTTCCACAAAGTACACTGGTCAGGAGACAGCGTTGGCATGGTTTGCACTGGTCTTTTCAGGGAGGGGACCCACAGAACCAAGCCTGAGGCAGGCCTGGCTAGAGGGGGCAGATTTGCCAAAGCCAGATAGAACAGGGTGTAAACAAGCTAAATAGTGAATGTATGCACTATGTTGATTCCTGCAGGTGCCATTTGGTTTTACTGGGGGGTGGGGGAGGGAAATGGCACCTACTAGTTCCTTTGTTTCAGGAGGAGTCTCCCAGAGATCTCTGTTTCTCCACAATATACTCTGAGATTAGCAAATAACTCTCCCTCCCTATACCCCCCAGTCTTTTTCAAACTGATGCTTCTGTGCTGTATCTCCAGAGGCTGTTATTTGTGCTGCATTTTTAATGGTGGGGATTCAGTTTCCTCTTGTCTTCCTGGCTCTTCCAGAGCCAATCATATTGTTTTTAAAATTATAGGCTTTAAGTCCCACTAATTGGAAGAACTCATGAACTTTGGCCTCCCTGGCTTTCAAAGCCAAATGTTTTGGGGGACTTGTCTCCCCTGTGTGAACTCCCCAGTGTGATAGTCTATATCTCTCCCTTCTCCACACCTCAGGGTCCCTCCCTCCCACTGATAGTCTCATGGTCCATTAACCACATTTCTGCCATTCCTACCCTCTTTGATGTGGCCTTCTCTCTGTGTTTAGTTTTGAAGTTTATTCTTCCAGTCTTCAGGTAATTTTTTTGTGTTACTTACACTGACCTGAATGTTATCTGGATGTATCCTTGGGACAAGGTAAGCTTAACGTCCTCCTATTCCACCATCTTCCCAGCAATCCACCAGGCTGCCTTTTATTTTAGCTAAGGTATAGATTGTTTTACCTTACCAAAAAGGTTAACCCAATGCAGTATAAAGTCTTATCCATGGATATATTCCTCTCTAGCTGGCCAGAAGAGAGAGAGAGAGAGAGATCTATTTTTATTTGCAAGGTTCTATATACATTAAGCTGTTATATAAATCTCATAGTCAGAAAATTGTTTATCTGTTTGGATTTTCAATTACTGAAATTTATTGAAATCTCCCATATCTGGTAATTTATATCTCTTTCTATTTCATATATTCATGTGTAATTTCTATCTTCCTTCTAATAATGTTTCATCTTTAAAGTCTGTTTTGTCTAATATTAATTTGGCTATGCCAGCATTGTTTGTATTATTACTTTCTTGCTGTATTTTTACATTCTTTTAGTTTTAAATGTTTTATGTTCTTAAATTTCTGATATGTTTTCGGTATGGCTGGGTTTTGAAAGTCTACTCTGGAAACCTCTATCTTTTAATTAATGAATTTAACTCATTTATATTCAGTGTGATTGCTGATAGTTCCAGTTTCTATCATTTTGTGCTGTCTACTTACTTTTTCCTTACTATGCTTTCTCTTTCTTACTTTCTTGTTATTGGATTGATAATGTTTTCTTTATTCCTTATTCCTTGTCTACTGAGCCAAAAGACCAAATGGACTCTTTCTATTGTATTAATGGTGAATCTCAACTTTTTAACATTAATCTAAATTTAATGAATATCTCTTTTTTTGTCCTGAACAACTTAAATCTAAATACCACTCTACTAATTTACATGGTTTTTGGTGAGGTAATTTAGTTTCATTTTGTTTTCTACTCTTAATCCAGTAGTTGATTATTTATATATACTCACCCAATTATAAATTTCTTATTATACCCTCTTGAGCCTCATTGATATTTGTTCTATGTGTATAGTCCATTATTATGAAGTACCTCAGTTTTTCAGTGAGTGGGAATTCTTACTGAAAATGTCTTCAGTTTCCAGTAATTCTTCAATTATAGTTTGGCTGTATATGAATTTTTTATTTACAATGCTTTTCTGTAGACTTTTGGAGATATTTCATTGTTATTTGGATTCTGTTGTTGCTGGTTGGAAGTCTGCTGTCAGTCTGCCATTCCTATGTAGGTAATAAGTCCTTTCTTTCTTGGCTGCTTCTCAAGTCTCTCAGTTTCACTTTGATAAATTCAGTGATTAGTCTTTTTCCTTTTTAAAAAATCCTCCTCTGAGCTTATACTGCTTCCTGAATACGGTGATTCTGATACTTGATCCATTCTAGAAAATTGTCAACTAGTACCCTTTTATAAGATTTTATTTATTCATTCATGAAAGACACAGAGAAAGAGAGAGAGAGACACAGGCAGAGGGAGAAGCAGGCTCCATGCAGGAAGCCTGAGTGGGACTCAATCCCCAGACTCCAGGATCACACCTTGAGCCAAAGGCAGATGCTCAACCGCTGAGCCACCCAGGTGTCCCAATTAGTACCCTTTTAAATATTACTCCTCTTTCAATGATTCTCTAGGCTCTCCTAAAGTCTCATAGGCCAATTCTACCAACTTTGTCCCTATTTTCCGTTTGTCATATGTAATTTTTTATCTTTTCATCACTTCTGTCCTGTAGGTGAAGAATTTCTCTATGTTCTAGACACTATTTCTCCCTTCAGCTGTTTAGTTAGCCATTTAATTTTAACTACTGGATTTTTAATTTAAACTATTACACTTTCAATTTTAATTTTAGATGTCCTACTAATTCTTTTTTCAAATTTTCCTGGCAATTTTTAATAATATAAATTTTTATTATATTTTAATTACTGAATTTGTAAATGTTTTTAAACAGTTTAAGCACAGTTATTTTGTTGGTTCTATTAATAATTTGTTTTGTGAAGACCCTAAATGCCTGTACCTATTTTTTTTGTTGTTATCATATGAAATTTGTTTTTGTCCAAAGGCAAGGGAAACAAAAACAAAAATGAATTCTTGGGACTTCATCAAGCAAAAAGCTTTCATGCAGCAAAAGAAACAGCAAAACCAAAAGACAACCTACAGAATGAGAGAAGTCATTTGCAAATATCTTATCAGATAAAGGGCTAGTATCCAAGATCTATAAAGAACTTGACACCCAAGAGAAAAATAAAACTCAACACCCAAGAGAAAAATAAAAATAGCCCAGTCAAGAAATGAGCGGAAGACATGAATAGACATTTCTCCAAAGATACACAAATGGCCAACAAACACATGAAAAATTCCTCAACATCATACTTGGTTCAGGGAAATACAAATCAAAACCACAATGAGATACTACCTCACACAGGTCAGAATGACTAAAATTAACAAGTCAGGAAATAACAAATGTTGGTGAGGATGTGGAGAAAGAGGAGCCCTCTTACACTGTTAGTCGAAATGCAAGCTGATATAGCCACTCTGGAAAATAATATGAAGATTCCTCAAAAAGTTTAAAATAGAGCTACTCTACAACCCAGCAATTGTACTACAAGGTATTTACCCCAAGGTTATAAACGTTGTGATCCAAAGGGGCATTTCCATCCCAATGTTTATAGTAGCAGTGTCCACAGTAGCCAAACTATAACAAGCCCAAATGTCCATCCACAGATGAATGGATAAAGAAGATGTGGAATGTATACACAGACAGTGGAATATTACTCAGTCATCAAAAAAGGATAAGATCTTACTATTTAAAAAAAAAAAAAGATCTTACTATTTATGTTGACATGGATAGAACTGGAGGGTATTATGCTGAGTGAAATAAGTCAGAGAAAGACAAGTATCATATGGTTTCACTCATGTGGAATTTAACAAACAAAAGAGAATGTCATAGGGGAAGGGAGGGAAAAATAAAATAAGATCAAATTAGAGAGGAGACAAATGATAAGAGAATCTAAACTATAGGAAACAAACTGAGGATCACTTGAGGGAGAGTAAATGGGGATGGGGTAACTGAGTGATGGGCATTAAGGAGAGCACGTGGTTAATGAGCACTGGGTACTATATGCAAGTGAGGAATTACTGAATTTCGTATCTGAAACCAATGACATACTGTGTTAACTAATTGAATTCAAATAAAATAAGTTTAAAACAGAAATTTGCTTCTGTTATATTGTTTTCTTATGTATTGCAATTTTGGATTGTGAAATCATTTTCTTCTTAGAGCACGACAGGCTGTGGGACGGGAGGGCGGGGAGGGAAATGAGGAGTGAGAGAGAGACTGTGGGGCCTGATCTCATGACCCTGAGATGGCCTGAGCCGAAATAAAAAATAGGATGCTTAACTGACTAAGCCATTCAGATGCCCCATGAAGTTATTTTTAATGAAGTTGTATCTTATAGAAATCCACTGTTATCTGACTTTCATATGTATCACTCTAGAGATATTTTCTGGCTACATCTGCCAGTTTCCCAGCCCTGCCAAGATGAGGTCTTAGGAAGATGCATATTGAAGAATTGAAACTGAAATTCAAGCTATATATTTCAAAAGAATAATGCCATATTTTATGTTGTAATTTGTAATTGTTTTATATGAGTAGGTTTTGTTTTTATTTTCCAGGCATATCTCAGAGCTATTGTGGCTTCAGTTCCAGATCACAGAAAAAAGTGAATGTCACAATAAAGTGAATCAAAGGAATTTTTTGGTTTCCCAACGTGTATGAAAGCTATGTTTACCTTATACTGTTTCTATTATGTGTGTGATAGCATCATGTCTAAAGATGTACATCCTTAATTTAAAAACATTTATTGCTAAAAATGCTAACCATCATCTGAGCTTTCAGTGAGTCATCTCTTTGCTGGTGAAGGGTCTTACCTCAGTGTTAATGGCTGCTGACTAGTCAAGGTGGTGGTTGCTGAAGGTTGGGGTGACAGTTTCTTAAAATAAGATAACAGTGAAGTAAAATAAGAAATGGCAGTTTCTTAAAATAAGACAACATTGAAGTTTGCTGCATTGATTGACTTCCTTTCATAAACAATATCTCTGTAGCATGTGATGCTATTTAATAACATTTTATCCACAGAGCAAGTTCTTTCAGATTTGGAGTCAATTCTCTCAAACCCTGCTGCTGCTTTACCAACTAAGTTTATGTAATATTTAAATTTTTTTGTTGTAATCTCAATAATCATCACAATTAGATTCACGTAGATTTCATCTCAGGAAACCACCTTTTTTGCTCATCCATAAGAAGGAGTTGCTTAAAAAAAAAAGAAGAAGAAGGAGTTGCTTATACTCTATAGTTTTATCATGATTGCAGAAATTTCAGTGACATCTTCAGGCTCTACTTCTAATTCCAGTGCCCTTGCTGTTTCCACCACCTCTGCAGTTACTTCCTCTACTGAAGTCTTGAACCTTAAATTCGTAAAAAAAAAAAAAAAAAAAAGTGGGAGGGATACCTATTAAGTACAGTAAAGTGAAGCACAACAAAATAAGGCCTGTCTGTATTTAGTTTTCCAATATTACTAAAAATGGAAATACTTTATTTTCTACTAAGAGTCAAATTCATCTTTTCATGAAATATAAATTTAGTCCTAGAACTCTACTGCTTAAAACTCTTCGGTGTTTTTTTTTTTTCTTTTCTAAGAATAGAATAGGATCTGATATCATTAACATGTTCTTCAAAGCCCCAAATGATCTGACCCATGACAATCTTCCCAGTGTTAATCAGTTTCCCCAAGGTTACTGCTCTTTGTTAGTTCCTCAGAAGTATTAATGTTCCTTCCCAACTCTGAGCCTTTGCATATGCATTCCTTCTGCCAGGAAGCTTCTCTGTCTCAGCCTCATCTGGAAAGTGCTCACTTGCCTTTTTGGTCTCAGCTTGAATGTCTCTTCCTCAGAAAACCTTCTCTGTACTCCCCAATCTCATAGCCCAGTCACGGTTATAGTCCCATGTTATTTACTTTCAGAGTACCCTGAGGATTTTCTTTTAAGTATAATTAAATCATTTCTTTTTAATTTAATGGCTGTCCTCTCCACCTGAATAAGCTTTATGTGCATGAGATTGGGTCAATCAGTTCTGTTCATTCCAAGCTGTTAGTACATTGCCTGTGTTGCAGAAGAAAATAAATAAAACTTAGCATTGTGTTTTATGTTTTGAAACAGATACCCACATTTTTTTATTTAATACAAACTTTCTACAAAGAGCTGTATCAGGAAAGCAAATTGATGTTCCAAATGTAATGAATTGCAAAATTTTTAGAGTGTTGGAAAATAAAGAGCTTAATTGTAGGCAGGAAAATAATTGTTTAAAATTTTAAAGTAATTTATGTTAAATGTCATATTTTCTGAAGTAATAATAAACATAACAATTACTATTATGTTAGTTATTGTTATTATTTTTATTACTTTCATATTTCTCATATCTTGATATCCATAAAGAAATAAGAAACATTTCATTAAAGATAAGCTGTTGTAACGATAAAACTATCTAATAAGTCCCCCTTTCTTTATTTTCAGTGGCAGAAAACTTGAATAAATATGTCACTAACAAGAAAGCACAGATCAGTTAAATTTAGTTAGTTAACCAAATTTAGCCTCCTTAATTCACAGACGTTTTATAGGAAGGTTTCTGAATTAAACAAGTACTGTTTGATGCAAGTAATTCTTTTCATTGCCTTACTTTTTTTTTTCATTGTCTTACATTAATTAAAGTTGACTTAAGTTCTTAAAGGAAAATGCATATTTCTGCTTTTGTATTTTTTCTTTCTCATAGACAGACTTATATTACTCTGTCTCCACATGTGCCACATTATAGGTGGCAATAAATATATGCTGGGTAAAATTATCAGTTAACAACCTGAATGTCATTTAATAATGATTCGCTGAAAAAAAAAAAAGAAAAAAAATAATGATTCATTGAACTTTATGCTTTTAAAAGGTATACTTTATACTCACGAGAGGGCATCAAAATGACTTTTCTTGGATTTTTTAGCCAATATGTATTTATATTGGTTTCTTATAAAAAAGTATTTATACGAAGGCATTTTTTTAGCACTGATTTGTGTGACCAATCATTGTGACTTGAATTATTGTGAGAGCATTCCAGCCACGTTTGTTACTTCTTATCTCTGTGTTCTTCAACCACAGCACCATGTCAATATATCATATACCTTTCCAGCATTCCTTCATTTGAAATTAATTGAGTATTTACTGAGTATCTGTATACCTGGTATTGTTCTAGGTTTTAAGGACTCAGGAGTAAATAAAACAAGTGCTCCCCTGTTCTCGTAGAACTTACTTTCCCCAGGGTAAACAGAAAACAAACAATAAATATAAATTGTGTTGGCAATTAGATTAACTGTTATACAGATAATAAAGCAGAGTGAGAGACCAGACTGTAAAGTAATTTTATTTTGAAAAGGATTTTCAAAAAAGACCTTTCTAAGAAGGTAGTGATATTTGGGCAAAATTTTAAATGAAGTGAGAGCATGAGGAATGAAAATACCTATACAAGAAGATTAGAAGTTGAGGAACAGCAAGTACAAAGCCAGAGGTGAATGCAGACTTGTTTTTTAAGAATAGTAAGGGGGCCAGTGTGGATGGAGCATGAAGAGCTGGGAGATATTGGAAATGATGTTGGGGAGATAGCCTAGAACCTGGTCATTTATAGTTTAATAGGTCATCAAAAGGACTTTCAGTTTTATTCTAAGTGTGATGTGCAACCATTGGAAAGTCAAAACAGGGAAATTACATCATTTGGTTTATATTATAGAATAGTCATTCCAGCCCCTAAATAAGAGCATTGGAAGAGAACTGAAGTGCTTTAAATGAAGGATGACAGTGGCATGGACTAGGTTGGAGATAATGGTGGCAATAAGAAGTGGTCATATTTGGTGACTATTTATTTGAATTTAATTTATACTATAAATTTGAATTTAATTTCTACATTTGCTGATAGACTCAGAGCCAAGGATTAATCCTTTCAATTTTATCTAAATGCCATGAGATGCTATAAGATCACTTTAGGGTATTTTTCGTTTCAGGCCTCTTAGACATTCAGGTAAGGATATTGCCTAGGGCATTCAATACAGGAGTTTAGAGTTCAAGGGTCAGTTAAAGCTCCACATATAAATTTGGAAATCATCAATATATAAGTGGTATTTAAGAGCATGAAAGTAAATTATATGTTTCAAGATAGTGTTTTCTAACCTTTTTTCATGCCATTGCCCACATAAAATATTACAATATCTGTACACTTGAAGAGGGAAACAGACAAAGCCGCCTGAGGCTAGAGGTGATGACCAGGAACCTCCAGGAATCACATCTTGGAAACATTTATAACCTGTGTGTTCACACTGGTTAGAACAATAATCAAGAAGCATGTCATCATCACTCCAATATTTAGAGGTCACCAAGTAGGAGAGGATTTAGTAAGAGATTGAGAAAAACTTGCAAGTGGAAAAACCAGTAGCAGGTGGCATTCCAGAGCCAAGAAAAGAAAGTAATTCAAGAAGGAAGGACAATCAAATAGCTGCTGCAGTAAAGTTGAATAAGATGAGGATTAATAATTGACTATTGCCTGTTTTAGAGATGAGTGAACTGAGACTCAGAGAGATTTCCCAAGGTCAGGGATGGGTCTGAGAGTCTACATCTTAAATATGGCTCCAGGTAATGCAGATGCTGCTGGTTCATGGATCACATTGAGTATCAAGGCTCTTCTAGGCCAAACTCTTCTCTGCCTATTTTTTCTTTAATTTTATATAGGAAGTACATTTTTAAATAAAATGGATTATTAAATTAGGCAAAATTGAGATTTTAGGGGATCTTAATTATTATTTTAGTCTAGTCATGAAAATGAAAGCCTTATTGGAATGGGTTCAAAATAATATAGAAGATGAAGAGCAGCAGTGCATTTAAGGAAATTTCTTAAGTTTTGCTATAAAGAGGAACAGAGTGATAGTATCTGAACAGGAATGTCTGAGGGTTTTTAGTTTTCTAAGGAAACTATGAAAGCATGCTCATAGACTGAAAAATAACCCAACATAAAGGAAAGAAGTGATATATCAGGAGATAATTATAGGAGCTAAGTCCCAGAGTAGGTGAGAAAATCTTCATCTGCACAGTTGGGTTACTTGGGTTTATGTACAACCAGGTTAGTTGTCTTTATATAGAGAAATGAACAATTCATCTTTTTTAAAAAAATTCATCTTTTTTAACAGGTAGAATGGCAGAGACTATGAATACAGATCTAAATTGGTTAGTAGATTTGTCAGGAAAATGTTAGGTGGATGAGGAACAGTAAAGTATCCTCAAGACTGAAAAGGCACTTTAAGACCAAAAAAACAAAAAATGAAGAAAGCCATTCCATGCCATTTATACAGTTTTATTCAGGGTAACTCAATGATGGGGGATTAGGCAGATGACAATCCATGCCACTATGCAGCTATTTTCTGCAGTCTGGACCTTAATCCACAGCTTTTATGGAGTGAGGGATATCGTGGTAGGGTCAAAAGATAGTTATCTAAAGTGGCACCTTCTGCAAAGACAACAAAAAAAGAGAACTACAGGCCAATATCTCTCATGAACACAGATGCAAAAATCCTAAAATATTACCAAACCACATACAACAGTACATTAAAAGGTCATTCACCACAATCAGGTGGGATTTATTCTAGGGATACAAGGATGGTTTCATATTCACAAATCAATGTCATATACCACATTAACAAAACAAACAAAATCATATGATCATCACAATAGATGCAGAAAAAGCATTTGACAACATTTGACATTGTCACGATAAAAACATTGGCCATAGCAACATTTTTCTAGATGTGTTTTCTAAAGCAGGGCAAACAAAAGCATAAATGAACTATCGCGACTACACCAAAATGAAAAGCTTTTACAAAAAGACACCCAACCAAATGGGAGAAGATGTTCACAAATGCCATAACCAGTAAGGGAAATCTATGAAGAACTTAGACAATTCAACACAAAAAACCTTAATAATCCAATTTTAAAATGAGCAGAAGACATGATGAACAGACACTTCTCCAAAGAAGACATACAAATGGCCAAGAGACACATGAAAAGGTGCTCAACATTATTTATCATCAGGGAAATGCAAATCAAAACTACAATGGGATATCACCTCACACCTCTCAGTATGGCTAAAATAAAAAATACATGAAACAACAAGTGTTGGTGAGGATGTGGAGAAAAAGGAACATATATGCGGAGTTGGTGGCGATGCAAATTGTGCAGCCACTGTGGCAAATACTATGGAGATAACTCAAAATATTAAAAATAGAATTACCATAAGATCCAATAATTTCACTGCTGGGTATTTAAGAAAATGAAAACACTAATTTGAAAAGATAGGTGCACCCATATGTTTATTGCAATATCATTTACAATAGCCAAGATAATGGAAGCGACTTGGGTCCATTAACAGTTGAATAGATAATGATGTGCTGTAGACATATACAATGGAATATTACTTATCCATAAGATGAGTAAAGGATGAAATCCTGCCATTTGCAACAACATGGATGGATCTAAAGGGTATAATGCTAAGTGAAATAAGGCAGCTAGAGAAAGACAAATACAGTATGATTTCACTCTTAGGTGAATTTTTAATTTTTTAAATTTTTACCCTTAGGTGAATTTAAGAAACAAAACAAATGAACAAAGGAAAAAAGAGACAAACCAAAAATAGACTTTTTATAGAGAACAAACTAGTGATTGCCGAAGGGGAGGTAAGTGGGGGGATGTCTGAAATAGGTGAAGGGGAATTAAAAGCACACTTATTGTAATGAGCACTGAGTAATGTATAGAATATCCAATCACTATATTGTATACATGAAATTAATATAACACTGTATATTAATTATACTTGAATTAAGATAAATCAATAAATAAAAGAATAAAAAAAGTTCACACAGCAAAAGAAACCATCAACAACAACAAAAAAAAAAACCCTACTGAATGGAGAAGATAATTGCATATTCAATAAATGATTAATGTCCAAAATATGTAAAGAACTTATATAATTCAATACCAAAAAAAACCCCAAAATCTCATTTAAAATGAGCAGACATTTTTTCAAATGAGACGTACAGATGGCCACAGACACATGTAAAGATGTTCAACCTTGCTAGTCATCAGGGAAATGCAAATCAAAACTATAATGAGATATCACTATACACCTGTTAGAGACTTGCTACAATCAAATTGATGAGAAACCAGTGTTGGCAAGGATGCGGAGAAAAAGGAACCCATGTGATCTGTTGGTGGGAATGTGAATTAGAAAGGCCACTATGGAAAACAGTATGGAGGTTCTTCAGAAAAATTAAAAATAGAAATATCCATGTGATCTAATAATTCCAGTATTGGGTCTTTACCAAAAGGAAATGAAAACAGTGGGACGCCTGGGTGGCTCAGCAGTTGAGTGTCTGCCTCCAGCTCAGGGTGTGATCCCAGGATACGGCATCGAATCCCACGTCAGGCTCCTTGCAGGGAGCCTGCTTCTCCCTCTGCCTGTGTCTCTGCCTCTATCTCTCTCTGTGTCTTTAAAGAATAAAGAAATGAAATCTTTGAAAAAAAAATGAAAACACTAATTTGAAAAGATATATGCACCCCTATGTTTTTTGGAGCATTATTTACAATAGCCAAAATGTGGAAGCAAACTAAGTGTCCATCAGTAGATGAATAGATAAGGAAAATGCCATTAGATACATATGGATGGACCTAGAGTGTATTATGCTATGCAGATCAGACTGAGAAAGACGAATACCATATGATTCCAATCACATATAGAATCTAAAAGAATGAATAAACAAAAAGTGGAATCAGAATTATAAGTATGGAGAACAAGCTGATGGTTGCCAGAAGCGGGGGCATGGGAGGTTGGGCAAAATGGGGAAAGGGGAAAGGGAGATACAGGCCTCCAGTTATGGATCAATGAATTAAAAACCCCCATGGGATCAAAGAATTGTTAAATTCAGATTGTTTGAGGAACTGAGTTAAAACATAGGAGGTGGTACTCTATAGAGAGTTGCATATGTTTGCTATGGGGGATGCTATGGCCTGTACCCTCCAAATTCATGTGGGGTGGTATCAGGAGATGGGGCCTTTGGGAGGTAATTAAGTCATAAGAGTGGAGCCGTCATGAAAGGCATAAATGTACTGAGAAGAAGAGATTTGAGAGATGGTTTTTCTTTCAGTTATGTACAATGAGAAAATGGCTGCACACCAAGAATAGGGCCCTCACCAAACACTTGATCTACCAGTGCCTTGCTCTTGGATCTCCCAGCTTTCTATCTGTGAGAAACAAAAGTTTGCTGTCTAAGCCACCCAGTCTATGTTACAGAAGCCCAAACTGACTAAGATGGGGTAGGTCACTGGGTTCTTTGGGGAGTTGAGGGCTGTGTTTTTCTTTCATCTTTTTGGTAATGACAAGTTCTATGGATGTAGGTTGCTGGGTGTAGTTAAGAACAAGGTCAGGTAGGAATTGAGTTTTCAGGTGTAGGTTGAAATAGCCTCGTGGACACAGCAAAGGCCAGCAATGATGACAAGTTATTGAGTAAGGGATGTGCTAAAGCTTTCAGTGACTATGGACAAGTGATTAGAGGATTGTGGATACTTACAGTATGGTGGAGTGAAGGATGATAACGCAATAGAATTCTTCAAGAGACAAGGACATTTTTTAAAGATTTTATTTATTTATTCATTAGAGATACAGAGAGAGGCAAAGATATAGGCAGAAAGAGAAGCAGGCTCCCTGTGAGGAGCCTGATGTAGGACTCGATCCCAGGACCCCGGGATAATGACCTGAGCTGAAGGCAGATGCTCAACCCAAACCACTCAGGCATCCCAAGACAAGGAAATTTTTTAAAGCAAGGAGCTGTTGGGAAACAGCAAAAGGGAGTAAAAAAGCAACTATCCCACTTCCAGGCCCAGTGCTTTTCAAGATGGGAGTGGGAGCAGCCATCACCTGAGAAGGTTCTGGGTGATGCCCTGTTCTTCAAAGAGGTGAGATTTTGGTTATAGCGAGTAGGTGGGGGGAGCATCTGGAGAAGGAATTTGAAGAGAGAGGGAACTTGCTATTATCAGTTACAAGTTCTACTGGACATATGGAAGGATTTGGGGGTCAATGAGAGGGCATAGTTAGATTTTTGGATGTACAGAAACAGTGAGGGTCCAGGCAATGCAGGAAGATCTCAGAGGCTTAGATTTCCTGTAAGAACTTCAGTCGGAGAGTAGAGCATTAGGGGGTTTTGGGAATTTCATCCCCACCTTTCCAATCTCATCTCAGCCATACTTCCCTGAAATCTTCTACCCAGTCACAAAATCTCCCACTCACAAACATACCAGTTGCCCCAAACTGATCTTTCTGCATGATATGGCTCCTGCTTTCCCTGAGAAACTTCCCCATATTCTTACCCAGTCAGGGGTCATCTCTCCATATACTTCTATATTTGCCTAACATCATCTGCCAGTTACCTATTCATTTATGTATAATTATTTCTCCCCAATAGATTATGAGCTCCTGAACTGCAAATGTGGGTGGCTCATATTTTCCAGAGCACCTGGAACTGTCGGCAAAGGGCAACAGAAATGTAATCGATTGAATTCTCCCCTTTACTCACTCTGAGGCCTCCAGACTGTACCCATGATGGTGATAGATTACCAACAAAAAATCCAAATACAGGTGGTCCTGCTGCCTTGACTTCATTTTCCCTCATCCCAGAAAAGCCTGGCCAGTGTCTTTTGGGGGTAGACAGCACAGAGCTGTGAATAGTCATTTTTGATTTGTGAACCATGAATGTACCCCCACAAGAAGTGCAAATAAAATGCTGCCCAAGTTGGGCTGGAAACTGGAAAAAACTCACATTACTCTTTTTTTAATATAAAAATACAACTGTGGAGCATGGAATTTAAAAGACTCTGGTCTTTTAGTAATGATTAGAGCCAAGGGTAAGTTAATTTCACAAAGTCACTTTGTTTACCAATTCTAAATGCGCACACACACATACACACACATATATACATGCTTATAAAAACTAAATTTTTTTTAGATAATTAAAACTACTTAAGGACATTTTAAATCAATTAAATCTGCTTTTATTACAATAGGTGATAAATAGGTATAATTATTCTGTTATAATGTAATAGTATGCATATAATATTAAATGTACTGTGAAGTGAAAATATGATGATTTCACAGTTTTACAACTTTTTCCCTACATCAGCATATTTTACTGTTATAACTTTGCTGAAAAGATTTATTTTAAGATGTACCCATTTTATTTTTAAATGTGCCCTTGTATTTCGTGTTTCTTTTTCTGCTTAGTGATACTTAATCTTCTTATTATAAACCTTTTATGTGATTTGTATGCATATTACTGCTTTTCAAAGTTGATGAGCTGTTCTCACATTCTTTCAAACACACATAATAGATTGATTTTTAAATTCCCAAATGTTATAAATAATTATTCCTAAGAGACTTCTATGTGAAATTAAAACTTTTCTGTGGAAAACAGATGAATTTTAGCTTATTTTTAAGGTTCTCAATGCTTGTCAATTAATTACTGTGAATACTATTACAGAGTACAACAAAGGCTTTGAGGGTGGCACTAAGAGTCAATTTTTCCAGATTATTTTATGGGTTCTGGGGGAGGAGAATGAAGTTATAGTTAAAATTCATTGCTTTTACAGTCATATGCAAAGTGGAGAATGGATAGGCATTCAGAGGGTGGTCTCGGAAGTCAGGCTGCCTAGGGTGGGTTCAAATCCCAGCTTCACCACTTACAAGAAATGTGACCTTGAGTGAGTTACTTAAGCTGTCTATGGCAGACACTATTGTTCCTCATACAAAAACATTCTCTACCTATTCTCCTCTGCCTTTTTCTTGTTGACGGAGCCTTCACAATCCTACAAAGGCCTAGAATACCAACCATTCTCCTGGCTTCCCTTGAAGTTAGGTGTTGGCCTGTGATCCAATCCTGTCCAATGAGATGAGGAAGAAAATCTGCCAGAGATATTTCAGGACAGGTTTTCCTTCCTTTTAAATAGATAATGGAGGCAATGCAATTCTCTTTTGGCCAATATTGTTCGGTTTCTCTGATGTCTGAAGCTGTGGCAGCCAACTTGTGGACTATTAAAGGACAAGCTAAAGGGCCAACCTGAGGGGAACAAAGCAGAAAGAGCTCAGGTCCTTGATGACATCCCTAAGCCACTGGGCAACTCCAGGAACTTTTTATCAGAGTTCCTGTTATGTTAGATAGGAAAATTTCCTTACTTAATCCTTATCTAATTGGATATTCTGTTACTTGCTCAACAAAGTATCTTAATATACTCTCCAATTCAATATGGGTTAGATACAAGGAGAGCAGATAACTTGGTCTTGTTTTTTATTTCAAGAGAAAGTTTTCAACACTGCACCACTATGTATGATGATGTCTCTAATGTTTTTCTGAAAACCTTTATCAGCAAACCATTTCAAATTTACTACAAGCTTTGTTTTTTTTTTTTTAAGATTGTATTTATTTATTCATGAGAGACACAGAGTGAAAGAGAGAGAGGCAGAGACACAGGCAGAGGGAGAAGCAGTCTCCATGCAGGGAGCCTGATGTGGGACTCGAACCTGGGTCTCCATGATCATGCCCTCGGCCAAAGGCTGCGCTAAACCAATGAGCCACCTGGGCTGCCCTACAAGCATTGTTTAAATTATCAATGGAGGTTGAGTTTGTCTGCATTTTATAAAAACGATCATATGATTTTTTTCTCCTTTATGTGGTTAATGTGACATAATTAATTTTCATATTGTATCTAACCTAGAATTCCTGGAATCCCAACTTGTTTATGATGTAATTAACCGGTTACCATTTTGGATATTGTTGAATTGGTTTATTATGTTCCCTCATGTTTTAAATAAGATTGACCTTTAATTTTCTTTTCTCAAAATGCTCTTGTCAGATTTTGGATTGAAGATACGCTGGATTGGTAAAATGATTTCATAAACATCTTTTTCAATTTTCTGGAAGAGGTTAGTAGGAGTAGAAATATTTCTTCTTTAAATATATTTTAGAACTTGACAGTTAAACCATGTGAGCCTGGAGCTTTCTTTGTTGGACCAAATATATTTTTCCAAGAATGTCGTTCACTTAATTTTTAATATATTGCTATACAATTATCTATAACACTGTTTTACTATCCTTTTAATATCTCCATCGTTGGTAAAATTATGATCTCTTTGATTCTTAATATTTATATCTTACATATTTTTCTCTTAATCAGTCTCTTTTTATTTCATTAATTTCTGCTTTTATATTCACAATTTTCCACTACTTACATTCTTAAGGTTCATTTTGCTACGCTTTTCTTAACTTGTTGAGATACTTAAATAGATATTAAATTTCAGATTTTTTCCCCAAGTATTTGCATTTAAGGCCACATATTTTCTAAGTGCCTCTTTACTGTAATTTTTAACTTGTATTATTTTTATTATCAATTAGTTCAGAATATTTTCTGATTTCTAGTTTAATTTCTTTTTGATCCATGGATTTTTGCAAATATATTTTTAATTTACGTAATGTGTGGGGATTTTCAAGGCATCTTTTAGTCATTTCTTTTAGCTTACTGGATTTTGGTCCAAAAACATCTTTTGAAATTTATTGAGACTTGCTTCATGACTGAGTACATAGTCAATCTCTGTAAATATTTTGTACATGTTTGAAAATACTGCATGTTTTGCAGTCCTGATAGAGAGTCACATATATTTCCATTATGCTAAATTGTTAATTCATTAATTGTGTTGTTTAAATCTTCTATATTATTGTTTTATTTTATATTTGGTTTGCTTTTTCATACTAGTTATTCAGTACAATTATGGCTTTGTATTTTTTCCTTGTAGTTTTGTCAATTTCTTTCTTTTTAAATTTTTTTTTTAATTTTTTTATTTTATTTATGATAGTCACACAGAGAGAGAGAGAGGCAGAGACATAGGCAGAGGGAGAAGCAGGCTCCATGCACCGGGAGACTGACGTGGGATTCGATCCTGGGTCTCCAGGATCGCGCCCTGGGCCAAAGGCAGGCGCTAAACCACTGCGCCACCCAGGGATCCCTCTTTTTAAATTAACATTAAGTTTATACACTTTTATAATTGCTCTATCTACCTGCAAAAATGAGACATTTCCATCCTTTTACTTTTAGCTTTACTGAATATATAGCATATATGCTTGGACATGTCTTCATCTGAAGTTTAGATATTTTCTTCCAAGCTCTCTCAGTTCACTAATTCTTTCTTCATTTGTGTCTAATTTACTATTA
The DNA here is from genome assembly GCF_048164855.1 of Canis lupus baileyi. NCBI lineage: Eukaryota > Metazoa > Chordata > Mammalia > Carnivora > Canidae > Canis > Canis lupus. Next base: position 9,253,566 of record NC_132862.1, on the reverse strand, counting down.
ATCCAACCAGTAATTTCTTAATTTTGGTGAAGATTGTAAAATATGCTATGTCATTTTTTTGTAGCTTCCATCTCGCTACTGAATTTTTAAATTTTTTTATCTCTTTGACCTTGGCAAACAAGTTATTTTAAAGCCAGCATTTTATTAATTTAATATCTAATAGTCCTAGGTCCTAGGGTTCTGTATTTACTGTCTATTGTTTCAACTGATTGTCTTTATGCTAGCTAGTCTCCTTATATGCCATGTTATTATTATTTATTGTATATAGAAATTTGTGAAATCATTGGAGACCTAGGATAATGTTGTTTTTCTCTAGAGAGGATTTTTCATTTGCTTTTGTCAGGTACCTGGGGATATGAGCAATCCAGAATACCTTTATTCAATTTCAAGAATTGAGATTTTCTAGGGCACATTGATAGATGGGCTAAATTATATGTAGTTCACCTTTATTAGTAAAGTTTAGCCATTCAGGGTCCAAGCCAAACTGTCTACCTGAACCCCCAACTCTGAAAGGTCTTGGGCTCCAACTTTTATTGCCCTCACTCTGTAAACCTAAAGTGCTCCTCTCAGCCATCTTTCGCAAACTTTCAGGTTCCAACAGAGAAGACGTTTCCCTCTTCCTGTGTACCTTCTTTTCAAATACTAAGCTCACATTTCTGTATTTTTGTATTCTTCTGTTTTGAAGGCTATAGTTATTCACTACCTCATCAAGCAGTCCAATGCCTTCAAGCAAACTTTTTTGAGGTTCCCTTCTGACTTTTCTAGTTGCCTGTGTTAAGTCTAAATTGCCTTATCTTCCATTATCTAAAGCCACTGGTATCCTCTCTAGACCTTGATCTTCTCAACTGGAAAGTGAGGATAGTATCTATATTTCTACCTTATAGGTGAAAGAATTAAATAAAACTAAAATAAATAAAGTTTTTAGCAAAGTGCTTACATGTCATAAATCCTCAGTAACTGTTGGCAATAATAATAAATGATAATAATAAAATCATTCTGATTATTATGATATTTGAGAAATATTTTTCTTCTTAGCTGTGAACAGTTAATAGACAAACTATTAAGGCAGACAGAACTTTAAAGAAATGCTTTGTACTAATCAAACTAGATATAAACACCAATCCCCAACATGTTTCCCTAACCCCTGGCAGCCTTTGGTTTATAATTTTCATGCTAATAATACCATATTTTTTTCCAGTCAGTGACTTTATCATAGGCCATAGGAAGAATTTATCCAAACCATAAACATTTATAGATTAAAATAGATACTTAGCTATCAGAAACACATATCTAAAAAGATAATTGATGAGTATAAAAATTCCAGCTAAGTTAATCTCTTTTATCCTTGTGATTTTTAAAAATAGTTTAAATTTCTAAATAAATAAATAAATAAAAATAAAAAATAAAAATAAATAAATAAATAAATAAAATTTCTGCTCATCATGTCAAACTCTCCTTTTTCCCCCCCTTAACTTTTCCCCCTAATTGAGTTAGGGTGTACCCATTACAATTATTTCAGTTGTGTGTAACAGAGAAATCTAACATGGCTCAGGACTAGAATGTCAGCTCCATAAAGTTACTGAAGACTCAGGATCTTCCAGTTCATAGCTCTGCTATCTATGGGATGCGATTCCAATCCTCAAAGTCCATATCGCTGCTGGAGTTCCAACATCACATCTATATTCCAGGCAGACTTCCTGAAGCATCCACACAATACTTTTGTTTACATTTTATTGACCAAAACTCAGTCACATCATCACACCTAGCCACAGGAAGGCTGAGAAATGTAGTCCATTACTTATGCAAAATGTGTGTTCATTCATGAAAGAGAAACATGTGAATCAATATTAGAGTTCACAGATAATCTATGCCTCAAAGGACTGTGGATTAAGAAAAAGAAACGTAGTGAATTTATGAAAGAATAAGTTATGAAAATGTAATATTTTCCAGATTATTTATCCCTAAAGCTACCAGTAGCAAGGAAGTCATCAAGTCATCATAAGGAAAATAATCAAGGCTTGAGAACCTGAGCTGGAGAAAAACAAATACTTGAAGATAAAGGGGCTAAAAATCTATATGCAAAAATAGGTAAAGAGTGACTTTCTTAAATAATAGTGAAAGGGAATAGAAGGAAATGCAGAAGAAATGGGTAGGAAATATCAGAAAGGGAGACAGAACATAAACACTCCTAACTCTGGGAAACGAACTATGGGTGGTGGAAGGGGAGGAGGGCGGGGGGTGGGGGTGAATGGGTGACGGGCACTGAAGGGGGCACTTGACGGGATGAGCACTGGGTGTTATTCTGTATGTTGGCAAATTGAACACCAATAAAAAATAAATTTATTATTAAAAAAAAGAGTGACTTTCTAGGCAGCTTCATACAGTTTAGAAAAGTTATAAGCTAAATGCCAAGTTCATATTTTTCAGAAGAAATATTTTTGGTCTATACTATTGGATGTGCAGGAATCAAAACCAGAACACCTTTGAAGTTTTGCCTGACTTGGGGCATCTGGGCGGCTCAGTGGTTGAGCACCTGCCTTTGGCTCAGGTCGTGATCCCGGGGTCCTGGGATTGAGTCCCACCATAGGGACTCAATGCTCACCATAGGGAGCCTGCTTCTCCCTCTGCCTATATCTCTGCCTCTCTCTCTGTGTCTCTCATGAATAAATAGATAAAATCTTTTAAAAAAAAAAGTTTTGCTTTCGTTTTCATGATGAATACTTTCACAAAAGATCCTCAAATGCCTGTATCTACATCTTAATTAAACACATGACAATTTGATTTCTCACTCACGGAGTATTTTCTCCAGGCCACGTCCAAAATAGCACTTTGGCTGACTGAGGTTTGTGAGGAATTATGCATAGCACTTGCCTCTGGTGAATTCCAGGGGACTCCAGAGGATTTTATAAAGTGATGTCAAAGGGCAGCGCAAGATGTTTTGCAAAGTAGGTTAACATAAACATTTCTCAATAATTACTTGGTTTGGAGACTCTCTATACTGACTTAAAATATTTTCCAATGATTCTTGTATTTAGTGACCTCTCCTCCTGAGCATCAAATTGTCATACATATTTATGCTGTTAATTTTTCAGCGACTATTGTAAAATATGTCAGTGTTGATAGATGGATCTAAATTCTATGTACTGTCATGTTTTAAAATGCAAATCTGCATTATACAATGTCCTTTGCCTTCTTTTTCTTTCAGGGCACTCTTACCTCTGGTCTACGTTTAAAAATATTACAGCTTATAATAATCTGTCTTTGATGCTAGAAACCAAAGTTAAGAAAATCCATTTAATTCAACAACAAACAACAAATTCTTGGAGGAAAAAGAATGTACTTTCTCCTTGGTTTATTTAAAAGCAAATGAAAGTTTAGCTTTAAGGAGGGAAGAGAGATAGGTCAGACTGTCTTTTGCCCGCTTGCCAGATGATGCTAACAAGCCATTGTCTTTCCTCACTCAGGCATGAATGCCTGAGAACTCCTTTTTCTTCTGCTTACCATTGCCTTAACTAGTAATACTCTTCTCAGACAGCAAGATACCTGAATGTCTAAACATTTATCTATACTAATACAGGCTCATTCCATGTGAATGCCTGCCAGGCAGGAACTAGGCTGTCAGCTTCATCCCATCAAAAAGACTTTCAGTCCCAAGGACTGATGGCAGGTTCCAATTGTTAAGTCATTCTTGCTTGAACTGAATTTTAAAGTCAGGCTCCTACTGTTAAAGAATGGAGCTCAAAGAGGGTATTTAACCAGAAATGTTGCAATTCTAAATATAATACTCTTGGCTATGGATTTTGTTCTTGTTGTCATTATTTTTTAAATTTGGGTACTGAGTGAAACTCGAGGGCAGCAAATATTGTGTAAGGGCAACCAATACTGCATAATAGTTCTTGTTTTGGTACATTTGCTTTGTAGTGATTTATTAAGGGAGACTGAAAAAGCCTGATTAAAATGCATAAACAGTGCTGAACAGTAAACAACCATGTCTAAGGATGAAAAAATGGGACCCACATGCTGTGCATGGAAATTGCCCTTAACAACATGGCCTATTGTTGAACAGATAGGAAGCCAAAGGTTGCTTGTAATCAAATTTGAAGTTTCCCATAACTTATAAAAGCAACACTTCCTTGTGCAAACGTTTCAATTTGTTGTAGTTAAAAACTGCTTCCTGACTTAATCCTTACAGAAACCAGGAGTTCTTTTGACTGTCAGGTAGATAGAAAAATTTAGACAGCCCACTAGACTCAAAAAGACAAAATGAAACCAAGTTTGTAAGTTGAGGGAGAAATTACATCTAAAGAACTAGCAGCAGCAAATTAAAGCAGCTATAGAGCTCAAGATAATTTTTTTCTCTTTTAGAATTTCGTTTAAACAGGGAAAAAAAGGAGTTTGATGGGTTGGCTAGGGGCTCACATCACTTCTTTTTTCTCACTCATGAATAAAACAAATTTTAAAGTAAATAACAAAACAACACTCGCTCACCATAGCCTGAATCCAGTCTATGGGAAAAGACTCAAATATGACAAGACTGATCTACTGGACTGAATTATATATGTATACATTATTGTATGATAATTCCTAAAATTTATGATTTGAAGAATATTGATTGTTAATTAAAAAGACACAAAAATTAACTGTAAGTTTTTAGCCATGTTTATTCTTCATTGTATGGATATTCTTTAAAATATTATTTGTACTCTAATCTATAGTGTCTTAGTACCTGGAAAGCACTTTTAAACTGCTCTCATATCTTTCTCAAAGAAATTTAAAGAATGAAAAAAAAGTCATCTTCCATCCTCCTAACCAGATATCTTTGTAGCAGCAATTAAAACACAATTCACAAATCTCTTATTCTTAAGTATTTAGGTCTTTTTCATTTTCCAATGATAATATTGTAATGAACATCCTTATATCATAATATTTTATACCTTTCTAATTATTTATCTTTATCTGGCACAAATTTCCTCACATATGATTTCTATATCATTGGGGTATGAAAATTTCATTTACTGAAAAATAGCCTTCCGGAAAAGTCTTACCAATTTTTCTCTTACTAGTAGTAAATGGAACTATATTGAAACCAGCACTTGGAGTTATTTCTTCTTAATATGTACCAGGTTAATAAGTAAAAATGGCATCTTTTAAAAATAATTTGCATGTCTTTGAGCACCTTTTAGAATTTTAATAATTCTCTTGATCTGTTTGTTGTTCTTCTTATGTGAATTATCTCTTAATGACATCTTTGAGCCTTTCATAGGGTAGTGGGAAGATTAAATGAGAGAAAAATTCACATAAAGTACTTAATACAGTGACTTAAAAATCTGAAGTATTTAATGATAGTTCATGACTTTAGTTACTATTATGGGTATTAATTTGCTTTATCTCTTATTACAGATATAAATAAAAGTAGTCAGTGAAGAAACTCAACTTCAAGTTAAGATAGCATTAAGCATGTAAATGAATACGTGCTTAATAGTAAAAATAAAATTATCCTTTCCATAAAGAACATGAAAGTAAAAATCTGTGGAAGGAAGAAATTCTTGCTAAGTAATTTATTTACACTTCTCCCAATCCCTGTAATCACCATAAGCACTTCCCTTTACATCAGGGACAGAGTGGTGAGTCCAATAGAGATTTAGGGATATTTGTTACCCCAAGAACTGTCCTATGTACCACTTGGGTATGCAGGGGGATACAGAACTGCCAGCTATGGGGAGGGAAACACAAGTCTGGGCCAAGTAGGACGTCAAAGGCCAAGATCAACAACAGAAGGTGCATTGAAGGGGTTCTTACTCCACTTCAAAACCAGAAAGTAGGCTTTTTAGTATGTTAGAGAGAAAGCGGTTAATTTTTCGTAAAATCATGAGTATAATTCCACATTTAGCCATAATTGCAATCATCCTGCTAAGCTGAAACTCCTTGCCCCTGAGCTCTTGCCTCACCCATCAGTCATTACATTGCTACAGATGTGTCATCCTAAATACAGGATGGACTTATGCTCTTCTCACCTTGGACACTTAAGGCTCAAACAAAACAAAACAAACAAAAAAGCCATCAAGCCCTAACCTAGCTTTTTCATCATCAACTTCACCTCATTTCGCTGCACATTCTGTGCTGCTGGTATAAGTCTACTCACCACTTCTCAAACATGGGCCATGAGTATTTGTCCCTCCAAGCTTTTGCGTTGTTCTCCGAGGCTGAAATGCTCTTTCTCCCTTCTCTGTTGACAGAGATGCTGCATATTCTTCAAAGTCCTACCCAGGTTATTTCCATCAAGTTTAATCACTTCTTCCTTTGGACACCATCTATTTGGTATATTTCCTTCTGCCTTGTATTATTAATGTTTATTTACACAAATGCTTTTCCCTTTAGATTTTAAGCATGGAAGAAAAAGTGACGATTTTTTAATCATGTTTGATTTCCCCACAACCTAGCACAATAGTTCACAAAAAGGAAGTGCCTGCCCAGTAATTATTTCATGAGTCAAACTGAATATTCAATTACCAGTTTTAGTTGCTTTCTATATAAATATGACAAGTATGTCTATGAGAAAAAGACACTCCCCATTAGTTTCAAAGTAGAATTGCCAGATAAAATACAGAACGCATAATTAAATTTGAATTTGACTTTGAAATTCAAATTCAGCTGGATGCCCCATATTTTTATTTGCTAAATCTGGCAACCTTAGTCCGAAGACATGCCAGTTTCACCACTGTCAGGGTTAACTTCAGGGCAACAGTGAATTAGTGAGGGTGTAAATCTGTTCCCATCCAATTCTGCTGTAGTGATATATACATAGCCACCATGAATCCTCTTCATGTAAGGGAAAGGTAATACTTTTTTTAAAAAGGGGAAGAAGAACAAAAGTGGCCACAAATATAGTGGATATTTGAGGAACTTGGGAGAATAGTTCCAGGTATTAATATAAATTCTTCAAATAGCTAGTTGTTCTGATCAACAAGATAGCAAGGTAAACCTTTGCAGGCCCTGAGGCATTTTGTTTTTTGTATCATCATCCAGGACATTTCTTCACACTGCCCTTGGTCTCTCTTTTATAATCTCTCTAGTATCCCAACCACAATAGGGTCATTGTACTGGCTCTTGTTGTGCCAACCTTCCATGTTCAGCTCTGAGGATCCATGTCTGCCCCGGATTATTTGATAAGATCCACTAACTTTACCCCTTACCTGCACTTACCTCTCACCCGTACCACTTTTCTGTTTTCCTAGGGACCTGTGTATTGGTCTAATAATAAACCAATTTGCCATTGTACAATGAGAGGGGATTAATAGAACCCCCAGGATTCTCCTTTGCTCCTAGATAAAATCTCCAGTTTAACCTTCTGGGGACAATTCCTGGCTCTCCCTAAGTCGTCTGATCAAAGAAGGTTGGAATTTCCTGTAGGAGTGGGTGATGTCCTCTGTGAAGTAATTATTTTTTGGAGAGAGGAACCTTGCAATATCCTTCAAATCAAATTATGTGAGCAGCTGTTTGCTGATGAGTTAAGCAGAATCTCTTATTTTAAGGAAATATAACTAGTACATTGAGACTTCACTATTCTGACTATAAAGTAATTTTCTATTTTTTCAAAGGACACCTAAGTTGAACTACTAATCGCCCATAAGGAGCTTTGTAGCTCCTCAGAAGGGTGCACCTATTGCCTTCTCGAGGCTGAGGCCATTAGAGAAAACAACCCTTAGAGTCTTCAAGCCTGGCCTCCATTGAATCATATTCTACCTCTGCAGACAAAAGCTCCCAGGAGTCCATGGCTTCGCTGGAAAAATACTCCCACAGAACCACAGACACATTAAAGTAACACAACTGATTAATTGCAGAGAATACATCTCTGGTCATGTAACATATTGAAAAAGTAACTGTCAGGAAGATAAAGCCAATGACCTTGGCCACTTCAGCAACCGTAGTTGGTCAATCACACAAACTATTAACGTATGTGAAGGAACCAGTAGGGAAACTGTGTCTGCTGAATTAAGCAGAACAGAGGCTGTGCTTGGGTATTCAGAATGCCTTCCAATAGGAGAGTGAACAGCCTTTTATCTGCCAGCATTTGGCTCCACACACTAAAGTTGTGAAGGCCAACATGTAATGTGTGCTTTGGGACTCTGGTTGCTGGTATCTGAAACCAACTGCAGATAGCTTTTAAAAACAAAAAGATAAATGTATTACAAGGACATAATGATTCAAGGGAGTGCAGAGCAATTCAAGAGGATTCTCTGACCTCAAGGAAAGAAGACACTAATGAGTACTGAAAATAGGAATCTCCAGAAAATTCACAATCTCGTCTCTGTCTTCCTTCTCTCTGTTTTTCATTCCTTTTTCTCTTCTCTCATCAATTTCCTCTACTTCCAAATCTTCATGGAGATTTGATCCACCACACTGTGGTTAGTATCGCAATAAAAGTTGGAAGGGTGGAATTCTGTGTCTCAAAATGACTCCAGGGGCCTAGCCTCAGTAGGATGGGAGGGAAGGGGGTGGTTGCAAGCTGGACAAACACTACAGAAGCTGTTGGCTGCAGTCACACCTACCATTTCCCTAGTTTTTGCCTGATTAAGGCAAACTTGGAAGAGGAAATAGTGGAGATGCTAGATATCTGATTATATGCTGATGTTAAACTTATGACAAAGCAAATTTTAAAATGGTAGTAAAGCATGCTAAAAATAATTATAACTAAAAAATAGAATGCACTATAGCATATATCAGAAAGTTCTATCCCACGAACCCTAACAGTGCCTTTATCTGTCTTTTGTAATTGTTAAGCAGGATATCTCTTAGAAAGAAAACTTCGTTTAACTGATTTAAAATAACATCATTCTGTTTGGGCTCATAAAGGTTTTTTTTTTTCTTTTATCCTACAATTACTGCTAGCTTACCATTGGCAGAGTTTGGACCTTCCGCCTGAGTAAATTTCCTTAGTGCAATCAGATTTCATTCAAATACTCTCAAAAGAAGTGAAAACCCATCATATAAAAAGTAACTTTGGATGCCATTCAGCTCTGTGATGGGGAGCGAATACATGTGAATGAAGCCTTCCTCAGTGTTTCTCTTCCATTTTTACTCTTTGGTGCCCCTCTCCCTAACGGTTATACTTTCTGGTTATCTGTTACAGTCATTTCCAAGGCATTTTTGTGCTCCCCTCTAATAAAAAAAAATCAGTACATTTCTCCAACTTATGTTTACTTATTTACTAAAATAAGTAAAGTATACATCAAAAAGTGAATAAATAATAAAAACTTTACAATATGTTCTACAATAAATATAAGCAGAAGTTCTAATATTTTCTTTTTATGCCCCAACAATCATCTTGTGTTCTGATCTATTGTTACAGGACAGTCAGTCCATCTGAGTTGAGCTGTTGTTGATGCTTTATTTTTCACATCCTACTGGATGGTTGTGAACTTTAGGTACAGGGTATTCTTGGCTTAAAATGAATTTTCCAAGGCTAAACCTTTCATGTGTAAGTGCCATAAATATTTGTAGACAGTACTGAAAACCACTGAATGGGTGTAAAAGTGATCTTCATCATACCAGCAAAGTAAATTTTCTGAAAAAAAAAAATTGGAAAAAGTTAGACATGGTGGTATGGCTAGGCTTTGGGCAGTAAGGCTACATACACTGAAGTATGTAGAGCAAGGATTCAGGCTTTGACTGACTGAAATAAACAGGACCCTACAAAAGAGAAAGGGAAGCCAGTTAGATAATGATACTTTTCAATGACCAACTTATCTTGCTTTTTCTTTACATTCTTTCCTTTCGTCCGCTCTCAGACTCTGAGACTGTGAGGTGATGCTGACCCTGCCAGCATTTCAGATCAAAAGGAAATCCAGAGAGATAGTAACAAATAAACCAGCAATCCCATCTCTTATTTATTTTTTATTAAAATTCAATTTGCCAACATTTTTAAAATTTAAATTCAATAATCCTATATTTTAATAAAACCCTTATCACAAAAGGAAAGACCAAAATTTAACAACAAACTAAAACTAATATTTATTAGAAGAATGACCAGCAAAGGATATATTTTTTTTAAGATTTGATTTATTTATTCATGAGAGACACATAGAGAGAGGCAGAGACACAGGCAGAGGGAGAAGCAGGCTCCCTGCAGGAGCTCAGTGCAGGACTCGATCCCAGGATCCCAGGATCCCAACCTGAGCCACAGGCAGATGCTCAACCACTGAGCCACCCAGATGCCCCACAGGCAAAGGATTTATATCTCTGATGTATAATAAGTATATACAAATTAATGAGAACAATAATATTATCCACTAAGTAAATCAGCAAAGGCTAGTCACAAAAGAAATGATTAAGAAATGTGTGGGACAATGTTCAATTTTCTTTTTTTTTAAAAAAAAGTCCTAAATTAAAACAAGATATTATCTTTCCTCTCTCAAATTAGGAAAGATTTATATTGTCACAAAGGTACGGCCAGAGCTTGAAATGAGCAGTTGAATTCATCACAGGTAAAAGGATATATTAACCTGATCTTTTGGAAATCAATATTTCCATACAGATCAACAGCTGTAAGATGTATATTTCCCTCTGTTTAGTAACTCTTCTTCTATTAATTTATCTTAAGAAAATAAAAAACAAAGATTTAGAGACCAATTTGTTTACTGACATACTTTATGAAGAATTAAAAAATTTTTAAAGAACAGGTTATTTTATGATAGAAAAATAGGTAAGTAAACAATGATCTAACTACACAATACATCATTGTTCAGCTTCTACAATTTGTTTATTAGGAAAGCTTGGTAGCATGATGGATGCTTATGTTAAAATCATCATTGAAAAAAAGCAGGATATGCAGTTGGCCTACAGTAATAACAACCAAGAAACGAAATACATAGAAGGCACTAGGTACAAGTAGCCAAAAATTCTGCGTTATTTTTCTTGGTTGCTGGATCTATGAATGATTTTAGTTTCTTCTTTCTATAGTTTCATTTCTATTTTTATATATCCTTTCAAATTTGTATTCATGTAACATATTTATTGAGGACATATCTACCATGTTCCAGATACTATCCTAAGTGCTTAGGATAAAGCAATGACAAAAACAAAATATCTACTCTCAATAGTGCTGCCAGATTTAGCATAAAAATATAGGCATCTAGCTAAATTAGAATTTCAGATAAACAATGAAGAATTTTTCCATATATGTATAGTATTTTACTTGGCAACTCTCTCAAGGAATTTAACTTAGTGGGGGATAAACATTCTATAGTGAGCATGATTTAATTTTTTTATTTTATTTTTTATTTTGGCAAAATACACCTAACATATAATGTATCCTTTTGACCATATGAAAGTGTACCAGGCAGTGGTATTAAGTTCATTCACAAGGCTGTGCAACCATCACTACCATCTAGTTCTAGAACTTCTTTATCACCTCAAAGGGAGAACTCTACTTATTAGGCATTCACTCCTCATTTTCCACTCTCCCCAGTGCCTGTCAATCACTAATCTGTTTTTTGTCTCCATAGATTTGCCTTTTCTGGATATTTCATGTAAATAGAATCGTACAAGATGTGGCCTTTTGTGTCTGGCATCATTCAGCTGATGTTTCTAAGGTCATCCATGTTGTAGCATGTATCAGAATGCCATTCGGTTTTGTGGCTAAATAATACTCTATTGTGTGTATATACCACATTTTGTTTATCCATTTATCTCTTGATAGGCATTTGGGTTGTTCCCACTATTTGGCTATTGTGAGGTATGTATTAATTTTATATTTAAAAGAGTAAGTGTGAGTTAAACTATTAAAAGCCCCAAGGGATGATGAAAATCTTTCTCAGAGCCTCCTCTCTCTCAGTATAATATAGTTAAATAACTGAGTGATAGAGAGGACCAAGCAATATTTAATCAAGACAAAAATAATGTTTTAAACAGAATAAAATAAAATGTGGCAGATACAAAGAAGTATAAAATACCGATCTTGCAATCAAGAAGCTTATACCAAATTCTAGGAAATGAAAGTCAAAAGTCCAGCATGTAATCACAGCAAGGCTACTCTGCTTCTGTTAGAGACAGCTGACTTTAGATGACCAATTCAGGGCTGCCCCTAGAACAATAGGTAGGGCACATCACATCTGCATGATTAAAAAGCTTACCAAAAAAATATGCTTCCCAGAAAAAAAGCAAAGATAAATCCAAATTTATCTTTTATCCAAAGATAAATCATATTTTCCAACACTTAAACATAGAAAATTTCAGAAATATGGAGTTCCTCTTCCAGCACTTCCTCGCAGCCTATGTAGGATGACTGATTCCTGCCTTCCCATATTTAGAGAATGCTCTTTTGTTTTATATCCTCTGAGGTTTTCAGACTTACATCAGTAAATTCTTATTCCAACAGCTGGGAAAGCTGGCTGGCAAAACCTTGTGTTGGCATCATCTCAGAGCATTATGAAGCATAAGAGATAGAAGCGACATGGGGGCACCTTCACACTTCCTTTTCCTTCGGCAGTAGCCCAAGCAACCGGTGCGTGACTCAGAGCCGAAGAAGACACAAGAGGGGTGATGGGAAGTAAGATGGGGTGCTGAAGAGCAGAGTCAGAGACTCCAGAGTCATCAGATCTCATCTGTGTTTCATTTAGTTCATTCCTTCTTCCAGAATTTGCCAGACTCTTCTTCCTTTGCCTTTGCTCCAGTTACCTGCCTTATCTTACCTCCTCCTGCTGCCCACCGACAAGCATTTTACGTGTTTCTCCCTTAAGGTTCACTGCAAACCCTACCTTCTTCAAAGAGGCTTTGCCAATCTTCTTGTTCTTCTTTGGAAGGTTTTGGAAAGCCTTCCAAAGAGGTTTTGCTGATTCTAATCCCTTCCTTCCAAAGAAGGAAGATCTAATTTCTTCCTTCTTTAAACTTCATCTCCTCATGTGTGTTATAATTGCTGAATAGTCTACTTATTTATTTTTGTGTTGGCATTTGTCCTCTTTGCCCTATTGCCGTTGAACAGACATAATACAGTCCCAAAACATTGTCTCCTCATGATAGCAACTACATTCCACTCGTTTCTAAATCCTCCTCATCTTTTTCATTTATCCTGCCACACAATCTTGACTGGTTGACCCCTGTCATACACAGGTTTGATGTTCAGAAGAAAGTATTTAATGGATGAAGAGTTACTTTTTGAAGATTCCAATTTCAGAGGCAAAGAGGTCTCTTCAAATACAAAACACCTGAATAACAAGATAGTGATGTTTACATCTCACTGCAGGCTGGAAGTATTCAATTCTCTACATTATCTTGATAGATGAAGCATCTCTTCTCTCCTTTTGTTCTTAAAAGAATTTGTCTTTTAGGGTGTAAAAAGGAAAATTTTAGCTCTCCTCTCGCTGGGTACTTCCCAGAAAGTACTCTTCCTTCATCTTCATTTTTTTTCCTTTATTATTTTTCTATCCTTCATTTCTCAATTTAACTTTCTACACCAAATCATATAAACTTTTGTCTGGTTACTATTTTAAGATTTTTTTTTTCTGTAGTAGTAACCCAAATATTACAAATGATCATACACTAGACTAATTTCTGCATTTATGTGAAAAGTGGCAAAATAGCACTCTCAGATGGAGAAAATAACCAAAGCATTAATTTCCTTAATGCAAAGCACCTGGGGATATTGTTGTTATCATATTGCCCCAATTGCAATATAGTTGTCAACACTTGACTTTATCAACTTATCCATCCCTTCAACAAATAGCTGTGGCTATGATGTCTGCGATACTGAACTAAGTACTACAATACTAGACACTGACTTGTTTTCATCCTAATTCTGTTCTCGTTCTCTTTCACCAGAACAAACTTTTCCACCATCCCTTAAGAACCACTGTTCTCCAGGGGTTTGTTCTTGAGTCCCTTCCTTCTATTACTGGGAATGGCTAATATCTGACACGGATACAATCGCTTCCCTCTCTGGAGCCAGTGGTGGATTCTAATCACCATTCCTAGTGCTCTTCCCCACTATGCCTGAGAAGGGCCTTAAATGCTTTCTTAACACGGCATTTCAGAAAGCTTGCTGTCATTTGGAGGTGATAATGCAACAGGACGTCTTTCTGCTTCCCCTGAACCTCTCTCCTTGATTGATCCCATTGACTTCTGTGGCTTCCCTTTTCACTTCTGGTAAGATGACTCCCAAACTCTACGTGACATGTTCCCTGAGTTCTAGATTCATATTTCCAAAAACCTAAAGTTCTTCCCCAGTTAGTGTTTCAAACTCAGCTTGTCCAAAACCAAATCATGTTCTCCATGAACTTACTCTTAGGAATTACTATTTGCAGTCACTCAGTCTAGAGACTTTAAGCTTATCTCTTTCTCTTATCTCTCACTGCTTATCTGCATATGCAGTTGGTCATTAAGTTATATTCATTTTACTTCATAAATGTCTCCTAAATATATTATTTCCTATCCTTTTGCACTTCCCTAGTTTAGCCCTTTACAGATTGCCTTCATGGATTCTTGTAATAGCCTCTATCATTCTCTGTGAACAAATTACTCCCTCTCCCGATTATCCTCCACCTTGCCATCAATTATTTTCCTAGATCAATGATCTGACTATATTAGTGGTTTCTTTCATTTCCTTCAATGGATCCTTGAATTCCTTCAGTGTCACCAAGAGAAATATCGAATTCCTTCTTAGCAGGACAGCCAGAGCCCCGCACATGCTAACACTCTGTGACCTTTCCAAACACATTTCTCATCACTTCCCCAACTCCAGGCTTCCTGCCTCAGGTGTGCCGGTAGAGCTATTCCCTAAATACACCAGGAATTTTCACACCTGTGTGTCTTTGCTCATGCTGTGCAATCTGCATAAAATGCCTTCCCCCCACTAACTGCCTAGGAAAATTCTCCTTCAAAGTCTATTTTTCCCCTCTTCTTCTGTCCCCTTACTGCCCCCCTCTATCCCAGCTTCCATTAATGGTACATGTTGCTATGTTTTATGGTGGTTAGTTGAATCTGCTCCACCAAGCTGTTTACGCCTAACATAGTCTTATCCAATTTTGTATCTATATTATGAATAGCAGAGTTCCTAATATAGTAAAAGATGAGTGAATGTTCTTGGCATATACCAAAGCAAAGCATGCCCCATATTCTAAATCACTTTTCTCTTTAAAGAGTAGCTGGTTAGTAAGGAAAAAAAAAAAAAAAAGCTGGTAAATTTGGCTTATATGTGAGTCTTATCACATGGTCTCAAATTAGAAATTATTGAGTTGCCAATATTTTCCCCAAGCCTCCAGTAAATTTTTTTTTTTGGAAAATTATGCAGTGAGGTGATTCATCCAGACTTTGTAAAACAAAATTATCCCTTCATTTTCTTGTTTTAGAAACAAAAATAAAACCATCAATGCTTGATTGACATAAGTGGAAAAACCCTTTTGTTTTGTGTAATCCAGTGTTTTCATTAAGTAATTTGCAGAGTATGAAGAGGAAAAGAGCCTTTGTAGGGGGTTCCAGAGGCATTCTGCCCAAGAAAATCTGATTAATTTGAATAGTAGCGTTGGAATCTCCAACCATACCTCGTAAAAGCCATCCGGAGGGAAAAGGACTTCATAGTTACAAACTACTTCTACTTCTGGATAGAAATCCCATTATCCCATTTCATGCTGCCTACAAACAAGCCCCTGGAAGAAAATGTTTCATGATACTCTCAGGCTAAAACCTGCTTTAAAAAGAGAAACCTGCTTATGGTGGTGGTAGCACATAGTTATACAATCAAATTTTAGTCCATGTAATGACATAACTCTTTACCATAAAACTTTAAATATGAGAAGGTGTATCAGAGATTTAATGCACCCTAGATTGTAAAATAAAGCTAAAGCAGCAGTGTTGGTGGCAGGTGCCCCTAAGCCAATCTGATAATATTTACCTGTATTATAAAACTGTATTTAACAAGGCGAATAGGATTAGTGATGAATAGTGTAGTTTATGAGAGAATAAGAGCCTGCTGTCCAGATTCTGCTGTCAGCACTTCCTATTGGGATTGTTTCATGAACTATGGCAGTTGATTTAAACGGCACAACTCAAAGTTTATGCGGAAGCACTAAAAAATGGATCAAGAGATAGAAAGGGAGGGGAAAAAAATCCCAGTAAACCAGAATACCAGTAAGTGAATCTTTACTACAAAGAAAAAGATGCTGGATTACAAATGAGCACCCTCTTTAGTTTGCGAGCTAACGCAGTGTGCAGGCTTGGATAAAGGGAATAATGGACACCTTCTGACACCAGGCTGTGTGTCTGGTGAGCATCCCTCAGTGCAAATGTTAGTACTGTGTGAGTATTTATTGTGTTTCTATAAAGTCCTAATGAGCTCCTTGGGTGAGAGTGAAACCCTTTGCTTTTTCACACTGTGCTCAAGACCCCTAAACTTCATGGGGTCAAATCTAAAGAAAGGGTAATGGACCATGAGGTCCAGCTTAATAGACCTGATATTAACACAGCAGCAAGAATGTCACCAAATGCAAAGTTTAGGGCAAGCAATGAATGAAGTATTTGTTACACTTAAATAATATACAAAGGTTATAGCAGAGTAGTGGCACTATATCAATGTCATCATTGCAGGCCTTTGAAAATCTGCCACGTATGAAATAACCCCGTAACACACATCTTTAGGTTACAATAGATGAATTTGCTTTGCAAATAATAGATTAGGCTAGAAAGCTATGCAATTACAGTAACTACCTATAGGTATTTTTAGATATTAAAAATCCCTCGTCTTTAGGAATAATCCAATAATAGATATTACCAGTACCTAATATTCGTATGACAGAAATGTACTGCACTCCATGTTGATTATACAGTTCATATACTTAAGTGTACTTTTTTTCTAAGTGAAATAATTTTTTTTTCCTCTAGTGGTCTGATTTCTTTAGGATAGGACAGCAGTCCCTTGCTTTGAAACGGGTAAAACATAACCACACTGAGTATGATGTCATGACGCAGAACCACTTGTATAAACACAGGACTCTTTCACCAGACTCCTTTGTCCGTATATTTGTTAGCTCATCACAATAAGCCTGGTTCGTTATTACAGTAAACTTCAGTTCAAGTGATGGAATGTAAGCCACAGACTTGGGATCTGAGAGCACTGCTGTCTGTGGTTTTGTTCGTAAGTTAACTTTGAATACATCATCACTCTCTCACATGGGTAAGAATGGGAAGATCTCAGGGCATGAGCCAATAAAAATATTTGTGTGCTCGTTCACCTTTGTGTTTTTATTTCCTGCTGGGTTAAATACTTTTCTCTGGAATCAACTCAAGTCGGTTGTAAATTATTTGAGGACAAGGGCTCTATTTCTACTTCTGCTGTTTTATGTTTCTATTCCCAACACCAAAGACAAAGCCACAGTATTGTCTACACACTCCACACCTCATGCATTTATATAAGAAAAGTTATTTGGTACCATCTCCTCTTTGTTTCCATGACTTGATTATCACAAAAGTGGAAAATTGCATTTATTCAGGAAATTCAGGCAGTGTACTTTCAAATTAGTTAGCTAACACATGCTATTATGAACCTGTAACAGCTAACTTACTCTCTGCTAACTCTCCATTCATTTTGCATGAACTTGATTTCCAAGAGTCTGCACCAACCGCCACTTGTCAGAAGTTACTACCGCTTTCATATTTGTAAAATTAGACCAGGTTCAAAGAGATGAAAAACCTCATGGTTTCAGAAAACTAGTTTCAGTGCTTAAGTACATAAAGTAAGGACATTTACAAACAAACAAAAATGCTTCTAGATTCTCTAAGTTCCATGGTTACTGTTGTCATTTCTCTTTGATTGACCTCTGATGACTAATAGGGATGGAAAGAATGACATGACTATTTTATGTGTTGCCGTTTTTAAAGGAAATACGCAGAAATTCAAAGGTGGAAACCAATTACTTTTTATTATTAAAGGAAAAGCCGGAGGCACTTATCTGTTGATGAGGTTGACCCTTTAAAAGGGCCAGTAGGAGCCAGCCAAATGTGTGTGATACAGGAACATCAGAATTCTGACCTACCTAAAAATATCACTTCCACCAACCCGCCAGAGCACCTAGGGTTTCTGTTATTGGAGTCTTTACTGTGCATGAGAGCATCAGTTACAGATGGTCCATCAAAATGCAGACAAGTGCACTGACCCAATAATCTCCATTCTATCTGTGGTTTGTATTAGGTAAGGGCGGGCTCTAGTCCAGAGCAGATTGTCTGAACCACAAAAGAGGAAAGATTTGAGTAAAATGGGAGGTGAGGGGAATTCTGGAGACTCAGGAGATCCCAAGGCACTAGGCATGGATATTAAGAAGGCCCCACTTGAGAGAGTAGGGTGATGCTGAGGACTTCCTTCTTCGAAAGTGGGCATGATGCCTCATTATGCCAATTAGTGAATTGTTTCTAAAGGTTTCCCTAGGGCAGCCCGGGTGGCTCAGCTGTTTAGTGCTGCCTTCAGCCCAGGGCCTGATCCTGGGGACCTGGGGTCGAGTCCCACATCAGGGTCCCTGCATGGAGCCTGCTTCTCCCTCTGCCCATGTCTCTGCCTCTCTCTCTTTCTGTGCCTCTCATGAACAAATAAATAAAATCTTAAAAATCTTTAAATAAATAAATAAATAAATAAATACATACATACATACATAAATAAAATAAAGGTTTCCCTAAAATTAGCTGTTCCTAAAGGAATTTAAACATGCAGAGGTATAGTTTTTACACTAAAAGTTGGTGTAGAATTCATTTATTCTACTATAATTTTGACAGTGAGTCCAAGACAAATGTTCAAAAAGAGGTACTCCCACTTTCAGCAAAGATGGAATCAAGCAGACAAGATTTACCCTTCCACCACATATACACATCTGTAAATTGAAAACAATTATTTTTGAGACGCTTGGGTGGCTCAGCGGTTGAGTTTCTGCCTTTGGCCCAGGGTGTGATCCTGGAGACCTGGGATCGAGTCCCACATCAGGCTCCCTGCATGGAGCCTGCTTCTCCCTCTGCCTGTGTCTCTGCCTCTCTCTCTCTCTCTCTCTGTATGTGTGTCTCTCATGAATAAATGAATAAAATCTTTAAAAAAACATACAATGTTTTTCAAGACCATGAACATTAGGAAGTGAAGGACAGTGATACCCAGATGATGATTTTTCTTTACAAATACTCTTTAAGAGCAATTTGAGATTCACAGCAAAACTGAGCAGAAAGTACAGAGAGCTCCCATATATTCTCTTCTATCCTGACACAGCCTCTCTGAGTGTCAACATCCCACACCAGAGTTGTACACTCATTATAATTGATGAAGCTACATTGATACATCCTCATCACCCAAAGTCCATAGTTTACATCAGGATT